>NW_026442130.1:1200000-1647500 GCF_026898425.1 Galleria mellonella
CCTACTACAGAATGTCCTTATAAACGTTTATAGCTTTTTTGTCATTAGACAATATAAACGTGATACAGTGCTATAGGGCGAAGTGCGGCCTTCCACGATCACATTAGAAACCTTTAAATTTATCAGTGTTTCTTTACAATATTATGCATGTACTCGTATTATACATATAAACCTTCCACTTGAATCACTCTATCTATTAAAAAAAAACCGCTTCAAAATCACCATGCACCATCACACAAAGCACAAGCACACGGGCTGTATGCTTGTTTACCACATTTGTGGTATACAAAAAGACTAAGAACACAGCTCCTCATACTTAACAACTCCTTTATCTTAGATCCTTATCAGACAAGTAGATCTTGCAACATGACAGCACAAAATTAAGTTAAAAAATCACCACTCCCATTCAAAGGGGAATTCGCCTGTCAATCCGTCAATTTATAAAGGTTAATTAATTCATTTCGAATGTAGCTCCAATGATTATTCCGGTGAGCAATATTTGGCGTAAGAATCGCAATTTAAATGTCTTAACAAAATAAACCTTAAGACGTTGGTGTAAGGTTTTATTTGATCGGTTAGTATTAGTACTAAAACAGGGTGATAATGGGTAATATAATTGGTAAAATAATAATATATTAATTGAACAACTTCGCTTAAGGAGCATTGACGATGTCTTCAAATAGTTTTTGAAATGATCGTGTTGGTCATATTTTTCTTTTAATGCATGATAATGGAATGGTAACCCTGCCTGCGCTATCGGTATACACTGGCGGGGCACCAGTGAAGGATGATAGGTGAAGATGAAATAGGTCAGTTAGGCCATCGTGACAAATTCACCAATGAATCAATCACAACGGTTTTCAGGAGGAACCACGAGGTGGTCGACCTGAGAGAGTATATTGTTAGTAATAGGATTACTAACCCCTATTACTAACAATCCCTTTTCCCCCCACGCTAGAGGGTTACTAGTACCAGTCTCTTAGCTGCGTGGCATAGTAAAACGTCTAGGTTGTGAAATGGGCTCCCGTTTTCAGTTATTTATCATACAATATAATTTGGGGCAACTTAAACGTTTCTACAAACATTTTAAAGCCCAGCAACGTACAAACTACTCCTCTCGTGTTGCAGGTATTCGTGGGTGGCAGTAGTTGCTTTCTATGATATAGAACGTCTGTTCGTTTGTCCTTCTAACAAAAAAAAAAGTAAGAAAGATAGGTGACGGCGAAGTCAAGTCAAGTCAATCCATCGCGATGATTTCATCAGTAATTAACTACGTGACGGATAGAAATATTGTCATTTAGTTACTTTTTTTAAAAAGTTTTGTATGTATATGTTTGTATGTACATCCTAATAATTAAATTTTTATATAAATAAGAAGCCTGACACCTGCAATGCCTCTAGTTTTGCGGGTGATCATGGACGGCGATGGTCACTTGCCATCAGATGATTGGTGTCGGTGCCTCCTGTGTTATAAAAGAAAAGAAATAACGACACCGAAAACTAACTAAAAGTAAAAAAAAAAAACTAATATATATAGTTTGGTATAAAAATTCTAACGATACTCCTTTACATCCAAGTCTGCTCAGGCATTTAGAAGTTATGGTGAAATAAAACTGCATACTGCAGTGGCAGGTCGGTAGTTCAATAATAAATTGATAATTACGTGCAGGTGTGATGTTTCACTTGAAGGCAATAAATATAATATTTATATTTGAATAACAATTATATACATATAAAAAAAATATGACTTAAAAATGTCTGCATATAGAATCAATTTTGAAGTCGAGTCATGGACAAATAAGAGCAAAGGAGCGAAAAAAGATTGGTGCTCTCGAGATGTGGTGCTGGCGAAGGATGCTGAGAATTGAACTGAAATGAGGATTTAAAGGAAGGAAAGGGATTGTTAGTAATGGAGACTGAGAATCCCATTTGCTAGCAATATACCCAACCAGGTCGACCTCCTCGCGGTTCTCCCTGGAAACTATCATGGTTAATTCCTGATTTATTCATCACGATGGACTAACTGGCCTGTTTTCATTCTCATCTATCACTCTTCACTGGTGCTCCGCCAGCGTATCCATACCATTATACCAGCATATATATACCATACTATTTTCACCCATCAAAAAACAAACTCAGGTGTTATTCCTATGTAACTTGTAAATTCACTGCCATATCCCACCCTTCAAACTAAAACACAACCATGCAAACACAACTGCTTCACGGTAGAAATATGAATGGGACAGAGGTGGCCAAGCAAACGATTTTTGTACAATGTCTCCCTCTGGTTTCATCAACCAACTTCAAAAAAGAGATTCAAGAAGGACGTTCTCAATTCGGTTGTAATTTTTTTTTATTTATTTATTATCACAAAAATACAAAGTTACAGAAATTATGTTACATTCAGCATTCAGAAACCACGTAGGTTTATTTTATGTTTGTTACCTCTATTACCACATAACTCTGTCATCTGAGACAGTTACAATTGTAAACCGATTTGGGTAATTCTTTTTTTTTTATCTGAAAGGATGTACTTACAGATTGGTACAATAGAAATTTTATCAAAATCGGTTCAGTAATTTAGTTTTTAAATCAATATAACTGGTTTTGCTATAATTGAAGTCAGATTTATTTTTGGGGAACACAGTATATATTAACTTAATACGCCATTTAGTAGAATTTATTATGTGAATTATGTGAACAAAACACAACAAAACCTGGTACTGCTCATGTCTATAGGCGACGGTTACCACTTTCCATCAGGCGGGCCGTCAGCTTGTTTGCCATTCTAAGTTGTATAAACAAAAACTAGTTTGTTTTAAGTACAAATTTATATTAAACCTGCACTACTTGTTTGTTAATGACAAATTAAAATGTCATTTACTTATCGAATTTATAATTTCACATTTAACAGACACTAGAGTAGTTGAAGTTATAAGTTGGAGTGATGTTAAATGGTTTAATTTTAAACTACTTCCGTAAGGACTAAATTCTTAATTCGCTTGCACTTTAACCGACTTCAAAAAGAACTTGGTTCTCGATTTTTTTATACAACTTAGAATGGCAAACAAGCTGACGGCCCACCTGATGGAAAGTGGTAACCGTCGCCTATAGACATGAGCAGTACTATGGACTTAACAGAATTTACTGTTTCGGCCTTGATACCCCCTATGCGTTGCCATTCCTGAGGACTCAATGTTATTCCTCTGTACCCAGTAAATTCACGCCATATCCCTTCCACCCTTCAAACCGAAACACAGCCATGCAAACACAGCTGCTTCACGGTTGAAACACGAATGGGACAGAGGTACCCAAGCAATCGACTTTTGTACAAAGTCTCCCTCTGGTAATATGTTAATGTAATACAAAAATGTTTTTTACCTCATAACTCTGTTAGCTGTAAGGCGATTTGTAATTTTTTTTTTAGCTGTACGGATATACATACAGTTTTGTACCATAAGAATTTTATCAAAATTGATTCTAAATGAATCAATTTTGTTTTATTTTTAAATCAAAATACCTGATTTTGTGCCAAAACTGAGTCTGTTTTTTTTGGGAAACACAATATTAAACTGTGTATGTTTTAATTAAATCGCGTCTATTACTAAATGGATTTCGATGATTGTTTACAAATATTATGCAATATGTACAATCTGGATAAATACAAGGGTCATCTTCATACCGCTATGAAGATTACACTTGGCATGTTGCTATTACGTCTCTGCATGCTGTAATACCCATCATTTAAACCGAAACACAGTCATGCAAGCAAGGATGAGCAAGCTGAAGTGGCAATGGGCTGGTCACATAGCTCGAAGAACCGACAACCGATTGGAAAGAAAGATTCTTGAGTGGCGACCCTATACGAGCAAGCGTAGTGTTGGACGACCTCCCACTAGATAGATTGACGGCCTGAAATGCATTGCAAGTGGCTCAGGAGCGTTCTAGATGGCCGTCTTTGAAGGAGGCTCATGTCCAGCAGTGGACAGATAATGGATGAATTGCAAGCACAGCTGGTTTACGGCATCAACACCTGTGGAACAGGAGTACTTATTTACGTACAAATTTCGTATAAAGTCTTTCAGACAATGTCAGGGCGATGTCACTGTTTGTGGAACAAAACATAGTTACTATATATCAAAGTGTCCATTTTGAACAGTTCTAACCTCGATATGTCACTGAAGGTTACACATTCATAAACCTCGGCGTGAAGGCTCCATCCTTGAATATCATATCCTTGACAAGAGCATGTCTTGTCTTCTGTTATTTGACCTTGTCGTGTAATAAATTTTAAATCACTTGCATTGAACGTTCAATTCTCACTATATACGAGTTTAAGCATAGAATAGAATAGAACAGAAAGCTTTGGGGGAAGGGATTATTAGAACTAGGTTCTAACAGCCCATTGCTAACAATACACCCCATTACAGAAGAGAAAAAAAAATGAAATAAGGGAAACTTTGTACACGAGTACCTATATTTACTCCGTAAATAAAAAAAAATATGAACCAACAAAATTTTGAAGCAACGTATACAGCGACAAGGGTAGTAAGCTACAATCTCTGTTTACTCAAATAATGTAAAAAAACTATTGTATATATAAACGTTTTTCAAAATACCACCGACTGTTTTTTTTTTTTCTTTTTACCGTTAAATAACATACACGCTATGAAATTCCGCCAACATATTCCCGCCTGCTAGTTGAAATAAGTGCTTTTTTAACTTCCTTATTTTAGCATGGATCCCTTTTTCAACTTTTTGCGCGAGCTACCAAAAAGTTGAGTAGGAAATGCGCTTGGGGCGCCCTCTCGACTACGGCCCGTACTGTAGAGATGCATCAACGCAATGCCCTCTGGCGATTTTCCGGGATAGATTGTTATGGATATCCTAATGCCATTTTTTTTAAAATCTATTTCTGTCTATTTTCTATTTACTTTTTTATGCAGCTAGTAATGGTCAATTTAACTTTTATCTATACTTATAATAAATCTGTAGAGAATTTTAACGAAACTTGGTGCAATTATTCTTCATACTCCTGGGCAGGTTATAGTATACTTTTCATCACGCTACGATCAATAGTAGCAGAGCAGTGAAGGGAAATGTTGGAAAAACGGGAGAAGTTACTCAATTTTTAAGTTTCCGTCGCGTGTGCAGCCTTAATGGCCACTTTTTAAAATGTAAAAATGTCCACCCGTGCGACGTCGGGACGGGCCGCTAGTATTTAATAAATTAGACTCAGGTTAATTCAAATGATTACTATGATCTGAAATCATGACAGTGTTTTAGTAGTAAACTACAAATAAAATTAATAATACAACATAAAAAAATAAATAAATAAACATTACGACACGATTTAACTTTTACAGTTAATTTTATTAAAACAGATTCACCAGGTAAAGGCAGGTAAATGGACAATTATAAGCCATTAATTTTGCCCATGACTTCGTCAACATTATCGGGATATATTAGTTGATCGAGATAAAAAATTAGCCCATGTCTTTCGTTATCCAAAACTAGTAGTTCGCCCCGGCTACACATGGATGTTACAAATGAAACGAGAGAAGAGAGAAATATACGCATGATTTCTAGACGAAAAAATGTAGCATATGATGTCCAACCAAAACTAAATATAGTGAAACATGGCGCAAAATTTCAAGCGGTTAAATTGTATAATAAATTACCCACTGCATTAAAAACTATTAAAGATTGGAGAATTTTGAAAATAAAACTTTATACTCTTTTGTTGGAAAGGTGCATCTACTCAATTGATGAATTTTAAAATACTCTTTCATTATTTTATGCCTTACTGATGACTTTTAAATTGATTGTAATGTTATTTTTTGACAATTATTATTGGTTATTTTGTTGCTTCATATTTTTTTTTTGTTTTGTTATATTTCACGATATCTTCTTGTCACTTGCAAAAATATTCAACACAATGCAATATTGTAACGAATAAAATAAATTGAATTGAATTGAATACTAATGGAAAAATGAATGGTTTTTCAAAAGTTCTTTTTCTCAAAAACCTTGTTCTGAGAATTACAAAGACAATATAAAAGGAATTAGTCAAATACGAGTAGGTGCATCCATTTTAAAGTGATACGCTTAAATATATTGGGCAACTATTTTTTATTGGAGCGAAAGGGATTGTTAGCAATGGAGTTTGACAGCCCCATTGCTAGCAATATGACCTGTTAGGTCGACCTCGTGGTCCTCCCTGGAAACCACTGTGAATAATTCTTGTTAATTCGTCAAGATGGGCTAACTGATCTGCTTCATCCTCACCTATCATCCTTCACTGGTGGCCCGCCGGTGTATACCGATAGCGCGGGTGGGGTTACTATTTCATTATCACCTAAAAAAAACTAATTTTTATTTATATAAACTAGCTAACTACTAGCTTTTACCCGCGACTTCGCCCACGTGACCGGTATATGTCCACATATCGAGATGAAACGATAAAATGGATATATACATCTCCATCTCATATAATACGTGTATACCAAATTTCATAGTGATTTGTTGAGTCGTTAAGGCGTTATAAGGTAATAAACAAACTCACTTTCACATTTATAATATTAGTAAGGTATGTACACATATATTATTATAGTAAGTAGTTTAATAAAATTATGAAACGGTGCCCCGTTTAGGTGCAAACTGAAAATCAGCGCTGAACGAACATCAGTCCAGCAAAAGCTAAGTTTGTACCTATTGCCAGGCGCATACGAATACTGCACAATATATTGATATATACATATATATATATATATATATATATATATATATATATATATATATATATATATATATATATATATATATAAGTATACATTATAATTTATTATGAATAAATAAACAAACGCACAAACAAAGACTATATTAATTATTTATATTATATTAGTAAGTACATGCGTTTGAATAACAACCTATTTTTTTTTTGATGGGTGAAAAAAGTATGGCAACCCCGCCCGCGCCAACGGTACACGCCGGCGGAGCACCAGTGAAGGGTGATAGATGAGAATGAAAACAGGCCAGTTAGCCCACCATGATGAATTCATCAGGAATTAACCATGATAGTTTCCAGGGAGAACCGCGAGGAGGTAGACCTGGTTGGGTATATTGCTAGCAATAGGATTCTCAGTCTCCATTACTAACAATCCCTTTCCCCCCAATAACAACCTATTATTAAGTTCACAAACGTGCAATATCAAAATTTAATCCGCATATCAACCAAATACAATTATCGAAAGGCATATAAAATGTATACTAATATTTTGATTAGATCTTAATTAATTAAAACCTGTTACGTTTGCATTCGGTTAGAGGCCGTACAATGAGCAATTAAATTTTAACATATTAATTAGGCAATAACTTAACTATTTCGTTTGTGATTGTAAAACAAATCAAAAACCACGCAATACACTGTTTGATTTACGGTTGCGTGCTTTAAAAAAAAAAGCTATTCAATTTGTTATATCATTTGTATTAAACATTTTAATTGCTCGGTAGTAATAAAATTAACAAGTATATTTTAATGTTTTACCAATATATATATATATATATATATATATATATATATATATATATATATATATATATATATATATATATATATATATATATATATATATATACACAGCCATGCAAACACAACTGCTTCACGGTTGAAACACGAATGGGACACAGGTACTAAAGCAATCGACTTTTATACAAAGTCTCCCTCTGGTAATAAATTTATCAAGATGGCGTCTATACATTGAAAATTATCATGTCATGTTTGGCATGTTTGGCAGGTGGATCGATAACCGCAATTAGGCTTTGGAGATATTTTAAAAGGGATGCTACTGCTTATGTCATATACACCATACATTTATTATAAGATCGAAAAAGCTCGACTAGTTTCGGCATCAACATGGTTAAAGATCACGAATTGATTCCAAAAGCAGTCGAGCTTTTTTAATTTCATTACACGTAAGTTAAACTGGTAGTAATTACATTAAAATATAGTAAAAACTAGTTTCAGGACCATTCGGAGTACCTAGTCTTGAGAAACTTGACAAAATAATACCACAGGAAGACTTTGTACAAAAGTTGTTTGCTTGAGTACCTCTGTCCCATTCGTGTTTCAACTGTGGAGCAGTTGTGTTTGCATGGCTGTGTTTTGGTTTGAAGGGTGTGATATGGCGTAAATTTACAGGGTACAGAGGAATAACACCTGAGTTCTCAGGAATGGCAACGCATGGGAGGTATCATGGGCGAAACAGTATACTCTGTTATGTCCATGGTACTGCTCATATATATAGACGACGGTTGCCACTTTCCATCAGGTGAGCTGTCAGCTTGATTGCCATTCTGAATTACATAAAAAAACACAATTTCATCATACATCATCATAACTTTCTCTAGAAAATATTTGAGTCAAATATTATAATGGTAGTATTTTTTTTAAAAACAGTTTTTGTTTCATGCAAGAAAATATGTTTCATTAACAGTAAGTTCGGTCTAATAGATAATTCTCATCTTAATAATGTTCTTAAAAGCGGCTGCAACACAGCCGGAGAAAATTTGATTACGGTCCAGCATTCCCAATATCGGTATACGCAGCGCAAATCGCTGAATTATTCAATTTCACATTTGGAACACTCAAAAATTATTGTGACCTGCTTCGTGCTTCAGAGGTCAGTAAGCTTTCTTTTCACAGGCCCATGTAACCAACGGCGTCTTGGAAACTCTTGACCTCCGATTGTGCCTCTGTAATAGTAATAATATTCTTAAATTGTAAACGTGTCGAACCTTAAAGAACGCAAC
Organism: Galleria mellonella; assembly: GCF_026898425.1. Lineage (NCBI taxonomy): Eukaryota > Metazoa > Arthropoda > Insecta > Lepidoptera > Pyralidae > Galleria > Galleria mellonella. Next base: position 1,208,812 of record NW_026442130.1, read on the forward strand.
TTTGGCTATATCGTAGGAACGTGCCTTAATTTTGTTACAAGTAATAATAACAGCAGCCAGAACCTTATCACAGTACCTTCCAGCTTCCACAATACTACGAACGTGTCCGAACGGACCGGTTGGTTAGTGTGCGACAAGGACAGAAACATTGTTGAATAGGAGCGAGCGGGATGCACTATCAAGAACAGGGACCACAACACAAACACAAGAGATAATGGTCATAATAGCTTGTTGCGTTTAAAGGGCACTGCAATGTGACGCATCCATACTAATCTCAACTTTAATTTTTTCAACTTAACGCTCATTTTCAAATGTGTGCTATTGGAAATTAGGTTGTTTCTATAATAAAATAAGGTCTCGATTCAGGGTATGCTGACACCGAATGGATGATTCGATTCTATCAGCACATTCATAGTAGCACAAACGTTTGCTCCAACGTGCAGTCATTTTTCGTATTTCGTGAAAGAGCCCCTTATCTGTTGATGTTATTGCTTGTCCCGGGCTTAGGCTAAACAAGGGGAATTTATAAGAAGTTTTTTGTGTAAAGAAGCCTTTATCATCTAATAAGGTCGGACTATCTAGTGTGGGTAGGGTAACCATGAATTTTTCTAAGTTCAGACTTCGAGACAGAAGTGTCGCAACATGCCAAAAACATTTCAAGGAAGAAAATAATAAGAAAAATCTTAATAAAAATATATTTTCTTTTTATCTAATACTAGTTTTTACCAGCGACTTCGTTTGCGTGACTGGGATATGGTTACTAATCGGAATAAAAAGGAGTCTTCTTCATTCCATGTATAGGTAAAGGCAGTACAGGGAGTCAGTCAGGATGCAGGTGGCTCAGGACCAATTCCTATGGCAGTCTATGGGAAAGACTTATGTTCAGCAATGGACAGACATTGGACGATATGATGATGACGATGATTACCTCGAATAATGTCGTCATAGTCGTAGAATACTGACGGATCTGACAAATATTACATATAAAGATCCGTCAGTATTCTACGACTATGACGATATGTGTATACCAAATTTCATACTGATCATCTTAGCTCCTTAATAGCTTGTTAAGGAGCTAAGGTAACAAACAAACAAACAAGCTTACTTTCACATTTATAATATGAATAATGCAAAAGTTAAACATTCCTTTATTTAGTCTGCTTGAGTAATTTTAAAATTTCGGTCGTTCTTTCAATTGCGCTTTCAACTTGGAGTCCCGGGAAAAGCCGATATTTTCGAATTCATCTCCACCAGTGGAGATAAATGAAGTAAAATTCTACTCTTGTGGGGGTAAAAATTAGGGAAACATTGGTAGGGACAAGTGAAACTGACCGAAATATAGAAGAATGCAAAATCAAATACTTTCTGGGAGACATCATCTTTATTAGAGAACCGAAACTGAAAAAGCTCACCGAAATAAGCTAGTAACCGCCTACTATTAGGTGGGCCGTATGCTTGTTTGCCACTTCAATGCTATAAAAAATTACTTACTAAAAATCGTCCGCCTAAATAGAAATCCAGACAAATAAAAAATTCTAAAATTCGGACTTCTCCACATAAATCCGGGCGGATGGTAACCCCAAATGTGTCATAGATAAAAGAGCAATGTTCTTGTTCTCTTTTTACTATGGTGTGTGGGCACGTTGGTTAACAACTTGGTTTTAAAAAGCTTATCTTGAGATATTAATTCATACATAGTATTAACTTGATTGTTGTAAAACCAAACACCTGGCGGTCTAAAATAACTACTTTAGTTATAACGTAACTGGATGCTAATTTCTTGTAAGCATATTCCGCGCATTGTAGAAAGGCGCGAATGACAGTTGGTATTTTCAAGCGACTTCAAAAGAGAAGTGATTCTCGATTTAGTTATATTTTAATTTAATGTTTGTTACCTCGGAACTTCATTATTTAGTAACCTATTTTAAACATTCTTTCTTTATATAAAAGGATTCAGATTGATACTAAAGTAATTTAGTTAACATTAGTTCAAAAATAACGTTTACCAGAGGGAGACTTTGTACAAAAGCCGTTTGCTTGGCCACCTCTGTCCCATTCGTGTTTCAACCGTAAAACAATTGTGTTTGCATGGCTGTGTTTCGGTTTGAAGGGTGGGATATGACGTGAATTTACTGGGTACGGAGGAATAACACCTGAGTCCTAAGGAATGGCAACGCGGGGGGGGGGAGGGTATATTATATAAAAATAGGCAAAAACAGTTTTTTTTATACAACTTAGAATGGCAAACAAGCTGACGGCCCACCTGATGTAAAATGGTAACCGTCGCCTATATACATGAGCAGTACCATGGACATAACAGAGTAGGTATACTGTTTCGCCCATGATTTCCCCTCATGCGTTGCCATTCCTGAGGACTCTCGACTTTTTGTACAAAGTCTCCTTCTGGTAATATGACAATAAAGAAGTTTCAATTTACAAATCAGTCAACGATCTATGGAGAGAACTCTACTTGGAATATAGAATATTAAGTGACAATACAACCACACTATTGCAATTACGAGTAACTTGCTCAAGTTGCAAATACAGGTGGGATCAATAAAGCTCGACATGTTCGGACAAGTTTCAACTTTAAACACAATGTTATACTTGTTAAATATTGCGCAATACATTGTCAATAAATACATTAAAACTATGTTATTATGTGTAACACAGGACGAACCCCAAATAGATGCAGTGACGACCTGAAATGCAGTCAGTGGATGCAGGTGGCTCAGGACCGTTCATGTCTTGAAGGCAATCTATGGGGGAGGCTTATGTCCAGCAGTGGACGGATAATTTTTTTTTTAATGGATGACAATAGGACGGTAACCCTGACTGCGTTATCGGGGTACCAGGGAAACATGAGAGATGAGGATAAAAGCAGATCAGTCAGCCTATCCTAAAGTCGACACGTCACGATATATATATATATATATATATATATATATATATATATATATATATATATATATATATATATATATATATATATATATTAAGTCCGTCTTTTGTACCAGACATTTTTTGTATTTAGTACAGTTTTTATTTATGTATATAAAAAATAAATTATTAAAACTGACAGAGTAGGCAAGGTAAGGCAAAGTATTAACTGAATGTGGCCTATTTGAAAAAGTGCATAGTAACAGAGCATGATCAATTACTCACTCAATAAGCGAATATCCATATTTGAAATCGGAAGTTGATTCATTAGCTTCTGATTACATTGCAATAAAGACATGCAGCATATCATGTGGCGTTCTATATCGTTTACAAATACCATGATGTCACGGCCTCGACCTGGCCATGGTGACACACTGGTGACTCATACGCGAAGGGTGCACTTTGACAGCGGAAATAGTGAAGTGCGAATCGTCCGAAATATCAACGTAAATAAACATGTTGATTTACTTAGTAGTTAGTAGAAATAATGAGTCGTGACCGTATCATGCGTTATATATATGGCTAAGGCTGCACACGCGACGGAAGCTTAAAAATGGAGTAACTTCTCCCGTTTTCCCAACATTTCCCTTCACTGCTCTGCTCCTATTGATCGTAGCGTGATGAAAAGTATACTATAACCTGCCCAGGAGTATGAAGAATAATTGTGCCAAGTTTCGTTAAAATCCGTCGAGTAGTTTTTGTTTCTATAACGAACATACAGACAGACAGACAAAAATTTTACTGATTGCATTTTTGGCGTCAGTATCGATCACTAATAACCCCCTGATAGTTATTTTGGAAATATATTTCATGTACAGAATTGACCTCTCTACAGATTTATTATAAGTATAGATAGAAGATAATGCATTCATGTACATAATATAGAGTTGTTACAATGTTCTTATGATGAGTAAGTACATGAAACCAGAGGGAGACTTTGTACAAAAGTCGATTGCTTGGGCACCTCTGTCCCATTCGTGTTTCAACCGTGAAGCAGCTGTGTTTGCATGGCTGTGTTTCAGTTTGAAGGGTGGGATATGGCGTGAATTTACTGGGTACAGAGGAATAACACCTGAGTCCTCAGGAATGGCAACGCATGGGGGTATCATGGGCGAAACAGTATACTCTGTTATGTCCATGGTACTGCTCATGTCTATAGGCGACGGTTACCACTTTCCATCAGATGGACCGTCAGCTCGATTGTCATTCTAAGTTGTATAAAAAAAAAACCTGTTCGGGTGTAGCAAAATTATATTGTTAATTATTTGTTAGTGCTTATTGGGGAATTACCAATTTAACAACTCACCTTATCATATCGTGACGTCATTTTTGATTGCGACAAATTTTAAAATACTAGCTGTATTCCACGGAATTGGCAATGTCTTTTAAGCCTCCGTTTCTATGGCAACGGTAGATAAGCGCTTGCTTTGTATCTATGGAGATGAATTAACAAAAAAACATATTCTTTTGAGGAAGTTTGTTTATATGGAGTATTTTACCAATAAAATTGAATATTTTTGTATTCAAAAAAATATGGGTCGAGATCTGAGAAAAAATTGTGTTTCCCATGCTAATGTGACACATGAAATTGCATGTACGGGAGAAACAATATTTTTTGACGTTCTTCTGCCAATGTTTCGTTTGGAGAAAATATTGTTTTTTTTTTATACAACTTAGAATAACAATCGAGCTGACGGTCCACCTGATGGAAAGTGGTAACCGTCGCCTATAGACATGAGCAGTACCATGGACATAACAGAGTATACTGTTTCGCCCGTGATACCCCCATGCGTTGCCATTCCTGAGGACTCAGGTGTTATTCCTCTGTACCCTGTAAATTCACGTCACATCCCACCCTTCAAACCGAAACACAGCCATGCAAACACAACTGCTTCACGGTAGAAACACAACTGGCACAGAGGTACCCAAGCAATCGACTTTTGTACAAAGTCTCCCACTGGTAAAAACTGGTCTTGTTTCATTGGTAGAACACTTCCTTGAATTAATGCGAAAGCATCGCGTATTTGTATGTGTAATTTGTGATTTTGTGTCGAATTTATGTTTTAGATGGGCGATTTAACACCATAGATGTCAGGAATGCATGACATGGGAAATACCATGCGTATCGTAGTGTATTTTGTAGTGTTGATATGTAAAGGGGATAGTTACCACTTTTTATCTGGTGGGCCATCAACTTGTTAGCCATTTTTTTTTTTTTTTTTTTTTTTTTTTTTTTTTTTTTATTCAAATAAACTTACATTGAAGCACTTTTGAAAAGTCATTACATTTTTTTTTAATCTACCGCTCGTTCGGAAAGCTGTCTCATCACAAGAAGAACGAGCAAGAAACTTGCGTGTTGCTCTTTTAAATAATTTTATTATTACTTTACATTTTCAAGTTTAATTGTGTGAATACAAACCACCAATTAGCACTAATTCAATTAAATATTCAAAAAGAAAAAAAATATTGAATACATAACCAACTGGTTAAACAATTAATAAGAGGAAATCAGTCATAGTGATTAGAGCAGACCAGTCCCTACAAGCAGCACCCGTTCACGAGTATGACGGATGAGCCAGCCATCACTGCGCTCGACCATATTTTAGGGAGCCCAATGACCCGGCCCACCACGCCGCCACAAGTCTGGACATTTTAGTGAGCATGACTACTCAAAACACTAGACCACGTCAAAGTCCATTTAAAGTTTCATCGAAAGTTATATGTACTTTTAGAATTTTAGTATTTTTTTTACTACCTGGTACCTGGGTTTTAGTGAGGTAGCAAGCAATTTAGTATCCTAGTTGACTACATTTTTATTTATTTTTCTATGCAACTTAGAATGGCAGACAAGCTGACGGCATATCTGATGGAAAGTGGTGGCCGTCGCCTATAGACATGAGCAGTACCATGGGCATTGCAGAGTATACTGTTTACTTACACCCATGACACCTCTCATGTAGAGATGGGCAATCCACCTGGGTGGGTTTAAAGTCTGGTGGGTAAAAACCGGGTGTTTTGGGTTTATTGGGTTTAAACCCCATAAACACCCAAATTTTTGGGTGTTTATGATTTTGTACTTCATCATCGTCATCTCAGCCGCAAGACGTCCACTATACTGGACATAGACAATATTATTATGCAGCCTACAGAATAAAAAACTTTTAATTTGATTTTGAGTTTATTAAGAAAGAGATGAAAGTAAAATGTAAAACTACAGTCAATCACTGTCAGATTCAGAGTTATTACAAGCGATGAATTGTATAGGTTCGATAGGCTCTATTTCGTCTAAACTGTTATGTTCATTTACTTGCTCAATGAAAGCTTCTAAGGTATTTTCTTCATTAAACTGAATGTCCTCGCATTCAGCTTTATGTTTAAGATTCCAGTTATAACAAATGAATGAAATTTTTTCAGTTCTTTCAGTTGTAAGTCGATTTCTTTTGTTATTATGTATGTAGCCTTGGATACTAAAGGAACGCTCAGTGGCTGCCGAAGTACAGGGAGCTGATAGAATACGAATCGCTATTTTTCTTAACTCAGTGGAACCACAAATACCTTTCCACCATATTAGGGGCTCAATGCTATCTAATGAGCTCCATACAAATCCTCTGGCCCAAAAGTTTTCTTTAGCTTTATAACACGCCAAATCTGCCATTACATTTGACAAACTTAAGTGTTGGCTTAAATTGTAGATAAACTCCATACCCTTAAGTTCTTCCTCTTGAGTAAGTTCGACTCCTAGAGTCCTGGGGTCTAGAATATATGCTGCAAAATGTATTGGCCTCATTGCCATATTGCATCTTGAAGATACTGATGTTAGAATCTGCTGTTTGCTTTCTTCGCTCAATGTCGAAATCTCATTTAATGCAAAACGTATCTTAGCTTGTACATCTCTAAATGTAATGTATGTGCGATGCAAACGATTCTGGTCGCTCTCTAAGTAAAATATGCTTTCAGTGACTGGTTCCAAAATACTTATACATTCCCCTGTCTTCGTCCAGAAATCATCACTTAGAATTAAATCTTTAATATCTCTTGAAATTACCACATCTTCTCTAACTGTTAATATTTGCAAAGCTATCTTATTTGCTTTCAAACTTTTTAACGAAGTAACATGACTTCCCCATCTTGTAGCACAAGGCAATTTTAGTGTTTGTGTAGAATCTTCACCCTGCCTTGATTTTATCAACAAGGAACTTAATCGTTGACTCCTTTTAACAGTTTTTATTATATTTATGGCTTGCATAATAAACACAGTTACTTCTTGTATCTTTACAATATCTTGGCACAACAAGTTAAGGATATGTGCACAGCAACCGAGAGGAACAACATGTGGATATTTGAGTTTTGTTAATTCGAATGCCTTTTGTATATTTCTAGCGTTATCGCCAATAAGTACAAGAAACTTATTTGCTCCATACACTTTCATTACTTTTTCAACTTCTTGGCTAAGGTATTCACTAGTGTGAGGATTACTTTCTGTATTCAAACTTTTAACGTATGCAGGTTGAGGTTTTGATATAAGAAAGTTTATTATTCCTTCATTTCTTAAATTAGACCAGCCATCGCACTGAAGGTGTAAGTAACTACAAGCATTTAGTTCCTCATTTAACTCAAAACGCATTTCTCTATATATTTTATCTAAGTATTTTGTCGCTAAAGCTTTACGTGAAGGTATTTTAAATTTTGGTTGCAATTTTTCGAAAAATTGTATCCATAAAGGATGTTGCACCATCGATAATGGCGTCCCTGTTACAAATATAGCTCTCGCTAATTCTGTTTTTATATGATCATCGGTGTCTTGAAACTCAGCATTTATTGTAGTGTTAGCAGACGACGAGGGGCTTATAAAAGAATCATTTGTCTCTATCTCTGACAGTCCAGACATTTTGGTTTTGGACGAGCTATCTTTTATAAGTTTCATAGAGTCTTTTAATGTTTCTGGAGATTTTGGACAAGTGATAAGATGTTGAAGCATTTTGGCAGCATTACTGAATTTGTAGACCTTATTACAAAGCTTGCAAGAAACAGACTTGTTTGGTAAAGTACGGTAGTGCTCCCATATGCGTAAATCTTTAGGTCTCCCCATTGAACCTAAAAAAATGAACGATGATTAGTTGGTCTGACGAAAATTCAACAATAGAGTGCCTATTTTTTTACAATGATTATTTCTTGTTATTTACAATAAATTTATTAAAAAAATAATAAAATAAATACAAAAAACCTTTGTAAAATTACATCTCCTCGGAGGATTAAACGCAGACGCTAGTTTATTATCGTATTGTTCTGTATTTTTCTCAGCAACTTCTTTAATTCGATTAGGTACTTACGCATATTATGTTAAAAATAAATATCTAGTACACATCTTAGGCTATCCACCATTATTATCCAATGACGACTCTCAGCTAACTATGCACTATCATCCAAAATAAACGTGTATGGAAAATTTTATCCCAGTCGGTTGAGGATTGAGGATAATTGCATCAACATACGAACATACCTACATACTTTTATTTACATAACGCAAGCTAAATAAAAGCTTGTAATAATACATCTAATTTTAAGTTAAAATTGTTAAGTGATCATGATATAATTGTATCATTCAAAAATCCACTTACCTTTAATTATTTCTTGTTAAGTATAAATATTATTTCAAATCTGCTCCCTTAATATGCACTTTTTTACTGCTTTTCCTACCTAACACGTTACCAGGAAGTCACGTTACCAGAGTCAGAGTAATAGTGAACACGTTTGACAGTGATTGTCGTCGCCTCATATTCAGCGTCGACGAATAGGGGAATCCCCAGTCATAATGTATTGCATGCGTGGCGGTCTTACTTCAAATCCATAAACAAAGAGATAATTACAGAACTCGATACTAGATGGCGCTGTTTTTGTTTGAAGAAAGTTTGCGGGCTAAAATACATAGAATTTCATCAATGACTTCCACAAAGAACAACATTTCTGTTTTTTCTAAGTCCGTATCTCTTCCGTATATTTCATAAGATATAAGCTTGGGCTACATTGTTATGCAACGTGATTTTGTCGCTGTCTTGCTAGCAGGGTTGACAGATATACGATTTAAATTGTACTCATACTATTATTTGTCTATTTTTTAATGTACGATCGTAAAGATTATGATCGTAATTCGCACAAAAACATACGACTTTTTGGTTACCTGGCAACATTTTTATTATGAAACGAACATGCTCACATCATCAGTCACATGCAACAATTTATTGGGGATTTCCCCTTCACATCTGGCAGTCCTGCTTGCTAGAATATAGGTAAGTCAGCCACAGTTACTGACGATCGATATTTAAAGGGTATTGTTTTTGTGCTAAATATTTCATAAAAACGTTATTTAATACTTTGTGGATTATTAATTTAGTTGATAATCACTGGAAGTAAAATGGATGCTAATTTGAGAGATCAAGATCTTCGTATAAAACAGTTAATAAAAGAAAATCTACGTAAGTACTCTTTTTATACCTAGGTAGGTAAGGTATAATAAACACAAAAGGTACTTAGATCGCGTGTGTTCGAAGCATTTATTCTAATAAATTTAATTTAAAATTGTAGAAAGAAAAAAATGTCTGCCAAGCCGTAGCCGAAGCCGATCTCCAAATATATTTGGCGATAGTGAGACCCAGTGTCCAGATGATTTACCCAGCGTCGTCGCAACAAAGAAAAAAAACGCGGATAAAGTAAAAGAAAATTTACTGAAAGAAGAAACAAACTGTTCTAAATGCTTAATTTATGGAGAAGAGGATAAAAGAAATGAGTATTTCGGACTGTTAGTGGCTCAAGAATTTAAATATATACGGCCATGGGTGCGAACGAGGTGTTATGAAGAAATTTTAAAGTATCTACGGGAAGCAAAAGGCCAACATGTTGATCAACTGCAACATGAAAACACTGAAAATTAATTACTTTCATTTTATTATATATAGATTTTTAAAATTTCCTGAAATATTATTAGTTAACGTTTTATTTAATATTGTAGAATTGATCAATACAATTTATAAAAATAATTTATTGGTATTACTTACATATTTTCAAAAAAATACGTAAAAACCTATTTTTTTGGGTGATTATGGGAGTTTATGGGTGTTTATTGGGTTTTTACCAAAGCACCGGGTTTAAACCCGGTGCTTTGCCCATCTGTAGCCTCGGGTGTTATTCCTCTGTACCCAGTAAATTCATGCCATATCCCACCCTTCAAACCAAAAGACAACCATGCAAACAAAACTGCTTCACGGTAGAGACACGAATGGGACAGAGGTACACAAGCAATCGACTTTTGTACAAAGTCTCCCTCTGGTAAAATAGTAAAATTCTTCAAATTGTGTCGGTTACTTCGATTCTTTTGCGGATATCCTCGTTTCGGATTCTATCACGCAAAGAGACTCCGAACATATCCCTCTCCTGATAGCTCGCAAAGTAAGCAGTTATAAAAATTGACTAATTTATATTTAATTCTGTATACGACTTCGAATATTTTGACAAGAATGATTTCAACTATAATAAAATATACTTACATCATCATTATGTACTTACTTCCCATTTCTTATCGATGATTATTCATAGTAATATATGTATAAAATTAGGACGACATCCGATTTGGTTTCGCAGAATGTGATAGTAAACACTTGAGATTATTCGAGATTAAGCGAGATACGGTGACGGATGTTCAAGTTGTGAGAAAAATAATTTTGTTACTAAATGGTAAGAATTAAAAAGCAAAAAATAAAAATACATAGTATAAAACAAAGTCGCTCTCCGTCTGTCTGTCCCTACGTATGCTTAGATCTTTAAAACTACGCATTGGAATTTGATGCGGTTTTTCTAATAGATAGAGTGATACAAGAGGAAGGTTTATATGTACGAGTATAATACATGCATAATATTGAAGAGAAACACTGATAATTTTGGAGGTTTCTAATGTGATGTCGTAATGTAATGGGGGAGGGGGCTATTTAGTATCAGCACGGCACCCGTGCGAAGCCGGGACGGGTCGCTGGTTAAATATTAATGCGAATGTGAGAAAGACTCTGTTTTCCGCGCTGAGCCTCTCATTTGGGCCGTTGTGCGTATGAGTCGTGGCTAATACAGCCAACCTAGCTCCGCCCAGAAGCGCAGAAGCTTCTTGGGTTCTTCACAGGCCTCACGGAGCGACCTCACCGTTCCGAGGATTTCTAAACGTTGACGGGCCACAGCCTCACATTCCAGGATTACGTGAGCAGCCGTTTGTTCGGCGTCGAAACAGCCTCGACATAGAGGGCTGTCTGTGGCTCCTATTGTGTATAAATGTTTGTTTAATGGACAATGGCCCGTTGGTTTAATATTAATGAATGATTGATACGATAAATATACAAATAAAAATATTTTTTAATCCTATCAAAATCGAACTAGTAGTTTAGTTTTTAAATTAAAATACGTTCTTTTGCCACAATTGAAGTCGGTTTTTTTTTTTGTGAGACTCTTTGTCTTATTTTACTCCATACTATTTTTCTTACGTCATCATCATCATCATCATCATATCAGTCATTGTCTGTCCACTGCTGAATATGGGACTCTCTCATATACTACCATAGGGAAGAGGCCGTTCCTTACAGTATAACCGTAGGTAACCGCAGTTTGTTTTCTGGTGGTGTTTTAAGAGGGACGCTACCCATCCCTCCACCATTAATTTCCCTTAGTCGCCTCTTTTAACACTCATGGGAAAGGAAATGATGGCTCATTCTATGTCGGTACTAAACAGCAATTTATTTTTTAAATTTTCAAAAAAAAATGTATATAACTGGATGCCTCCTTTTTTTCCTTAGTGTCCTTAGACATCATCATTTCAGCAATTATCCGTCCACTGCTGGACATAGGCCTCCCCCATAGACTGCCATGAGGAACGGTCCTGAGCCACCTGCATCCACTGACTCCCTGCAATGCATTTGAGAGGGGGGATAATGGATTGTTAAATATGGGGATTAGTTAGCCCCTTTGTTAGCAATACACCCTGTCAGATCGACCCCCTCGCGGTTCCCCCTGGAAACTGTCGTGTTCTATTCCAAGTGAATCCATCACGATAGCCTCACTGACCTGACTTTTCATTCTCACCTATCATCCCTCACTGGTGCTCCGCCAGCGTATACCATTAGCACAGGTGAGGTTACCGTTTCCATTATCATCCATTTAAAAAAAATGCATTTGAGATCGTCACTCCATCTAGTGAGGGGTCGTCATATTTATTTATTTATTTATTTACACTTTATTGCACCAAGTAAAAAGAGTGATAACAAATACAGTAAATATTAATGAGAAGTGATACAAAAGGTGGCCTTATCGCTAAGCAATCTGTCATATACTGCGTTCGGATCAGAATTAACTTTATATAAATGTTTTTTTTTTTTTTTTAATATAGATATAATACATAAGCTATTAATGTGTCTTGAGAAATATATATATTGAAAAAAAAAAAAACGTTTTTCTTTTTGGGGAAAATAGTCACTTTAATTACTAATGATTTCTACCTTGTAATTTAACATTCAATGTAAAATTTAAATCTCAAAACATTAAGTAAACAGCTATTAAGAATTTCCCCCGAGACTTATAATTGAATAAGAATTAATTCATATTAATTTAAATGAAAATTCATTATCATAATTATTGGACGGTTTTGTATTGAATTAAATTCTATTCAAACTTAACGGATTAATAATATAGAATTAATTTTAAAATGGCGGCGGGCACAGCCGTGGGCCCTCTAGACAAGTGGCAAACGAACTCGTCGATGGAATCGACGTCGCTAGCGAGTCCGTGAGTAGGAATGAGTCATCCGGCGTTGCTGTCTCATTCTGTCCCACGGACTCGCTAGCGATGTCGATTCCATTGGCAATTTCGCTTGCCACTTGTCTAGAGGGCCTGATGCGTTAAGGACGCTGGCGCTGGGTACGAAATCCTGTTGTTATCTGCTGAAAAGAACTCGCAGAAGACTATTACTCTGTCCAATTTATTTATGCACAAGTTAATTTTACACGTATATAGGTTACATACAAATTGAGATGATTTTGGATTTTTTTATACAACACAGGGGACAAACTAGCATGCGGCTCACCTGATGGTAAGTGACTACCGTCGCCCATGATCACCCACAACACCAGCGGCATTGCAGGTGTGCTGCCGGCCTTTTACTTTTTTACGTTAAATAAATGACAAACAAGTTGACGGTATAATCGAGGTTTTCCTTAAAGACTACAGTATGAACTTCTTCAAAAATGGTATACTAAGGTTTCTGCAAGGTCGACAACCAGAGGGAGACTTTGTACAAAAGTCGACTGCTTGGGTACCTCTGTTCCATTCGTGTTTCAACCGTAAAGCAGTTGTGTTTGCATGCCTGTGTTTCGATTTGAAGGATGGGATATGGCAGTGAATTTACAGGGTACAGAGGAATAACAACTATGTCCTCAGGAATGGCAACGCATGGGGGGTATCATGGGCGAAACAGTTTACTCTGTTATGTCCATGGTATTGCTCATGTCTATAGGCGACGGTTACCACTTTCCATCAGGTGGGCCGTCAGCTTGTTTGCCATTCTAAGTTGTATAAAGAAAACATATACGTGATATCTCTGAATACCAGTCACTGACGTTTGAAGGAGTAGATTTAAAATATACTAAATTTTTGCCCCCTATTTTGTAAAACTGCATTTCAAACGTAGAAAACCTATTTTAATTAAAATAAAAAATACACTAGATTTTAAGTCAGACCTAGATTAATGGAAACCGCATTTACGAGTTTTTGCGTGACAGACAAATACAGGGAAACACAGCCATGCAAACACAACTGCTTCACGGTAGAAACACGAATGGGACAGAGGTACCCAAGCAAACGACTTTTGTATAAAGTCTCCCTCTGGTCAATAAATAAATAAATTCTTTAATAAAGGCAACCAGGGTTCACAAAATTATAAAAATATCAATCTGCACCGAATATAAAATATTTAATTAAATTGTTACACTTATAAATAAATGACATTGGCCTAACCTACATTTTTTTTTAAATGCAGTCTTGAAATTGTAATCACCAAAACCGGTTCTCCATCGGTGAAGATAACAGCACAATCCAAAAAGCTACAGTCGCTTTTGGGGGGAAAGGGATTGTTAGCAATGTAGATTGACATTCCCATTCCTAGCAATATATTCTATTAGGTTGACCTCCACATGGTTCCCCCTGGAAACCATCGTGAACAATTCTTGTTGAATTCGTCACGATGGGCTAACTGACCTGCTTCATCCTTACCTATCATCCTTCACTGGTGCCCAGCCGGTGTATACCGATAGCGCGGATGGGGTTACCATTCCAATAGCACCCATAAAAAAAAAGCTACAGTCGAAATCTCCTCCCTTCGAAGTCGGTTGCAAAGGAAGCAAGAGGACTCTAAATTATTTCCAGTACAAATAGAACACCTGACGGAATACGTTAATTCGCAACAAGCAATAAATATTAAAGGCTCTAGATGCGGGCGGGGCGACCACATGGCAGGTGGTGTGCGATGAGGGTGCCTTCAAGTTAGGGTTGTCACACTTACATTTAAAAAAAACGAGACTTTATGATGATTCTCACTACTTACAACCATTCATTCATTCATTCGCAATTCCTATGCTTTTTTTTAATGCGTGGTAATGGAATGGTAACCCCACCCGCGCTATCGGTATACACCGGTGGGGCACTAGTAAAGGATGATAGGTGATGAAGCAGGTCAGTTAGCCCGTCGTGATGAATTCAACAAGAATTGTTCACGATGGTTTCCAGGGGGAAAAACGTGGAGGGCATATTGCTAGCAATGGGGCTGTCAAACTCCATTGCTCTAACAATAACTTTCTTAGAGATAAAAATTAAATTTAGATAGAGATTAGAATGGCAAACAAGCTGACGGCTCACCTGATGGAAAGTACCATGGACATAAGAGAGTATACTGTTTCGCCCATGATACACCCTATGCGTTGCCATTCCTGAGGACTCAGGTGTTATTCCTCCGTACCCTGTAAATCCACTACCATATCCCACCTTTCAAACCGAAACGCAGTTATAATAATATATAGTAATTAGAGGTAACAGTTTTGTTCATTTTAACGGTTTTCATCGAATTCTAAAGTTTTGCAGCTGCTTGATAAGAGATGGCGCCAGTTGTTGCGTTTTCTCAAACTTTGAAAACATAAGATTGATAGATATAATTTTATGTATTCAAAGTTTGATGATAATATATGAAAGATTTTTGAAAAAAATTAACATATGGTTTTAAATATTTTCAAATGAAAATCAGTATTAATTTAACCATATCTGAAAGGAAATTGCTTCATTTAATTTATATATAATAAACAATAACTGGTAGTTGATCACAAGGCATTATTTTTTAAAAGTCCAAATCTTTTTTTTTTTATTCAACTTACCAGAGGGAGACTTTGTACAAAAGTCGATTGCTTGGGTACCTCTGTCCCATTCGTGTTTCAACCGTGAAGCAGTTGTGTTTGCATGGCTGTGTTTCGGTTTGAAGGGTGGGATATGGCGTGAATTTACTGGGTACAGAGGAATAACACCTGAGTCCTCAGGAATGGCAACGCATCAGAGGTATCATGGGCGAAACAGTATAGTCTGTTATGTCCATGGTACTGCTCATGTCTATAGGCGACGGTTACCACTTTCCATCACGTGGGCCGTCAGCTTGTTTGCCATTCTAAGTTGTATAAAAAAGTCCAGATCTCACCAAAAACGGGACAGGTCCTGTAAAAAGTGAACGGTTGGCAACCCTAGTCTAAATGTAAGTCTGACTGATTTCAATATTGAGTGTCGCGTAAGTACCACTTAATTTAGAACTAAGTTTGTAAGATGTATGACAAAATCCATATTGTTAATTTTAGGTAAGGTACATAGTATTTTTGTGTCTTGCTTTATATTAGGTAACTGGCGTTTATTTTATTAATTTGGTTTACTATTATTTTTAACCGAATTCAAAAAAGGAGTGTGTTCTATGCTCCACTGTATATTTTTTTACGCGTGCCCACTACTGTGTACTGATGTCCTTGACCTCTTATTCATCAAAAAGGTCATAAATCTTTTATAATCTTATTTTAGCTATTGAACTGTTTTGTCTCTTTCTTTTACACTAAATTCCCAATTTGAAGGGATGTGACAAAACAGTGTAATAGTAAAAAATAAGTTTGTAGAAAATTTCAGTTTTTACAAATATGAGGGTAGATTTTTCATACTATTTTATCCATGAAAATGGTAACTATAATATCACTGTCATACTCAAACTGAAACCGTCATGCAAGCACTTGCGTTTAACATAGAACAATACATTCATTTTACAATACTACTATGACCTTTTTACACAAGAACCGTCTAAAGGTGACTCAAGTTACCTCAGCGAAGTTTAAAGAGTAAAAAGTCGTTTAAACTAGCAGAGTGGGTACACTGGAAGCCCGTATTCGTCGAATCAAGAAGTTGAAGGAATTTCTTCTTTGTAAGCGACATTGGATGGAAACCTTGCTGCTTTCGCTTTGTCTACAATTTGATATTTCAATCTGTTTTCTGCATTTTATCCGACTGTAAAACGGGGAGTAATGTCTTTCGCGTGTGCAGATCCTTATCAATATTATAAATGTGAAAGTAAATTTTTCTGCCTGAAAATGTTCGTTTTTCAATACTAATAAATAATATTAAATCGAAGTATAATTAATTATTAACAACAATGTAATATATATATATATATATATATATATATATATTTTTTTTTTTTTTTTTTTTTCACTAGCGGCGCACCAGTGAGGGACGAATTCAACGATAAATTAGTTACGATGGTTTCCAGGGAGAATAGCATGGAGGTCGACCTGTAGGGTATAATATAGGGGAACTAATCTCCCCATTACTAACAATCCCTTCTCCCCACGGAAAACAATTCGGGTGAGCAACGCCACGATACCCAGCTAGTTATATTGTAAAATGTATCATCACACTAATACACTTAGCCGAAAACTCAGCCGGTCCTATGTAAGTACATTATTAAGTAAATTCCACGAACATCCTTTGTGCTTGAAACAGATAAAGAAGTCGCTGTCCTACACTCGAAGGTTTATCAATAAATCGAATATTACCAATAATCCCGAAGTTATTGTTCAATTATTGATTAGATAAATCTATCTTTTGTGTTTGCATTGTGCAATTGACAAGGACTAATACGCATTTCCAAAAAAATCTAGGCTAATCCTTCTGTCGAAAATTTCATATTAACAATGGAGAATAAAGGATTTTTTTGTTCGATTTCCGTAACGAAAACCTAGATATTTTTACAATGAAATAAAAAAGTATTTTTTTTTTGTTTGATTTCTATTCTGTTATAATAACCTACTTAAGGTGTTAAATAAATTTATAAACCGGATTTTTTTTAAGTGCCTATTTATTTATATATATAAATAAATGAACGAGTAAAATTAAGAGATAAAAATGTAATATATAATTGATAGTGGCTAATATTTATAATTTATCAAAAATTTATAATTAATTAAATATAATTAATCAATAATATGTTTTTTTTTTATAAAATTCTCGCACAATTTCTTTAAGATTTTAATGGTAATACGCATTTCAATTTCATATATGAACTTTTTTATCCTTGCCTGTTTAATAGTTCAGTAAATAATTAAATAATTAAAAATGAAATGATAATTAGTAATAAATTATTATTTATAATACTTTCTTTAATAGTTCATGTATTACTTAAGAAGGCCTAAAGGCATAATTAGTCATTTGGAAGGGCAACGAGTTAGAGACAAGATAGATCTCATACATGTGTATTCAGTAAATTTCAGGATGCTGTTCATATCTATAGGCAATGATGACTATATTCTATGAGGTGGACCGTCATCGTCATAATGTTCCGTACCAAGTTGCATAAATTAAGTAAATACGTAGAAATAAATTAGTGTTGGGAACACCTCATTTCTAAATTAAAAAGAAATCACGATTAAATTAATCATAGATGGCGTATTGTGATGTTACAGCTTTGAGATGTCGATGTGTTCACATTTCGCCAGGCGGAATATTTTAAATTTCGAATCGTATGCAACAAAGAGCGACTTAGTGCCATTCCTTGAATTAATCACCTTCGTTAACAGTTTTCAATCGTGAGAAATATTATTTGATCTCTGCTCATTTTATTTTAATATATTGATACTAACATACCGTTGTTTTGAATAATATTAATTACTGTGTGGTTTCGGCATCGAATGGGCTACCCCTTTTTTTCTTGTGAGTGTCGTAAGAAATTATTAAGAGAGCTGAATGATCGGAGGATGGGCAGCAGCGTTCCTCTTAAAACATTACCAAAGCCTAGCTGCGGTTGCCAATCCACCTGCCAACCGTGGCAACTACTGACCTCCCAAGGGGTAGTACTATGCTCAACTTTATACATATGGTATGGTATAAAATTACATATACAATAATAAATCAAAAGTAATAAACGAAGTTCCGAACAAATGAAATTATAAAAAAAATTGTGCTATTTTGTTTAGTTTTGTTCTTAAAAAAGAGTCGGCCTTTACTATGTAGGTTGTTTCTTATTATTTTGTTTACGACAATAACGAAAGAAAACGTTAAAATAACAATTAAGTATTTGAAAGGACTCTCTCATTTTGGACTCTTATGTGCAGCTTTACCTTTTGAATCATTTCACTCGATGTTAATTATCCGTAATAATCCGTTTTCGGTAATGAGACAATATTAGAAAGGACAAAAGCTTAGGAATTCACTCTGTTCAATTCCACACCTAAATATACTTGGTTTCTTGTAAATGTTAAATGCCATCATATTTTGAGGAGTAAACAATTGTAAATAATTAATGGTACGCCTGGTATTTCTTCATTAATTATTAAATGACGAATCTCTTTTCAAGATGGCGACAATATTTAAATCAGTTGACGATGCAGGTGTTCATACCGTGTTTGTTTGTTATCATTTCCATTCAAATATGGTTACAAAATTAGCATCGGATATTAGTAATATGATATTTATGTTTATAATTCCTGTATAGCTGATAGTAAACCGAGGTTAGTTAAGTTGTTATATTGTTTATATACACTTCTTTTGTAAACAACAAATTTACAGATGCTGCTTTCTCATAATATAATCCTAGTTTAAAGAATAGGCAATTGGTGTATCGCATTTGTTATTATTATTATTAAACAATATTATTCCATCTTGTATATTATCTGAAATCTTTTATTTTCTTTTTTCTTTTTTTTTTTCTGCTTTAGTGTACATAATTGCTTTGCCTTTGCTTACTAATGTATATCCAGTTGTGAATGATTGTTATTTAAACAATTAAATATCATATAACTATGTGCGTATACATGTTTTCATGTGTACGTATTGTATTTATATCTACTACGCCTAACAACTTTTGAGTTCTCCATTGTATGTATTGTTATAAACTGTTTCATGCTATTCCTAGTGACTTGTGATACGGGTTCTTCAGATACCCAGTTCAGGCACCAGTTCTCTACAACTTTGATGTATCTATGGTATTATTTTAAGTGTTTCGTTGTACTCAAAAAAGTTGTGAGATAAATAAATAAACATTATTATTATTACCAATATAGCGAACTATTTCTAGAAAGCAATGCTTGTGTAGTATACTTTGGTCTGAAGCGTAACATAGTTCATTCAATTATTATGTTAAGTTGACCTTCACGCCGACTATATCGTGATCAATTTCTTTTTAATCCTCATTATTTCATCTTTCACTACTGCCAGGCTATTTTTTTGTAGGTGAAAATGGAATGGTAACCCCGCTTGCGCTAACGGGATACTCTGGTAGAGAACCAGTGAAGGGTGATCGATGAGAATGAAAATAGGCCAGTTAGACCATCATAATGTATTTATCAGGAATTAACTATGATAGTTTCCAGGGGGAACCACGAGGAGGTTGACCTGGTTGAGTATATTGCGAGTAATGGGATTCTCAGTCTCCATTACTAACATTCCCTTTTCCCCCATTACCAGGCTATTGGATACCATTAGGAATTATCATAATTGTATGTATCATCTTACTCTCAGGGGGGGAGGGTACTGTTAGTAATGGGATCTAACAGCTCCATTGCTAGCAATATACCCAACCAGGTCGACCTCCACGCGGTTCCCTCTGGAAACTATCGTGGTTAATTCTTGTGGATTCGTCTATCCTCACCTATCATATATCACTGGTGCCCCGCCATTATATACTGATAGCGCAGACGGGGTTACCATTCCATTATCACCCATTAAAAAAAACATACTCTCAGTATGTAAAATAAGAAATATTTCGTTCGTAAAAATATAACTGTAGTTTTTTAAATTTACTAATATTATTATAATTTTAAATGGGTACAGTATTTGTGGTTATAGAACTGGGCTCCTAAATAGGTTAATTAATCTGTGTTAAGGAGCCACAGTCAAGTCTACTATTTCCACCTAGATCAATGGATTAGCAGATATTTACTGTCTCCCGTTCTGGTGTAGTGTGTAACATCAGAATATGTTGTGATGAGAAGCTGCTGTGCCTCGTTGTATTCTTATTTTTTTTTACTGGCTGAATATGACATGGTAACCCCGCCTGCGCTATCGGTATATATCGGTATATCAGTGAGAAGTGATAGGTGAGGATGAAAAGTCTGGTCAGTTAGCCTATCATGATGAATTCAACGATAAATTAGTCACGATAGTTTCCAGGGGGAACGCCTGGAAGTCGACCGGTCAGGGTACATTGGTAGCAACAGGGACTAACTTTCGCATAACTAGCAATCCCTCCCTCCCCCCTCCTATTCTTATTATTATATTTATACTTACGTTAGTCATGCAAAACGCCAAAACTTGTTTCCATTGACGTCTGCATCATTACACCTTATATGTCTATAAAAGACAAGTTTCCAAAAAGAATGGCCGGTTAAGTGGTTAGAATTCGTCTTTTTTTGTACACATCCATGCCTGTTTAATATTAATCAGCCTTCTTAATAAACAAGCTCCGCCCTTCGGCTTCGTCTGCGTGATCCTCGAACAAATTGATCGTTAAGATTGCTATTGTACGATAAGTTTTTTTTTTACCGTTTTTCTAATGGAAATTAAAATTCACAACACAATCTTTTATAATAATAGATCAAAATTCATGAATAGGTTGTTGAATAGTTGATAATCAATAATTCAATTTAGATTATTAAATTATATACTTGGATGTAGTATAAATTAAGATTTTTTTTTAATTAAATATAAATTTTTATTTAGGTAATTTTTTTATATTTATATATTCATTTAAACTTAGTAAATCATTAATCGCGCATTATTGTTTTTTAAATTGAATTATTGCGTATATTTTGAATATATTATGAGAATATTGGTATCGTAAAGGTTATTTTGTCTAATTGTTAATTTTATTTATTTTTTGTTTAAATTAGTTTAATAGTTGTAGTTTAGATGTTAGTGCATTATTATTATTATTTCGATAATAATGCATTACCTAAGTGTGTTACTATTATTATTATCATCAATTAAATTTGGATTCCTTATTAATTAATAAGAAAAAAATTAATAATAATTTTATTAGATACTGTTAAAGTTTAAATAACTATTTTTTATAATTAAATCATAGAATAGTTAATACCAATCAAATATTTAAATAAAATTTAAATAATATTACACAAAAATATAATAAAAAGTAAGTACTATTGAATATTTAATTAAAAATTAAATCTTACGTTTTAGTATATTAGAAAATTCAGATTCTATTTATTTTTCAATATAAGAAAATATTAAAATATGATATTCACGTAAGAATAATGTTTTTAAAATTAGGTTTTAGTAGACTTTATAGTTATACCTATCAATTTAGGTGTTTTAATAATTCTTATATTAATTAAAATATTCAAATATTAGTACGTTGAAAACAGCAGAATATGGTAGAAGTGTATTCACTATCTACTTGATATCACGTTGTACTATATTGTAACAAGTAAATTAATTATTGTAAAACGTAATTGTATTATAAAACAACGTAGTATGTTTTATATTTAAAAACAACAACTCAATAATAAATCGAATGAAACATAATAAATAATTCATCGAGTAAGAGTACATCCCTAGATCTGTCAAGACAATAACGATATATTTGAATGTGGAATCGTCTCGTTGTGTGTAAATATTGGCGCGTGCAACCACATCGGCCGTCCGAGTGCGATTGCGAAGCGGGGGGCGAGGTACGCTTGCGCGGCGCGGGGCAGGGGCGAACAGCTGAGCGCGCGGGTATATTGACAGTCGCTCGACACGTTGCCGCTCAGTACTTCAGTAGGTTCGCTGTCACTGCGGAGTGCGAACGTAGCCGCTACGAAATAACATTTCTCGATTGATTTTGTCACGATCGCCCCGCAGTAATAGATGAGCTGCGGTTGGGACCCGTTAAAATTATGACTTTTGGACCGATCGCCGGCGAAGAAAAAAGCAGTAGATATCCCCTTCTGGAAGAGAAAGCTTTGAGGATAGTGTCCAGGTACTGGGAGTTCTCCGGTGCGTCGGTTGCCGAGAGGCTTCGGTACGGGAAAAATCACAAACTCCTAGCGCTATTCGGACTGCAATAAAAACTGAAAATAATAATAATATAAACTTTTAAAAACTCGAACAAATTAGTATTTAGTGATTTTTTTGAGTGCAATACGTGAACTGTGTTTGTGTTTTTAGTTGCTTGGTTATTTTTTTTTTATTATTTTTTTATATACTGGATTAATGAAAATGGTGCCCCAGCAAGTTTCGGATGTGCGATCACTTACGCCGACTTCGAGCGGAGTACCGGTGTTCGGTTCCCAGCTGGTCGACAAAAACTCGTCAACCCCGTATACGGATGCCACACAGGTAGGTCCTGCTAGGATGTAGAAAAAACACAGTGCTAAATAAAATAATAAAATGTAAAAATTACAAAAATAAAATAAATTAATTATTATTTAATTTAAGACAAATTATAATAAAATTTTCATTAAACATTAGTTAGACGTTTATTTCAAATATAATTATTAACAAATAATAATTATATGAAATGAAAATAATTAAAAAGACTGAGTTAATTTATTTGCTAGTTAAAATAATTTATAAATAAAAACAATTTTAAATGACTAACTACAGCAATATATTTAACATAAAATAAATAGTTATTTTAATAAAAAAGATACGTTTTTATTCATATAAAAAAATCAAAACAGAAAGTAATGCTTATCATATTTTTTAAATGAAGTAAAAATTTAAGACTAATTTTTTTTCTTTCTTTATAAAATAAACTTTATAAAATTATTATAAACATAAACATGAATTACATACAACAGAAGTGAAAAAAAAAATTCATACCTACTCAGAAATAAAATAAGTAGGTAAATAAATGTATTAAATAAAATTAGTAAAAAATAGCATATAGGTACAAAAATAAATAATAAAGTGTTTATTTTAAATCAAACGTATAAAAAATACCTCGAAAAGTATTTAGAAAAAAATATTTAAATCTATTTCATAAATTGATAATAAGTTTACTGTACACAGAAAAAATTAGAATTAGCGAAGTAATGGGATATCCTAACATAATTACTTAAAATACAAACATATTGGATATTTAAAATAATAAACGTGGTTAATTTAATGTTTAAGTAAAAATAATTCTAATTTATTATAAATAAATATATTTTACTTATTTAAAATTGTGTATTTACATAAACAGAATATACGAAATTAAAAGTTAAGTTAAAATATTATACTTTTAATTTAAAATCACAAATTAATTATAAATACATAATAAAAAATAAACAATAAAATAATGCGCAGTTCAGTTTATCACTCCAGGCGGCGCATGGCGAAAAATAATAATGTAATTCTATTTTGTAAACATGTTTTTCAAATGACGTACCTATCACATTAAAGTAATAAAAATGTAGTAAATAATACAACTATTGATAAACATCTGTAACTTACAAGTATACACTTGAAAAGTAAAACAGGCACTTGGCTAGTTAGATTTATTTATAGGTTTTAACTATTTTTTAAAAGTTACTAGTAGTTACATTAAAAATAAGAGAAAGATTCAATTATAATTATTTTTAATTACAGATTAATTGTTTTAATTAGAGATTAATTATTAATTAGAGAACTTCAATTAAAACTTGTGTAACTATATTTAATGGCCTATTTATAGTTATAGAGAACCGTTTAAAATAATAAAATGAAACTCTAATAGGTACATAACTCAATATTTCATTATGACCAACTTGTATTGAACCTAGTTAAAATAAAAAAATATAAAACACATACTCTACTATGTTTTATTAATTATTCCAAAAATTCATTTTGTACAGTAAATAAATGATTAAATAATTACAAATTAATTAATCAACTATTTCAAATTAGGTATTCAATATCTCATAATTTTAGTTGATTGATGTATTCTTGATATTAATATTTGCTAATTTTGTTAAATATAGGTAAATTATTAAAAAGAATAATTCGATTTTTTTCAAAAATACATAAATTATTAATCACGTTCTACGGATCTATTGCGTACATTAATATTTAAATTAAATTATTTAATATTTGATAGTTTTGACTAAAATGCATAAATTATCGAAGACTACTAATTATAACAAAATACCTTATAGTTATGAAAAAAATATATTAAGTAATTTATAAATAAATATAATTAATTTTAAGTACAGTGGCCATCAAATCTGTTGGCGAGATAGGGAATTTCAATTCGCTCACTAAACGAGTTACAAGCAACGAGTAATGAAGTAGGAACATGCAATAGAATGCAGTCACTAGTCAGGCAGGCTCGAGGAAAAATAAATTTGCAAATATCCTTGTAAATGTAGATACATAAATATTATCTATTTAATAAGCGAAATATTATAATAAAATAGGTACAATAATTGATATCTATTTAAATTATTATCTGTCCTTCCACTCGTCCTTCCATCTATAAAAGACATGTTCGAACATGTTCCTAATGAAAGTGTTTTAAAATATTGTGCAATAAATACTTTACTAATCACGTCCTCCCAGTTTCCGGACGCTTAGGGTTGGGGAATACCGTGTAATATTATAATTAAATTTTGTTAAACAATCTTTCAAGTTTAGCAATAAAACCAACCTTGTAATATTTAAAACTGAGATTTTAAAAACAGCAATGGGGAATAATACCATGATAATGTGATATCAAATATTACTAGTCAATTCTGCTAATTTCATATAAATAAAGATTAAACAGACTGAAATGAAACAACGCGAAATTAAATAATACAAACAACAAATTAAATTAAATGTGACGAACTAAAATATACCAAACAGCCAAGGGGAATACCACATTCATAGGTTCATAGTTATTTTTCAAACAAAACCAAAACAATTATTTGCTGATGCTGAATATGAACAATAAGTAATGATTGAATAAAACAAATGAGCCGATACCAATGTGGACGCAGTTAGACGGCGTGGTTGATATGACGCATTCTGCTGCGTAAAAGACAGGAGATCAACGACCATTGCCTATAGTTTTTTCGCGTTATCGCACCTCTAGCAACTAAAGTTGGTATATAAGTCAAAACAATCAATAGGACAGTAAAAACTTATGGTTTTATTGCTATGAACAAAATATCCGTTTGTGCGCGAGCGAACCCTCGGGGTGCATTAACATTTCAATGTCAACCCGTAATATTTTTAGTCTCATCCGTAGTGTGAGTGGCCTTTCGCGTACGTACGGCCAATGTATCGCGCGTGTCCGCTTCGTCTGTATGACACGCTCTCGGTACTAGGAAATTGTAATCTTGGGTCATTCGCGTCGCATTCGTAATGTTTAAAATGCGAATTTTCCTGACCACTTATCACGTAGGCATCGGCGGAAATCTTTTGCTTCCTGATATCAAATCACGACACATTTATAACTCAAATTATCTCAGTAATATGAGGAAACTATTCCAATTGTGTCGTACGTACGCTTTTATAATTATACTACAATAGGCTGTATAATTATCGCTATTTCAATTGCCATGATGCTAATTGTCGGAGTATGATGCTCCTCATTAAATCTATTATGCGATTAAGAAATCAATATTATGTACGAAAAGAACAACAGCATCTTCGAGCTCGATGCAAAGTACGAGATATAACAAAATTAACTTAGGGCGTGGTTTCGGATCATTATAATCTGAACGGCAAACTGCGGACTCGAGTCGGTTGAGTTTTTGTTAGATTTTTTACCGTGAATATGTAGCCGTGCTGTTGTCGACTGGCTATGGCAACTGTTCTTTTCGACCAAGGTTGCCTCACGCCTCCGTGTGCCTTTATTACTCGAATAATGATTGTCCGTTCTCCGGCTGATTGTTAGATTATACGTTTGAGACTGAAAAACACGCCTTGCTTGCTTTTAATTTACTTTAAGCACTTCCTAGAAAGAAAAGGTTCGCGTAACAAGTCCAACGCCACCCATTCCTTCGTGCTTGTCTACTATAATGTTGATTTTCTTACAACTGTTGATCACGAAAGGTTCGGTTTTAAAATTTCGAGAATTCCTGTTACATTCCTATTCAGAGTTTTGATTGAAATCCACGTCGAGGCTATAAGTTGAAATTGATACGATGTAGCTTTAACGGAGTGACCTAAAATAACAAAACAATTCTATATTGGGGATAATAAATTAACATTTAATGCTGCTGGTTACCTTTCAGAAACAATTTCGTGTTCAAGCCTATCCTCGCATAAGTTTATCGTTTAAGTAAGCAAATTTATGTACCCTAATGCAGTGTTGGCAGCTCAGTGCAAATCAACATTTGATTGTAAAATACGAACCTATGTCGGCAAATGCAATTTACTCTACACTTGTGGGTGGCGTTTTAATGGTACCATTATACTACGGCGAATGTTGCCCAAGACAATTGCCTCTGCTTACAGACAACACCGATCGTGCGTATTTACAATAAAAATTAGTGGATTCGTGATTATGAAATTATTCAACACGACTCACTTTTGGGTGAGAGTTTCGAGAAGTGTTTACAACTGTGATGTTTGTTAAAAATATGAAATGTGCTGCAAATTTCCAGGGATATATTTTATATGAAATATCACTGAAGGAATTTCTTTTATTTGTTCATTTCGTGGTAAAATCAATTTATCATAGCCGTATAAAAATAAAGAAAAAACAAATTTGCTGTTACAACGATAGAATTTAGGAGAAAAACACCTTGGGCCGGATTGGAATACTTCATACTCACTCATACTGTACAACTTGCGATCGCAAACCCTGACATGTGAAAACAGAAAGTCTGAACTGCAAATAGCTATAAATTTGGCCGAGCAACGTTGACGCAGAACGAAAATCGCGACGGCCAACTTTCATGGTGGAACAACAAAAATAAACCATATATCTTTCACTTGAATTTTCCGCATAAGGTTTTGTTTGTACGATGTTTTATTCTACATTCGCAGCTGTTGCACTAATATTATTTAAATATATTTCGATAATAAACTATTTCTAGAAATTATTTAATCATTTTTTATCTTAGCGTAGGTATTGTTTTGATGTTTTTTTTTTTGTACGTACATATAACGTATTTCGTTCTTATCTATTTTACAGCTTCATGTTTCCTTTCATGTGTAATTTTATCAAATGCATTTGACGAAATTTACTGATGTCGTAAACATAATCACGTATTTGTACTACGAATGGATTTGTAAATATTTATTCCACAATAATAAATATATACATTTTCCTAGCTAGAAAGAGTTGTATCGATTCATAACAACTAGAACTATAAAAGAAAACATAATAAAGCAAAAGAAGCCATTTAACACACGAACAAACTGAAACTACGACTGATGTTTGCTCATGTATCTTGTATAATATCATTCGAGAATGCCTACTCTTACTCCATTAACCGATTTGTGTATGCTGATTGGGTTTGAGGGAAGTTTACCAAGTTCCTTGTTAAAGCTCACGCCACGTTGATTAGGTGTTTTTAGATGTAGCAACTCTATTGTAGAAGTTTGATTGGAATGTAATGGAAGGCCACAAGGGCATAAAAGTAACATTATCACTGTTTGCCAACTATACTTTTCTTGCTTAAATCGTAAGGATGTTTTCAGCGGCGGCTTCTTATATAAATAGCTTTCTTTCTACAGTTAACAGTAATTGATTTTACTTGCTGCGAGATTTACTACTGGAACTTTGTTTTGATGTTCTTGTTCATGGTAACAGATAACTACATGTTTCACTACTTTTAAATATACTTATTTTACTTCTCTTACTATAAATAATCTAGAAAATAAATTACGTTTTATTGCTCTATGAATTTATTACATTGTAATTAAATAATCTACATTTTTAAATATAAATTTGTAACAACAAATTTATCATCGTAGAAACAACCGTGGTTTCAACTATACGAACTCGCCAAATCTCTTTTCAAAATTTTAAATTTAACAAACCAGCAGTCAATCTTGGCAAGTTACTTATAAACGTAGTAAAGATATATGATATGTTACAAATATCATGCAGTTAATACACTACATTTACGTTTAGTACCAAGTGTACCGTTGTGTTCTGTACAATAATTGATTATTTAAATAAAACTATCCATTTTAATAGCTATTTAACTAAATGGTACGACTTTACGGTCCTGTAGTATTGCATTGACGTTTCGTTTCCTCATTTCTGTACGGAACACTAAAAACGATAAAATTTACGACTGGCTTTTAAAAAGGACGACATTCGATCCCGGTAGCTTTCGAAAAATAAATTTCTCTTTTGTTCATGCTATCTTGGTTCCGAGTTTTCTTTACAGGCCAGCTCCGTCATTTTATTGCGTGAGAGTGATCCAGGATGTGAAATCAAGGATCGTAATTCTATTTCATGACATCAAGCTAGTAGAACGTGATGATTTGCACAATTTTTATTATTATTATTATTAGTAAAGCAATTAATTTCTAATGATTTTGATAAGATTGGCATTCAAATTTTAATGTGAAAAACATATTTTTTTTGTACGTATCTTAGGTATTATGACTTCCGTGAGTTGTGCGCAAATTTTTATGATGTCACGTAACGTATTATTTGGAGGACTTGCTAATCTAACTCACGATTAGCGTCTCGGATGCAAATTACTGAAATACGTAAATTATTACCTATTCTATTAAAAATAATATTAATTAATAGAAAACGTGAGCGACGGGATATCACTGACGTTGCATTTCTTTATAGAGATCTTAAAGTTGAAGTCATCTCAGCGCATCGCCAGTGACCTTTGTGTGAGCAGACACTTTTATTTCGAATAACCGGTTCCATTAGGGCAGTGCGCTTTCATAAACGAGAACTCGATTGTGTTTTACCATCACGCTATTTAAAGAGGGTTGGTAGGGTTTTAGATGTATTGATCGATTGGAATTCTTCGTAGTATTGTTTGTAAATTGTCTCTCTGTCTATTCTGTCTGTTTTATTCTCGGCTAGATTACGATGTTTTAGAGTTTACAATACATCGGCGTACAATATTATATTATTAATACTTATATTATTAACGTTTCTCATAGATGAACGCACCCTATTATCAACCAACTTTAAAAGAAGGGGGTTCTCAATTCGTTTATAGTTTTTTTACTGACGGAGTTACGAGCAACATCTCATAACTCCATCAGTTTGTAAACCGATTTGGAAAATGCTTTTCTTCTTATCTGAAAGGATACACAGATTAGTTCCATGGAAATTTTATCAAAATCAGTTTAGTAGTTTAGTTTTGAAATCAAAATACTTATGTTACCAGAATTGAAGTAGATTTTTTTCTGTTTAACACAATCTTAATACGAGTAGAGTTCAAATATTCTGCGCTGTACGTAATATCAATTAGTTGACCACCCATAAAAATAAAATGTTAATTATTTATAATGACTAATATTTAATTCGAATAATTAATTACTTTTAATTTATATTTAATGGAGTCACTCTAAATGATTTAATTCAGGACAAAATGTCATGTGACGTGATTGTTTTCCTGTTGTAGCCTCAAATAGTGACAAATTATTATGGTTATGTGTATATAATTGTAAATCTTACGAAACTACTTGTAAAAGTAGTTTTTACATTGTATTTGTTCTTTTACGTGAATTAATAATGAAAAGTATAACGAATATTCATCGATATACAAAAAAAATTCAAGATTCACATGCAACTAGAAACAATAGTTCCATTTTAAATTGTTCACAGTTATACAATAAAGACGAGGCCAAGATCGATGTCGAATACTTAGTGGAAACATGAAACTGCTACTCTGAACGTTTTATTATTATAAAATTTGGCATTTCGTTTAGTTACAATCGTCACTGATAGGTTAAAAGTGACTACATAAGTTAGATAAATACGCTTAATATGTATTGTCATTTTTTAGTCTCTGATTGTGTATCAATCTCCTTTTAATATCATTGGAAGTTTTATTGTCGAAATAATACCTTGTCATGTCTCTGTTTTATCTGCAAACGACGATTACTACTTTAAATCCACTTCCTGGCAGTGTAAATGATAAAGTATGGCCTGCCCTTAATAAATAACGTTATATACTTGTAGTTGTTACCATATGAAAAACTGAATTCGAATTTCTCTGCCTTCTCTATAACGGCTTTTGCAAGAATACAGACCATCAAAACCCAGACTACTGACATCTGGAGATCAATAGAGGACGTTATATCAATATAGGATTGTTCAGTATAAAACCTTACCTTTCATAAAAGTTTATTATTAAATGGTTATTAAATACTATCTCTAACTTGTATTCCCAAACAGAATTCTTGGCACTTTCGCGTGTTCAGCATACCATTTCAACGGTAAAACGGCACGGACGAAAAAGGGAAAACGCTATCAAAAAATCCAGACGTTGTCAACAACGGCCCGCAATGCCATTGTCGACTCGACAGAATAGGATCAGTTTTATCGTATTCTACAAGTTCATACTTGCATATAGTTTAACAAAAATTTTTAAATAAGATTAAATAAAAAGAAAAATTCCTATAAAAAAGACTTCAAACTTAACAAAATTAATATGAGGGTAACACGGTAGGAGAAACAGGCTTTTTGCTCTCTACTTCTTATGCATGGATTTCAGAAGTATGTCCTACTTCTGATGAAATAACCACTTTTAAAAATTGTACCAATATAAAACATACACCAAATTTTAAGTTAGATGAAGGTCTTGATATGGACAATGGAAATTTAACCCATCTATCTATGTTTGTTCCGTTTCATCACGCAAAAATTACTGCATCAAAATGAATGCAGTTTTCACTATTCCGTTGCTGAATATTTAATTTAAAAACTGATCTATGTATTATTTCGAAATGCCATCTAGAAGTGGTTTTTTTACTGGTTTTTCTTCTTCAATAATCTGCGCGTACGAAGTAGCGACCAAACAGCTTTTGGACAATAAACAAACTACATACACGTATTAAACACCAATTGTACACTTATGTCATTCTAATTGAATCAGCTGTTGTTGCGGAAGTTTAAAGTTGCTAATTGTCGTGTTACTCCGCTTTGTTGCCCGCACGTGCTTGTAACGTGAGTCCAAGTGTAACTAAATTTAACTAAAAATTGTTACTAACGTACAATATGGTTTATATATTGTTTCTTACATATATAGTATTATAAGTTTCTTTTTTATACTTGGCAAATTTAGTAACAAATTTTTGTCATACTATTAATTATAGTACATTAACCAAATAGCTGAAATAAAAATGCTGTGCAACTTTATTTCTAGTCTTATTTTAAAGTGGCGAATTTCGAAAAAAAATCGTTATAGTCTATTATTGAATTAGATAGATCTCGCTGTTTCATCTGTATATTCTATCTTCTATATAGTCATCATTAAAAGAGAATACAATCCCGGGATACCGGCTGTTTTCTGGCCCCGAAAATCCCGGGACTGTACTTGGCTAATCATTACTTACTTTATACATTAGAATCAGTTTTATTATATTTCACTAGTCTGCCTCATATTATAAAGTTTCACAGTTATTAATTTAGTAGTAATGTTCGGGTTGAGCAACCCTGGATTTGTAGCTCTCTGATGATTTACAGCAACAGTAGCGTGACTCGGGGAACGGAGTTCGAATCCTTTGAATGCCAACGAAATTAATCACTCCATATCCACCCGCGTTTTATCAACCACGATTGCTAGTCAGGTAACTGTATAATATCTTTTGTATTGTTATTTTTACCTTGAGTTTCTTTATGTTTTTATTGTATTTTAAAGGGTTTCAAAAACAAGATTTTCTCAATTCGGTTTTCTTTTTTTGTGTATATGTTAAGTGATATCTTCGCCAATTCTAATGTGATTTTTCATTTTCATTCAATAACAGTACTCTCGTATTGACTTCTTTGCCACTGTTGTAGTAATCAGCAATTCCTACATTTTTAGTTTGTTTGCAAAAGATTTGCTCGCATATTGATTCAATAAGAATATTGTCACAATTTATAGTATAACTACATTACTTTGTATTGTTCACTTACATTAAAAGCATAAGCCATAATCATTCCAACTGATATTAGAAATATTAAAGTCAAAGTAATGAATATCTGGAAATTTATTGCACAAACCGCTTAAACAGATTTGAATAAAATTTGATAAAGAGATAGATCCTATCTTGGATTGATATTAGAGTAATTTTAATCTAAATCTACATAGACATTGCTGTGGGTTACAGTTAGTCCATAAAGATATTCAAATATTGATGAAACTTTTAATCTTATATCGCTAATCTGTTTCACATGTGACCAGTTCCCGGTCATTACGACCATTGCATCAACAACAGCTCCATTATTATCTGTGTTAATTAGGCTACGTAATTTAATAATCATTAGTCAAATTCGCTTTTAATGATGTTCGTATTTGCCAGTTTATACTAGTTTATGTAATGTTGGTCACTCTCATTATTTGGTTTCGTTTCTATATTTTGACACAAAGTTCTCAATTCAAATGTCTCTGTAAGATCTGAACCTTGTAGGACTTTTATAACTACAGTGTACAACCAGACAGTTTAAAATTCATGATGTCTTAAATTATGAACTTCTTATTTTACGACTATAGGTGTAAGATTCTTATAAATAAAACAATAAACTCAACCATATAAGGCAGTATTGGGTAATACCCCTCCACATTAGGCAGATTCACTTTGCCGACCTCGATGCAAATTAGTGGATTATGATGGAACTATATATATATTGTATTTGATTTATCGACTATTATCTGTTGATAACTATACAAATATATTTAATTATGACACTATACAATGATCTATTCATGGAGTGATATCATTTGACGTTATTAACTTGATAGTCGACATCGATTGAAAAATTAACAGTTGTGAAGGATTTTTATTAAAAAAAAAAAAAAAACTATTTCCATTATAACAATACGTAATTTTATATTGATAAAATCTCTCAGTTTCTCAATCAATAGAACACAATTGTTACGTTTCTATACAAAATCCATTTTTAATCATCAATTACTTTTATCTATTACAGCCTTTTTAACTATAATAACTTTGAACTTGTCCATCGGCCCTCACCTTTAGTCGCCATCAATTGTATTATTGTAAGAACTGTCCATTGCTCAAACAGCACCGTGAACTCTGACATTTCTCCTATAACAATAGTGTAATCTTTGTTAATAAATACCAAATTGTGCTTTTGAATTCGATTTGAAGTAATAGAGTATAGTAAATAATAGTTATAAAATTATTGCAAGCTGTCTTTTAATTTTTTAACATATATATATATACTTATTTCCTTTTATAGTGTTTAGTTATACAAATGAATTGCCAAATAAACGGTTCCATGTAACATTATAAATGGTGATAATGTGGTTAAAATACTCGGCCTCCAATATAATTGC
The DNA here is from genome assembly GCF_026898425.1 of Galleria mellonella. Classification (NCBI taxonomy): domain Eukaryota; kingdom Metazoa; phylum Arthropoda; class Insecta; order Lepidoptera; family Pyralidae; genus Galleria; species Galleria mellonella. The sequence continues at coordinate 1,242,726 of NW_026442130.1, forward strand.
TTTGCGCTTGCAAATTTCTGTCCCCGCGGGAATCGAACACGGAAGGCATAACGCCACGCCCATAACCGGTATCGCAGGCTTAATAGCATTAAAATCGCGATTGTTTATATCTGCAACTATATCTTGTATAGAATCGGAACCATCAAATAATTTTAAATTAACTTTTACTATAGATTCAATTAGTCCACAACTTGTGGTAATTTTTGTTGTAATAGAATTAGGATTTAAATACTAATCATGGAATAGACATAAAATATAAAGTGACATCCATTTGACGTCTACTTGATATGATATCGATTTGGACCCATCTTAGTGTAACTTTTTGCTAAGTTTCATATCAAAAAAACATCAACACTAATAGTAATATATCTAATGCAGTGTTTTTTATTATCTATTCAAGTGATGTATTAAATAAACATTAAAGGCATACCGAACCGGTCCGATAGAACGTATCCAATCTCATAAGATTGCAGATAATATCATTCGATGCATTTATGTTCAACGTCTAATAAGTATTACAATTCTTGTGTGTATGATTGATGTTATTACCAATTCTGTTCTCATTAAAGTTATTAACTAATTTATAAAAGTAAAGTACTCTATTCCATAAAACTAGTTTTATATATCTTATTTTGTTAAATAAGGAAATAGATTTAAAGCTATCGGATTGTAAATTAGATTAAACTGGTTATTCGTCATTATTGCGCATTTGGTCACTTTCTAATTATGTCTTCACTAATTCTATTAAAACAAAGTAAGGATCACCCTTGACATATTAAATTCTAACATGGTCGGCATCGAGTGTTAACATGACAAAGGTAACGGTCAATAAATGATTCTTACTATCCCCTCAAGGATTATAATCGTGGGCATGTTTATTTTTAATAGTCGATCAATTTAGTTAACCAATATTTAAACGCTCAATTAGAAATAGGATTACATTGATTTATCGTCAATTAATAGATATGTAGAATTAGAAATAACAAATTATTCAAATTAATTCCACGGCACGCGTCTGTGTGCCTATCTCATGGTAATCTCTAGATACGCCAGGAAAATACATCATCATTATTGTTTGTAACTCTTTAGGGATCTTTTCTTGTAACAATGATCTGTCACTTACTTGTGTAAGTTGACGATAATAATAAAACAAGCAACGAACAAGTGTAGAAACTTTTATCCAGACTAGATTTTTGGTAATTCATGAACAAATTGTATTACATTTCAAGTAAACAATTTCACTTTCGTTATCCATAAAATGTATACATATATAATAATGCTCTATTTAACGATGGTTTCGAATTTGCATATTAAGCTCGAAAAATATTTAATTTATAATTACGTTCCTGCACAGATATTAATGTTAACTTTATTTCTATAGTATTAAAGCTCTCTATATTAATTCGACAACAGAACCGGCACAAGGAAGCTAAAGTAAAACATGTATTTATAAATACAATTGTATGACCTTGAACTTCCAGTGAAGTTGTTCGCCTCCAATGAGACCGGTGTGTTCTTGCCTCGAGGCGATCCAAATAAGGCATGAGCTACTCTTTTCAATAATCAAGTTGTTCCACGTTGGTAGGTAACTTTCAAAAGTCGTTGGATGTGTTTTTAATTTTGATCCCTGTTGATGTTTTGATTCTTCTCTTTTGCTCTTTTAAGTGTTTCTTTTGTAAACATAAGTATAAGTGATATTTTTATAGTCGACTTTTATTTCTTCTATAAAAATATCAAGTCGTATATAATTTTCATGTTTATTATCGTGATCGATTGTTGTTCCAACGTTGAATACCTCAGACTGTCTATAATAGGATTTTAAAGATATTTTATTGTATAATTTACATATTCTTTTCGACTTTCTTTTGAATTGGTTATACCACGGAATTCATTTATTTATCCAAATTTTGTTAGAAATAAAGTTTGTTGGCATTCGTTGTAACTACGGCCTAATCAAAATATCTATAGAGGTAAACGGTTCATTAACCATTAAATAAGTCGTATTAAGACCTGGCGAACCATACTTGTTATGTGTACTAAATATAAAAGTTCAAAAATAACATAATAATTATTCTCCCTCAAATATATGATATCCTTATAAACTTGTATTAAAACACTTAAAGATTTGCACGCTGTATAAGGTATTTTATATATATAATTAGTTATTAAACGTGACCTCATCAAAGACTAGACCGAACTTTTTTTTTTTATAGAATATGTTCGTGTAGATCTATTTGTTAGGTGTAATTTAGAAGTAATCCCTCTTCTGATTCAGAGCTGAATTTTCAATAACACCGAACGAGACTGGCTTCTCGACTTAATTACACACTCGTGCCGAGAACGTTCAAATTTCGCTTTTAATTGACGTCTCAAACTTCTATTTTATGATAGCAATAACGAGACCTCCAATTAAATATTTACCTTTTATACGAACATTTTTACTATTAGACACACATATTCCCTCGAGTGAGGTTCACGAATATAAAAGCATTAAAATACTACCATAAAATCTGTCCTGCCAACTTCAACAAATTCTGGCAATTTCAGGATATGTAGATGAGTTCGACTCAATGCTGACGATTTATGAAGAAAGCCAAGCGAAATATGGCATCGTCGCGAGCGTTTTCATTCAAACTTTTTTTAGTGCCTCCCCTTTTAGATGAAAGATAAATTTGCAAATAGCCCGGAAGACCACCCGGCATCGAGAATTTATTTCAGACGGTATTGAAATGTAAATATACGGTCGTAAAGTTGTTTTTCCAGACACGAATATAGGAGTACAGTTATGTCAACAATTAGGAGTGGAAGTGTAGGGGATACAGTTGAGGTAAAAGGAGAAAGAAATGAAGGCAAACGTTGTAAGGCAGTTGAAAAGTGACTCGTTACTGCCGTGCTCACTAATACAGTACCAATATTTGCTCGACTGGCGAGGCTGTTGGAATTGGCCGGGACGTTTCGTTGCACAAACACTGTCGTACATAGTCTCTGGATACATTACACTTTCAATGCCTAACGGTTATTTGCCTAATGGCATTAGAGATGCGCTTGTTGTTGAGAATTCAATTCTTGTAATTATATATAGAACATACTAAAAAAAAAACAAGACTAAAAGAAGACGTTTTATTTTAATGACGCAATAAAACAACATGATTAATAGATTATTAAACCTATCATCATCACTGTTAAAATGACTGTTGTAGGGCAAATTAATTAAAACTCTAATCTTATGATCTCACACGTCTTGTATTGAATAACCAATTATATTTTAATGTGAGATATGTACTTCATCCATGCCATTATAGTATTATAGCTATAACGTTACGTCACAGTGTTATTAAACTCTTAATGTTCTTAACTATATAATCTAGCGCAAATTAAAATGTATTCAGCCGGCAAGCTATAAAAGATCTACACTATTACTGATAAATGAACTAAAAACACTTACTAGATACATAAACATTCAAATCGAGGAATACTATGAGTGCAAAGGTAGTTTTAAGCGCATGCGAGCTATAAATTTTACATTTACAACGGCAGAAACATGACCACTTTGTTGGGTGAAAATAAAAAGTTCAATTTGGATAGAAAAGCATTGGTGCGGGTTTATGTTTGGACGATTCGCATCTGCGTCCGTTTTGGATAGACTTATTGATTGGTAGCATCTGGCGACATCGGTTCACTAGCACATGTCGCGAGCAATGCATTCAAAATATTCAAGTGGAATTTCAAACGAACAGGCACTATGGCTCCCCGCGGGACCGCGAAGTTTGTGAAATGCGAAGAACCGTCCAACATGCTCCTCACGGCTGAAGTTTTGACAGATTCGCTTTGAATATCAACTCTGTATTGCATTCCTTTATCTGAAGCAGCCTCTATTTCCTAATACAGTTCACGAGATAACGACTTCGATGACAAGCATCGCACCAGCGGCGTATCTGTAAATAGTTCATAAAGTATGTAGTTTCGAATTCCCCTCACACCGTAACTAGAGAAGTTAGCCTAAACGGGGCCGGCTCAAAAGCGAGGATCTTATTGACTGTTCCGTTCGGTTTATGCCAGAGTCTATTGACTCTGTAATGTCCCTCATTTCCCGAACACACCAGCTTTCGGGAATAAGAAAAGTTCTGACGTCCTCCACGTTGAGGAAATGAAAGAAAGAGGCTTTTCGAGCAAGCGCACTAAACTTAATACCTTTGATCTTAAGATCCAAAAGTTCGAATTAACTCGAATACAAAGACAGTCATAGCCATCTGTTTGGGGGCCCCGAGAATCAAGTAACTAATTCCAAGTTTAATGAGAAACTCTCCTAAGAGAAATAATTCGATTGTGAATACAACCTTCCCGTTAATTTGGACGTTTGCATCCCTTACCTTTTTGATCTTGTACTAAATTAAATTCCTTTTGTTTCTGTCACACTAAGAACAAATAGAAACAGTCGGTTTAATGTTCGCTGGGCTATTACAATAAGTTGTAACCAAATGATGAATCATCAACAGTAATGTTATCTTATGCCCTTTCCGTAATACTATCATTAAATGTAATTGCTTGCATTGGAGCGCCCGACTCTTCCGATGGTAATAATTTCTTTGCGCGAAATCGATTCGGCTCCCAGCGTTGGCTCACCGCAGTCGTCCAGTCAGCGTATCAAACAATTTACTTACTAGACGTCTATGATTTCTTTATTACGGCTCCTTACCCTTTTTTCAGCTTACTCCGTTCCCTTTCATCAAAATTCCTTTTGTTCTCAATAGTATCTTTCGCAAGATAAGAAGATATTGAATTTTGTAACACAGGGCTTTCCTATTTAGATACGTCTTTATCTGATTTATACGTACTAAATATTTAATATTTATACTCCATTGTGTAAATATGAAAAGATTTAGTCTAGAGTCTATTACATAAATTGGTGTACCCATTATTGCGTCCCAGCATTCGGGACTCTTTAAAGATTAAAAAGGACTTGTAGGGAATTTTCGTAAAACGCACTCGAGACATAAGCCCCATTAAGTCAGAACGAAAAGAATTGTGTGGCGGTTCTCTGAGCGAACAGTAAAGCACTTACGCTAATGTATTTATAATTACGTTTCTATGTAGGTTTCGGTCGTGACAACTAGTACAGCTAAGCCTCTTGTTTGAGAGTTTCATGTATAACCATTTGTCGTGATTACAATAATGGTATGCCTAACCGTGAACCTCTCAAACGAGAATCAAATGACTTTCCACGTTGTAAAACTCGGCCCAGCTGACTGGGCGACGTAATGAAACTCACCGCTTCTATATGTCAGACTATTATCTAGTAATTAAATCCCTTACGAGTGTTTAACGTCTATCCGCACCGAGCATGCAGTAATAAACTGTCTAGCATGCTTGTTACCGCGTTCCCATGAATATGGGAGACGCATGTAGTCGCATTTAGCTCCGTTAGCACAAGTATAGTGCGTACCTCTGGAATTAGCAATACTAAGAATATTACTGTTTTATTACGGTATTCTTTTTTGTTCCCATGCGTTACTGTGTCTCTGAAATTATAAGTTATAACATGATGTCATCGAGAAGTAATATATCAAATTGCGGATCTAAAAGTCCGTTGCGAATCGTTCGATTTCTTTAATTTTATATGCTGTGTTTGTATTTAGGAGGCAGTGGTCTATGTTTTTGGCATCATTCGTTACTCGATACGGGTAATAAAGATTACGCAGTAATTGTTTAATAGAAACCGGTTGGGTTGCCATGTTGTGTAGGTTTTTGTTTTGCTATAGGCCGATTAGTTTATTTATTTTTCATGACAGCTTTGCGCAATATAGGTCAATTGGCTCGTATTTTTGTGGTGACTTTGAATGTCAAAATAATTTTATCTATTGTTCTCTTTTCAACACTAAAATTTAAAGCTGCGTCGTAAAATTTAATCAAAATTATTAGAAGTAACTATATCGTTGTAGGTTTATTATGGAGTTAATTGTAAATTATTTAATTTTTAAAAGTCATTTCAAATGTGAAAGTGAGATTCTTTATTTCTTATTCCTTAGCATTTTAACGGCTTAATCAATTTCTAAGAAATTACTTATACACATACTGTATTAGATGGAGAAGGACTTGAGCTATTTTTTAATTTGCTCAGTGAAACACATCAAAGTCACGCGAACAAAATCGCAGGTAAAATTAATTTACTATCATAGATTATTTTTATCATTTTTAATCCACTCATTGCACCCAAACGATTGCAATAAATTTGTCAAAGTCGGTTCAGAATTCATAAAAACCTTTTCGAAGTGTCTTAAAAATGTCTCAGCGTTTATCCCACATTACACGGTGAAAGTCTAGCTATATAGCGGCTCATACGTAAACTCGAGCGATTTGCTGTCAGAAATAGACCATCCCGCGGCGTGGAAAGCTAACACGCGTGGTACTTAGCCACTTACTACGCAGAAAGTTCTAAAATACTACAATTATATAGATGGCCCAACTAGTATATTCGCTTTCTAAGTCAGCACATTTAGAAAACTGTACAGAAATGTAGCATCTGTTTTTAATTCGAAGTCATTTTCTTTTGTTTGTATCTCCACTATATTTTAAATATTAAAATCTAAAATACGCAACCAATTATGTATTTTAGAAGCTTTATACTTGTACTAATTGTCGTCTCTCGTTTTGCACTTTTATATTGATATTTTCAAATGTCTTTTCTTTAGTGGATGCTTACTTTTTATATTAAAACTGCACTGGATTACCCAAATTAAATCATTTTCTCTGTAACTACACTGGGTTGGCTGGAAGAGATCTCTTTCAGAGATAAGTCCTCCCTTGCTAACAAGTTGTTAAACTAATTGTCGAATATATTGTTTAAGTGCAATAAAGAATATATATAAAACTATGTTCCAATTTCCAGATTTATAGACTTAGTAGTTTTGGTTGTATAAAGTTAGGAATCAGGACAAACAATTTTATAAGTACAGACTTGTAGCCTGTAATGCTGTTTTTATCTACAAGCAACAGTTACTACTAGTCAATACGTTTGTTTACTATTCCAATTTCAGATTAAATTGTCAATATTGTCTTGCTCATTCTCTATATCAGCCTTTCCCAAAGTGGGTGATAACGCCTTCTTGTGGGCGCTGTAGGCCTAAAGCAGTAAGAGATCCAGAAAAATGGGGACGTCGTGTAGAGGGTTGGGGGGTGATTTGTTGATCTTAAAGTAATAGTGAGTTTTAAGTAGGTGAAAAAAAGTGGGGACGCTAAAAACTAATTTATTCTCAAAGTGGGCAGTAGACAAAATAAGTTTGGGACTCCTTGCTCTATATTATAAAATATAAATAAAGTATACTCATTGGTTAATTAATTCAATATCTATTAATTTTGTCATCATTAAAGTCTCTCCTTTTTCGCGCAATTAAGTGTCCTTGTTTAATATTTGTTCTCATTTTATTATCAATATTGACTCAACTTATATATTTGTATTTAATAACATTAACTGAATTAATAAAATAAGGATAATTCCAGAACTGATATATGCTGTATGAGTAACAGTGCTATGCCATTATGACCGGCAGATAATTACCGCAGCTATTGTAAACATTAATGTCACTTCTATTTGCGTTTGAAAAGAATATACCGCAATTGAATGAAGTAATTCCTATGTTATTATGGAAACAGCTGACCTAATGAGTCAGTTTAATGTTGCGGTGGATTTAGATCCATCCATGTAAAATTTATACAATAAGATAAATACAACTCCATTATTTCAAATTTCAAAAGTTGAACGCAAAGTGCATGACGGAGACGTCAAAAGTGCGGCCCGTCTCCTCTTTTCCAATGATGCTGTAGCTCCTAATATCCCATCTACACTTGCTGCTTTACATTCTAAACATCCACCTTTGCCATCCAACCTCAACCTTCCTGACGCACCCGAAAACACAGATATCTATATCGTCGCCTCAACCCAGGATGTCTTGCATGCAGTTAAGTCCTTCAACAGTGGGTCTGCTGGTGGTCTAGATGGACTTACTCCTCAGCACCTTAAAGACCTCTTATATGGTACTCCAGGCGATGCCGGCACCTCGCTTTTGGAGGACTTAACAGCCTTTGTAAACCTAATGCTCTCTGGAAAAATAAATGAGAGCATAACCGAAATTTTATACGGTGCAAACCTTTGCGCTCTCGCCAAAAAAGACGGCGGTGTTAGACCTATAGCAATAGGTACTACCTACAGACGGCTTGCTGCTAAAATCTGCTGCAAAGCCATATCACATAACCTGAAAAAGGAATTTGAGCCATATCAGCTCGGTTTCGGTTCCAAGGGTGGGTGTGAAGCAGCCATACACTCTCTCCGCACATACATTACCAAATCTACCAACGATATTTTGCTAAAGGTGGATGTTAAGAATGCCTTTAATTCACTTAGTAGGGACGCCCTGTTAACTCAAATTAAACAAAAAATTCCTCACATTTACAACTTCCTTTGGCAATGTTATAGCGAACCTACTAAACTTATGTATTTAAATAATACTTTACTCTCGGCTGTTGGTTGTCAGCAGGGCGACCCTCTGGGACCAGCCATTTTTAGCCTAGGAATTAACCCAATTATTCGGCTTCTAAATTCGAAATTCAATGTGTGGTATTTAGACGACGGTACCCTAGGAGGAAGTGTAAACACCGTATTCGATGACCTTCATATTCTAATACAAGAATTCGAACATATTGGGCTTGAACTAAATTTTTCCAAATGTGAACTTTTCATTCCGGATAGTTTATCTAATAAAAATGAAGTAATCTCTAAATTTAACACCCTGGCTCCAAATATTAAAATATTAAATGAAAGTTCACTTCACCTCCTTGGATCACCTATTTTTGATGAATCTTTCCCCAGCTTTGTCGAAAACAAAATTAGTAAGTTCTGTTCAAATTCCGACCGCCTCCTAAATATCAACACTCACATCGCATATAATATTATTCGATACTGCCTTTTTGTACCCAATTTTACTCAAGTTCTTCGTAGTACACCCTTTTGGAAATATCCAGACCTCACCGCAAAATTTGATGAAAAAATAAAATGCATTCTGAGCTCCCTCTTTAATATCACTTTCGAAGACCGTATATGGACTCAGGCCTCTTTGCCGGTCAGGCATGGGGGCCTGGGAATCCGCCAAATCTCCCATATCTCCCTACCAGCTTTTCTATCATCAGCGCACGGTACGCAGAATCTCGTGAAAAAAATACTAACACCTTTTTTCGGTGATTTCGAGATAGCTTACCTGCCTGAGGCTAAAAAAGCTTGGTCTCTGGCTTGTCCCAACGTAGCTTCTCCCATAAATCCCAAAATCCAGAGGCAATGGGATGAGCCCATTAATGATTTATACAGAACTTCGTTACTAGACTCTTCCCAGAACTCTGCTGAAAGCGCCCGTCTTCTCGCGGTGTCCAAATGGGAATCTGGCCTTTGGTTACACACAATTCCCTCACCTCATATCGGAACATTATTGGATAACGCAACGTTTAGACTCTCAATCTCTCTCAGATTGGGGGCCAAAACGAATGCTCCCCATTACTGCAGGTGTGGGGACAACGTCAGTGCCTTGGGACACCATGGCCTATCTTGCCTTAAGAGTGCTGGGCGCTTGCTGCGCCACTCAGCTATTAATGACATTCTCCGTCGGGCTCTTGTCACCGCGGGCGTGCCTGCCATTCTAGAACCTCCTGGTTTGATACGTGACGATGGCAAGAGACCTGACGGGATGTCCTTGGTACCTTGGAGGATGGGACGTCCGCTTGTATGGGACTTCACCTGCGTCGACACGGTGGCACCGTCTCACCTTCAAAATACATCCAAGAGGGCTGGTGCCGCCGCAACACACCAGGAGTCTATCAAGCGCCGTAAATATTCATCCCTTGGAAATGGATATATATTTGCGGCGTTTGGAGTTGAAACTCTGGGTCCGTGGGGCCCCGAGGCCATGAATCTTTTCAAAGAGATCTCACGCCGGCTGGTGGAAACCTCTGGTGACCAGAAGGCTGGCCTATACTTTGGTCAACGCATTTCCATTGCTATTCAGCGTGGAAATGCAGCAAGTATCCTAGGCACCCTACCAGCTGGCAGTGATCTTAAAGAAATTTTTTATCTTTAAATATATATATTTTTAAATTTTTTAATGTTATATTGAATTAAAAGAAATGAGATATGTCTAAAAGTTCTTTGAAATATTGTAATTGAATATTATTTCAATAATTGATTGTCTAACATTGATCACACTTTCTGTAAAATGTCCAAAAGGTTATCCAAATCTATCGTATTTTTTTTATGGGTGAAAATGGTATGGTAAACCCGCCTGCGCTAACGGGATACGCTGGCGGAGCACCAGTGAAGGGTGATAGATGAGAATGAAAACAGGCCAGTTAGCCCATCATGATGAATTCATCAGGGATTAACCATGATAGTTTCCAGGGGGAACCGCGAGGAGGTCGACCTGGTTGGGTATATTGCTAGTAATGGGATTCTCAGTCTCCATTACTAATAATCCCTTTCCCCCCAATCTATCGTATTTGATCTTTCTTTGCATGATTTTTTTTTATTGGTGAAATAGTTCAAAGTGTATAATTCATGTTCAAAATTAAAGAAAAATGTTTAAAAAATAAATTTGATAGCTATGTTTTTTTTTCTGCAATGGACATTAAAAAGATATCCAGACACGATCAATTTAAAGTGAACTTGTTCTTTTATATAATTTTTGGGCATTCAATGTTATGATGGAAATTTCCACCATTATACAAAGAAGAGTTAAGGGTATTGTAGTATTTAGAAGAAAAAAAAAGAAAGTATATTTTTGATAAACTAATTACAACAACTAAACATTTCCCAACTTAATCACAGATCATGAATTATTTATCTCAAGAACAGATTGTTTAAATTCAACTACATTCTAAATTCAAAAAACTACATTCGCTACTCAGTTTTAAATAAAATACACTGGTACGTACAAAATCGTTTCAATAATTTCAATGCGTTATTTTAAACCAAGAAATTCGCCTTTATGCCTTATGATAAATACAGAATCTAAAGATTTAAGCTCATCGCCGCTCAATATTTCAATCCCAGCATCAAATCCAGCGTCACTAAGCTCCGATACATCCACAAGTCTTGCAGCGAAATCCACCGCATCTATCGTTATTCTTTCTCCGTCCAATTTCTCGTTATCTCAATAAAGAATTGGTTTGTCTGAGCAAGGCACGGTGTTCTCTCTATATGCTGGTGCTTGCCAAAAGTGAAATTTATAGAGACACGGAACGGAAACCATGAAGTTGTAGATAACCGATTGAAAATCCGTTTTAAATGCCCGCGAGTTCGTATCGCGATTGCTACTCTCGTAATTGGAATTGTTTCTGAACTGTTTTTAGAACTTGTTGAAAATAACAGTCGTTGTTTGTAGTTATTTAAAACTGATTTTGAATATTATAACATGTCAATATTTATAAGGAGAATTTCAATACGGGGAAGTAAACGTCAATATGAATTATGGTAGTTAAATTACTGTTATGAAGTATAATTAAAACGTTAGTTGGATATACATTTTGTAAAATGTACAGTACTGTTCAAGTGTATAGGCGGCATCAAAAACTATAGAATAATATTGCATTCTTGGCTTTGAATAATTATTAATATTTGGCATTAACACAATTAACTTTTAATTAAATAAGTTAACTAACTTCTAAATATCTAGAATCAGTAACTAATGTAGTTACTGCATTAACCAAATATTCAATGTATGCACAGTAATCGTTATCTTAAAAATATTGGAGTAAATGTTAAATATAAATAACTAAGTTGCTAACCAACAGAACATATTAAATACTGTTAAATAATCACAATATATTATCAAGTATTACAATACAATATAACAGAATGTAATTTGAAACAACTTTGATATACCTAAGATGGTTCGCTTGTACTCGGTCTATTCAACGGGCCTCGACCCTTGCTTACCGTACCTTATTAACTCACTATTCACCCTTCTCTTCTAAGAAAGGATGATCTGAGATTAAGTCTTAAAGTCTTTGTGCACATTATTGTTATTTACAAGGGAATAGGCCTTTTTACAATCATCTCTTAAACCGAATATCTATTTTGTAACATTGTAATTTTGTGTATATTCTCGAATGATAGAAACCGTTTTGTCTCCACAAAAATGATCGTTAAATGATCATTTATATTCGGGTAATTACATAATAAGAGTACATGAAGTCATTACTTCGAATTACAATTAAGATGTGGTAGAGGAAGAGAAACAAGAGAGAGAGAGAGAAGAAGTGAAATTCAAATATCTATGTCTAGATGTTTGTCAAACATTGTAATGTCTGGTTAAAATATTCCCCTCATGAACAGAGATATGTATAGTAGACTATGATGCGTTTGTCTGCAAATAATAATTTTATACACAAATCACTTCTATATTCTTAAAATAGAGTGCACATATTTTTATTAATAGTATTTATAATATTACGTTTGTTGTCCAGAGTGGCAACGCAACAGATACGCTCCGAGTGTCGCAGTTTGATCATGTGCAGTTCATATGAACTAAGTACTCATAGATCGTAGATTTCAAATGACTAAACTAGAAGCAAATTTAATGTTCTTAATTTAAATTTATCGATCTGATATTACAAAAAGTTCTTTTTGGATTAGCATGAATCGAATTTAACCTCTATCTTTGACATAGCTGTTATTTTGTAAACGATTTAGTTTTGTTTGATTACCTATCTTGAATTTTGCTTTAATTTCTTCAAATTTTTAAAACGTCAGACAATATTTATATTTTGTAATTATAATACAATTATGTTTTACTCCGTTATCCACATGGATACGGGGAGGCATGATAATGATTACCCCAATGTCAACGTTGAGTGTTTGACATTTTGAGAAATTGTTTTCGTAGACTAAAATGGGCTTACTAATTACTCCGAAGGGGATGTTAATGAAAAGTCGCGTTCACTGTTTATAAATATAATGAATAATAGACGTTCTAATTCAAGGGTTGTCGATGCTACGCCCTTTTGTATTGTATTTGTTTTCCCGTTAATGATAATCTAATTTGTCTCGTTGGAACAGCACAATATAATTAAGAGAACGTAATAGATTTTATTAATCATTGTCGTCAATTAATAAGTTATTGATTCGCTTGTTAAATACGTTACAAAGTTGTGACTTGTTGTCTACTAAATCACGATCTAAACTGTTATTGATTGAGTATCGACGGATCGAGAGTTCCTACCGATATAGTACGTGGAACGTCAACAGTATCGCTACGCAGTTATACTACACGCGCGCGCACTCCTGCGCCGAGTTTATTAATAAACAACCACGTGTGCGGTATACGTGCGCTTGCTGTTATAGGGATGTGTTTATGGGGTTGACGCGGTCGCGAGGCGTTATAAGCGTCAGCGGATATGTCAATGTTGATTCAAATTACGTATGTGCTAGAAGTGCGCGAGATAAAATTGCGATCGTATCGCTTGGTTAGATGGATCGGAGCAATCTTTTTATGATTAACAATAATCTATATGTGTTTAAGAAGTCATAATATAATAGTGATTAAGTTTTTTTATATAATAAATAGCTCTTTAAGACAAAAAAAAAATCGTAGTATCGTTATAGAATGGGTCACTCCTTCTTGTCGGAGGCTGGACAGTAGCGTTCCTCTTAAACGTTACTAAAATTTAACTGTGATTGCCAACTCGCCTGCCAAGCGTAGTTAAGTATTGGCAATCTCCTCCCCCTCTCCCTTATGGGTGAGGCCTATATCCAGCAGTTAACGGTTAATGTAATAAAAATAAGACAAAACATATTTTTACATAATAAAATTATACTGCTGGAAAGCGAGTAGTGTTTGTTACTTATATATAAGAAGATTTGCATACTAATATGGTCTTAATTCTAAATATGTAAATACCATAAGACATATATAATTAATACGTTAGAATATGAATTCAGTTGAGCAGTATTAAAAACTAAATATAAATATATACATTACTAAATAAGAGATACTAAAGTGGCTTAAAAATATGTTAAATGACTTGTAAATTTAATTTTTGATAAGAAAATGTGCTCCAATATCACAATATGCCGTATTTGTCAAGTCGATTAGATCTTACCTGATAGAGTGCCAACTCAAGACTAGCTTGGCACTGTTGCTGGTCTCTCTTGAAAAATGCTGTGCCTTAAAATATTTTCAACGATTACCTTTATATGGTGGTGGTAAATCCATATATAGTTTATAATCACCATAATTTAAAAGCCCAAATATGTAAATTTATTATAATTACCGCGAAAAATATCGTTAAAACTCTATGAGATTATAAATATTAAAGTTATTACGGGCCTAATGAACTAAATATGTTAAGTTATATAGCATTAATTTAGTATTACAACCAAAAATAGTAACTAGAAAATGATACGACCAAAAAATAAAATGGACTTAATAAAATCACCTTATATGTTATTTACACATGCTTTCTAATGTATCTCGGTCCGTATTTTTATTTCATTCATAATTTATTACTCGAGAACTTCATCGTATGCGGTAGAGCTGAAATTAGAAGCTCGATTCGGTAATATCGTAAAAAGTATTATCAAAATCGGTTAACAAAATATTGGCTTCTTGTGTGTAAAATGATAGACACAAAATATATATGTGAACAGAAATTATTGTTTTTTAAGTAAGTGAAAAAATTTAATTATTTTTAATTTTCCCGCTATTTCTTAGTTAACAAAACCGCTCGCTCTCGTGCACTGGCGTCCATATCTCGTCCGTATGTTAGATAGCAACACATGGACAACAGTAATGTGATATAATAAACATAATTTTGTAACGTATTCCGTATTATGTATATGCAAATATGCCTGCATCCTGCTAGATACGAAATGCGATGTTTGCCAACGCTGTTCTTCCGCGTAATTTCGTAAATATAATACTTTATGAAGGTATTAACATAGCTGGCTTTAATAGATCTCAATGTTTGGCTGTATGGTGTGAAATGGGCGTCACAGTGTATGTACTGTGCCGCCTGTGTTTCGTATAGGGCAGTGTGTAATGCGTAGTAATAAGAATCATCATCTTGTCAAGTATTATGATGGTTAAATTGACATTGGTTTCGATATTCCTTAACCTCTAATCAGATTAATTTCGGATTCAGATTAATTTATCGAAGAAAGTAAGTACGCACAGTGTGTCGATTCGAGAAAATTATGGACAAAAATAAAAATCTATATTTTTTGTTATTATAAGTTATCAAATTTCTTTTGTATTATATTATTTATAGGCAAATAAGGGAGGGCTAGGAATGGACAGCAGCATCTCTTTTAAAACATCTCTAAAGCCTAACTGTAATTGCCAATCCACCTGCCAAGCGTGGCAAAACTTTCCAAAGGGGAGGCTTTCAGCATTGGACCGTCCACTGCTGAAATGATGACGACTGCTTGATTCTAAATGATCGCAATCGCATTGTTTAAATTCATGACATGTTTACAAGTAATAACTCATTGACACAATGTCAGACTTACACAGACCGTGTACATAACGTTCTGAATGTTATACGTAATATTTTACTCGTGTCCGATAATAACAAATCGTAACATTGTTGATTTTGTGTTTTCCAACGGCACACGTGTCGACTTTTATCATTTTCACGGGCGATTTGTTGATTTAGAATGTTTACGTACTCAATGTTAGAATTGCTAAATTTCATTTAACCTCTGTATTTTTAGGATGAAAATATCAAGGTGATATTGTACTTTTTGTCTGCCCTGAAACAGTGTACGAATAACAATTGTATTTCAGTTCCATGAAACAAATGGGAAAACTTTTTTTTTTTTGATGAACAGAAATGATTCTTGGTCTCCAGGTTTTTTAAAATCTAATTATCTTTATTCTCGTATTCATATAGACTTGTTTACAGTCACTTTTAAGTGGTAATTTTTTAAGATTCTCATGTTGGGTTCGGTACATACATACATACATATCTGTCACGCCTGTCTCCCGTTAGGGTAGGCAGAAACAATGGAACGCCAAATGCTTCGATTCAAACAAACCTCTTTCGCTTCTTCCACATTCATCAATCTTTTCATACACGCTCGCCGGTTACGGGTACTTTTAATTTGGCCCTTCTTCAGTACGTCTCCTATTTGATCGACATACGTCCGTCTAGGGCGGCCCCTACCAACATCTCCATTCATGGGTTCGGTATGTTTTCCTTTTTTTTGATGGGTGAAAATGGTATGGTAACCCCGCCTGCGCTAACAGGATACGCTGGCGGAGCACCAGTGAAGGGTGATAGATGAGAATGAAAACAGGCCAGTTAGCCCGTCATGATGAATTCATCAGGAATTAACTATGATAGTTAACAAGGAGAACCGCGAGGAGGTCGACCTGGTTGGGTATATTGCTAGCAATGGGCTTCTCAGTCTCCATTACTAACAATCCCTTTCCCCCCAAAATCAAGGTTCGGTATGTTGCTAAGAGTAACTTGCAAGACATTCTTAAGATTGTTACTGTTTTAAATCTCCATTAACATTATGTGTATTTATTTAAATGTACTTATTTATTGTATTCTGTTAATTTAATATATTCTGTAACGTAATATCTTATTCAACATAACTATATCACAAATTGTCTAATAGAATGGGGGAATAGAAAGCATTTGACGTTCCATTGTTTCTGCCTACCCTAATGGGAGACAGACGTGACAGATATGTATGTATGTAATGAGGGAATCTACTCTCTTCCTTTTTAAAGGAACACAATCGTCAAGGGATGACCAATAGCGTCCTTTTTAAAACAACACCAAAACATAACCGCAGTTGCCAATCCATGTACCAAGCGTGGCAACTACTAACAGAACTCCCCTTATGAGGGAGGCCTAATTCAACAATGGACACTAGACTTCACGAATTCCTAAAACATACCAATTCACCACCATACCATACACATACCAGAGGGAGACTTTGTACAAAAGTCGATTGCTTGGGTACCTCTGTCCCATTCGTGTTTCAACGTTGTCAGATTGACAGAGTCACGTACACATTGGATCTACATGATTTTAAATTTAAAAAATATAAAAAGTTACTTTTTACCACTGAAAACCATTATAAAACACGCGAAAATATGTGACAATTATGTGATAGTGTTATCTATATAAATGCTACACGTTTATATATGAATACATTGAAATAACTAAACTTTATATACCCAAGTGATGGTGAACTGTGACCTTAGTTAAAAGCACTTAAAATAAGATGTTATAAAGAGTATTCATATAATCAGTGAATTAACTGTGGAAAAATATAGTGATTAAATTAAAATAATGTTGAACTAAATGAAGTTGATTATGTAAATATTATACGGAGGGTAGTAATAAAAAAAAACAAAAAAAAAAAAAAAAAAGGCACTGATTTTACGTTTCGTTTTTGCATATGACGAATCATGCTTATTTGAAGAAATATATGAATTTTATTTTAAATATATAGGAATTAATATATTAAAATGGATTCAGTTAACACAAGACCAAGAAGAGCAAAATCACTAACCGATATATCAGAATCAGAATCATCTTCACCATATTCAAGTATGAAAAGTCTTCCGAATATTTCTGTGGAAGATGTAGACTTAATTACAGAACTAAAAGCACAAATCTACACACTAAATATAGAATTACACTCAGCCCATCAAGAAATAGAAAATTTATGCATGGAAAATAGAACTTTAAAAAAAATTATAGAAAAAAAGGACGTAACTATTAAAATATACAAATCGATGAATTCGCCAAATACATGTACGTCCAACATACATATAAAAAATAAAGTTACATTATCTGAAAAAAAACAAAGATTATCCTCTGGCTGTGAAATTTTAGAAACAGAAAAAACTGAAGACAGATACTTCAATGAATTCGATCTATGTACTCCAATACGGCGAACGTTAATTAAAAAACCAAAGAAAAATCCTATATATAATGAAGAGTCGGACACAGATTTTGTATTAAAGCATTTGAATAATCCAGAGTTTAAAACAGAAATTACAAAACAAAACCAAGAAATATTAGAAAAGGACAGACATCAAAATTATGAGAAGAATAATATCAACGAAAAGAAAATTAAAAACTGCATAAACAATAAAACCGATAAAAAAAAGAGAATTATAATAATCGGTGATCAGCAAGTTGCTGGTCTTGCCTTAGAATTATATCGAACTCGTAAAAATAAATGGAATAATGATTATAAAATAGAGGGATTTGTAAAGCCTAATGCACAAAGCTCTGATATACTGAATACTTGTTCCAATTTGGTATCGGGATTGAATAATAACGACAGAGTCATTCTTTCTGTAGGGTCAAATGATCAGAACCCTATGCAACTACTTAACAATTTAACGCTAAAATTAAATAATATGAGACATACGACAGTGTTTATTCTACAGGTTCTCAAAAGCACACATTTAAATGTTAATTTACTAAATTATCATATTAAAACATTAACACTTAATTACACAAATTGCAAATATATTTATTACAAAGATAATAACTTAAATCGACATGTGATGCGAAGTAAATTTTGCAAGTATATTAATTATGAAATTGACATGAATGACTATCAAAATAAATACTTGACTAGATTATACAAACCTTCATTGACCGATAAAAAAATGCAAGACAAAAATATGAACACCTATAAAAAAGGGACAATACCATACTATTTTAATTTAATAAAAAATAAAAATAAAATAGCAAAAATAGAACAATCATTTTTTCGTGGAAAAAGTGTATAAAGTTACAATTTTTCATCAAAATATGGGAGGTATTTTGAATAAAATAGATATATTTCAATCGGCTATAGACGAACTAAATTCAAAAATAAACAAAATAGATGTTATCTGTATAAGCGAAACATTCATAAAAGAGGGTTCTATAAATAACTTAAAAGTTAAAAACTATAATATAGCTGCCCATTACTGTAGACAACAAGAAAAAAGGGGCGGTACTTGTATTTTAATCAAATCTAACTTAGAATACAAAACACTAAATTTAAATGAATTTTCAAGTATATACGCCTTCGAATGTTGTGGAATAGAATTATCAAATTTTAATTTGACAATTATATGTATATATAGAACCCCTACTTCAAATATACGAATATTTTTTGAGCAGTTTACTAAAATATTAAACAAATATACGTCGCAAAAGAATAAAAAAGTTATTATTTGTGGCGATTGGAATATCGACTTATTTAAGGAAAATAAGAATAAAAATGAACTAACATCAATTCTGACAAATTATAACTTTAGAAATCACATAAATAAGCCTACACGTAAAAGGGCTTGTATCGATTTGATAACTAGTAATGCAGAAGATATTAAATCAGAAATACATCTATTAGCACTGTCTGACCACGAGACAGGACAAACTGTTACATGTACTATTAAACCGTGTAAAAGAATATACAAAAAGCCACTTACATGGTTTGAAAAAAGAAGAGACTACAACAAGGAGAACATTAAGAAATTCAAACACTGTATTTCGTCACTGACTTTCAATGAAGTGTTTGAAGAAAATGATGCAAATATTGCATTTAACAAACTCCATGACTTAATCACCATGTTTTATAACTTATGCTTTCCTCTATTGACAGTTAAAATAAATAATAAACCTGTAAAGACAAAATGGCTAACTAAAGGTTTAAAACGAGCTTGCTTAAATAAACGACGACTGTATTTAAAATATCAATATGACAAAAGCAACAAAAAACAAAATTTAAAAAAATACGTAGAATATAACAAGGTTTTAAGAAAATGTATTACTAAATCACAACAATTAATAAATATGCGTTATATCTCAAACTGTAAAAACATATCTAAAGCAGCGTGGAATGTAATAAAAAATAATTTTAGTTTCAATGACAATGCTACAAACTTAATAAATAAAATTAGTACTGATACAGGAACATATACACACTCAAAATACATAGCAGAATGTTTTAATGATTATTTTCTTAGGTTAACTAAAGATAAATGTAACTCAAAAATAAAGAGACCACAAAATATAAACACTATGTTTTTAACTCCAGTAAATGCAGATGATATTTATAAAATTATAAACAGCCTAAGGAATACAAATGCTGTAGGTTATGACGAAATAAATACAAATATTTTAAAAATGTGTGCAACAGATTTATCAAAACCACTCTGTCATGTAATAAACCGTTCTTTTCAGCAGGGTATCTTTCCAGAGAGGTTAAAATATTCCGTGATTAGACCACTGCATAAAAAAGGTGATACGTTAAATTTGGCAAATTATCGCCCAATTACATTAGTCCCAATTCTATCAAAAATTTTTGAAAAAATTGTATATAATAAAATAAACTCTTTTGTAACACAGCATAAGATTTTAAATCCTAACCAATATGGTTTTAGAAAATCGAGTTCTACTACTTTAGCTTGTTTCAATTTGATCAATACAATCACACAAAGTTTAAATAATAAAGTTCCAGTTGCTGCTCTACTATTAGATATGAGCAAAGCATTTGATTTTGTTTCACATAAACTATTACTAAATAAACTTTATAATTATGAAATTAGAGGCAAAATACACGACTGGTTAGCAAGCTATTTAAAAAATAGACAACAGTGTGTTGAGATAACCCAAATTGTCGGGAAAAATAAAATAACAAACAAATCGGACTACAAAACTTGTAATGCGTGTGGTGTTCCTCAAGGTAGTATTCTAGGGCCTCTTTTGTTCATACTATACATAAATGATTTACCAGAGGCGATAAATCATGAAACGATGCTTTTTGCAGATGATACAACAATTATTGTTAAATGTAAAAATGCATCGACTTTTGAAAATGACATAAATGAAGCATTACTAAGAGCCGTTAATTGGCTAGAAGCTAATAATTTGACTATAAACATAACTAAGACACAATTAATACAATTTCAAACATACAATAGTAAACATATAAATCTAAATATAAATTATAAGAATATAATAATTAAAGAAATAGATTCAACAAAATTTCTAGGAATATATATAGATAAATTTTGTAATTGGAAAAACCACGTTCACAACCTAAGTAAAAAACTTGATTCGTTTGTGTTTGTATTAAATCGTCTAAGGAAAGTGGTTTCCGAAAAAGCAGCAATGTTAGCATACCATGGATATGTTGCTTCACAATTACGCTATGGTTTAATACTATGGGGAAACTCTGTCGATATTATAAAAATATTCAGAGCACAAAAAAAATGTGTCAGATCATTGTGCGGGGCTTATTTCCTGGATAGTTGTGAACCATTGTTTAAAGAAAAAAGATTTTACCGTTACCAGCTCTTTACATATATGAAATTTGCTTGTTCATCCGAAAACATATTGAATTGTTTGTAATTAAATACACAAATAGAAGTCAAAGACTTCAAAATAAATTAGAAATACCGACACAGAGACTTAACATGTTTCAAAGAAATAGTTATTGCATGGCTATTAAAATATATAATAAATTGTCTAATAATGTTAAAAATTTGACCAACACACAGTTTAGGAGAAGATTGTTTGACTACTTAATTGATGGTTGTTTCTATTCTGTGAAAGACTTTTTGAATAGATGTAATTTGTGATACTTGACATTGTAAAAGCTTATTAGTGATTGTAATTTGAATGTTAATTTGACTTATTTTGGATATTATAAAAAAAAAAAAAAACATTTACACACCGAAATGGTAAATATTGCTGAACAATTACTTAACAATAACTTAAGATCTGCTACTGGCAATCACCAATATTTTGTAAATAAATGATTATTATATTATTATTATTATTAACCGTGAAGCAGTTGTGTTTGCATAACTGTGTTTCGGTTTGAAGGGTGGGATATGGCGTGAATTTACTGGGTACAGAGGAATAACACCTGAGTCCTCAGGAATGGCAACGCATGGAGGGTATCATGGGCGAAACAGTATACTCTATTATGTCCATGGTACTGCTCATGTCTATAGGCGACGGTTACCACTTTCCATCAGGTGGGCCGTCAGCTTGTTTGCCATTCTAAGTTGTATAAAAAAAAAAAAAATCACGAATCGAACATAATCTGACGTTATTCTCTCTACAAACAATGCGATAGTGACACCCGCGTTGTGTAAACATTATCGTCCGTACTCTAGTTGGCGTATTACATTAGCAGTGCGTTTCACACGAATGGCGAACTGGTCAAGATCTGTCATATAATATCATTATTTGTATGCGATGTAATCTCGTCGTTTCCACGCCCGGTCATTGATATTTGAATATAAATACTAAATGCACATATAAAATTAACACCTATCTACACGAACGAGACAGATATACCGGTGTGACCGTGACAGCAACATAATAATGATAAATAAACGACTCGCGTTGCATACTGGCTTACAAACTAGATTCAATGCGGATATTAGATACAAAGATTTCATTATAATACCACGCCTAGATATAGGCGAATCAAACAAACGGCCAGCTTATAGCTGTTCTCGTTTCGTTTATGGAATGAAACCGAATAAGTTGTGAGGCCAGTAAACTTATTATTGATTGTTCACTCAAATTTATGTTGTCACTTTAAAAAACTATAATTTACAGTATATATATATATAATTTTTTTTTTCTTGCAAAAATTATGTTGTTGTTTTTATTGTTTTGCAATTTAAAAAAAAAAAAAGAGATAACCATTAGGCCTTATATTGACAGATGTGAAATATGCTTGTTTACCACCTCCGGGGGTTAAAAAAAAAGTAATAATTTTGTGATAATACTGAGAACAAGGAATTACATAGACTTTGTACAAAAGTCGATTGCTTGGGTACCTCTGTCCCATTCGTGTTTTAACCGTGAAGCAGTTGTGTTTGCATGGCTGTGTTACGGTTTGAAGGGTGGGATATGGCGTAAATTTACTGGGTACAGAGGAATAACATCTGAGTCCTCAGGAATGGTAACGCGTGGAGGGTATCACGGGCGAAACAGTATACTCTGTTATGTCCATGGCACTGCTCATGTCTATAGGCGACGGTTACCACTTTCCATCAGGTGGGCCGTCAGCTTGTTTACCATTGCTAAGTTGTATAAAAAAAAATATTTACATTTTAATTTCACATCATTAATATTTTTTTTTCCAAAAATGCATATCACAAGAACACAGTGCTAAGCAAAATCTATTTATTTCGTGTCCAAATCGGTCCGGGGCCCAATGCAATTACCTCGTTTCTCGTATCTCAAAGGAAATGGCTCTCCGGCCGTTCTCGTGATAACATAGAGAAGGCTAATGATGCGTAATAAAGTGATAATTAACAATCGCGGTAACCATTTCGTCATAATCGTAAAAATAATTATTTAGAACAGCGTTTATCTGTATGTAAATTGAGTTTATGTAATAATATATAATCTTTCTACACTAATATTATAAAGAGGAAAGATTTGTATTTTTGTGTGTATGTATGTTTGTAATGAATAAACACAAAAAACTACTTTGCCGATTTCAAAAATTCTTTCACCATTAGAAAGCTACATTCACCCTGAGTAACATAGGCTATATTTATTGTTAGAAAAGACTAGGTATCCTTACTAAAACTTTAGTAACGTAACTCGAGGTGTAAAAATGCTATAAAATATCTTTAGTCGCGTGCGCTGCGGAAACTATTGGTGACAGAACAAAAGTATGTTCTACAATATTGAAGAAAATATCAATGACTACAAAAAACTTCGCGATACTATTATGTCCAACTATTGTCGTTATGTCACAATGACCACTTATTAAAATGTTGCAAAAATGACCATCCGTGCGAAGCCGGGGCGGGCCGGTAGTATATATATACATACATCTATTTAATATTAATCTAATATGTATATAAAATTCTCGTGTCGCGGTGTCTGTTACCAAACTTCTCCGAAACGGCTTTACCGATTTTTATAAAATTTTGTGTGCATATCGGGTAGGTCTGAGAATGGGCCATCATTTATTTTTCATACCCCTCAATGATAAGTGTGACCCATAAAATATAATTATACATTAATATTTTTTTAATTTTTTGGAAAAAATTTTATATTTTGAATGGTCACTAAGATAATATTTTTATTTTAAATAGTCCCAGATATTAGCAAGAACTTTCCTAATAAACTCGATCTCTAATCTGTAAGAGGAATTCGTTTTAATCCCTTTTTTCTAAATAAAAAGGTAAATAATAAAAAATAATTTAACAATACACAAATGAGCTTATCTAATAACGACAAATGTATATTTACACATTAGTTACATTACAGTCCGCTTGCTTTTCCATAAAACCAAAAGCTGTTGGGCTAATTTTAAAGCATATTAATTCTTAATGACATAGGCTTAAAGTCGAAATTGAAATGAGAAATTTATTTAGGGGATTTAAAAATTCTATTTTAATTATTATAATTTATAATTTATTAAAAACAATTAACATATAGTTCCAATTTATTATTCCAGCTGTTTTTAAAAAAGCACGTCGTGGCCCAGTTGTGTACTAACTACTTCGACTTTAGACCTCAAAGGTCGTGAGTTCTAATCTGGCAGACGTCAATATTTGCATATAACAAGTTCAAGGCTTCGACTAACTCTTCGGTGATTGATAACACCGTTAACAAACTAAATTAATCAGAGTGACACCAGCGCGTTCTTTACTTTGGATTCTAAATATGCACTTTTTTATGCAATATAAAATGGCAAACGAGCTGACAGTCCACCTGATGGAAAGTGGTAACCGTTGCCTATAGACATGAGCAGTACCATGTACATAACAGATACTCTATTATGTCCATGGTACTGTCCACTGTTTCGCCCATGAAACCTTCAATGCACTGCAAAATGTGGGCATATTGAATACGTATTACCTCTGACTACCACATAAAAATAAACCATGTAAATTTGTACTAGTGTATATATTTCGGTAGTCATTGTCTATTTTTATATAGGTAACATAAAAAAAAAATTACTACATTTTTTTTGTAATGACTGTTTATACCAAAATAAACAAAAATTAAAAAAATATAATTGCAGTTGTGACCATATTTATTTTTCTTTATTTATCACATGCATTAGGTAGAGTACACTTTACTAAATACCATAAAACAATTGCATTAATATACTCGGTCGTACAGCTATAGTTCTAACCGCTGCTAGTAACGTTATTTCATATATCACCTGCACCTTGGTTCGTGTTAGCGGGAAATAAATTCAAAATATCCTACTTTTATTGTACTACACACGACGCGGCGTGGTCCGGTTCTTATAATTTCATTTTAAAATTGTTATAAAACATTTTATTGCATATTTTTAAATTAAAATAACGTCACGTAAAATAAAATACACATTTATATTTTACAATGTTATTTTTCCAACGCTAATGGAATTGGTGTTCGAAATTTAAAATTGTAAATCGAACTGAAATGTCTAGAGCGTTTATTATAAGAAAAAAAAAAAAATAACGGTAATAAAGAGAAAATTAAAAGAGAAATATTATGCTTGTAGACAGACAATAGACGTTTAAAGAAATAAACATTTCATAATAGAGTGCTTTTTCTGTGGTAATTTTTTTCTTTTTTTTAAATTCAATTGCCAGTGGACTTTTGTCCTTTGCTTCGTCTTTGTGTAGTTTCTTTTTAATTCTCGCACGCCAGACTGTCTAGTGAATAAGATGAATATTTTTATTAGACACGACATTGCCAGGATTTTGAGCTTCAAAATCGGTTTTGTTCCGGACCCATCCACTGTACTTGTATTTTATTATCCCAAATTACTTAACATTTCATAAAAAAAAGTAACATAAATAAAATTAAGGTAATAATTAATTTCCATAATTTTGTTGCTCAACTGCTTTTATGCATGTTGGCTTTAATTTTATTTTTATTACGCTAAGTATTAAAAATATAAAAATTAATATGCGTAAAAAGTTATTTTGGACAGGAGATATAAATAATTATTTTTATATACATGTAAAAAGGGCCTTTAATGGGAAAGGTCTTTTTAAATAGATGATAATGGAATGGTAACCCTACCTGCGCTAACGGTATACGCTGACGGGGCACCAGTGAGGGATAATAGGTTAGAATGAAATGGCAGGTGATGAATACACTTAGAATTCAACACGATGGTTTCCAGGGGTGACCACGTGGAGGTTTTGACAGGTTATATTGCTAACAATGGGACTGGTAGTCCGCTTTACTAACAATCCCTCCCCCTCTGTTAAAGGAGTGGCAAGTGCAACAAAAAAGTAAGAAGATTAAAAGAGTCTTTCGGATATTTTGATGTTTATTAAAATTTATTTGATCATTAGCTGGTTTTCTTGTATAAAACTTTAGTTACATTTTAAGTTAAAAGGTTAGTCAAATTTTAAATGATTTGGAGTTATCGTCACAACCTTATGCATGAATGCCTCCTCATACAAAGAGGACATTATTTTTTTTGTACCACGAAGGTGGCAAACAAGTATACCAACCAGAGGGAGACTTTGTACAAAAGTCGATTGCTCGGGTACCTCTGTCCCATTTGTGTTTCAACCGTGAAGCAGTTGTGTTTCGGTTTGAAGGGTGGGATATGGCGTGGGAATTTACTGGGTACGGAGGAATAACACCTGAGTCCTCAGGAATGGCAACGCATGGGGGGTATCATGGGTGAAACAGTATACTCTGTTATGTCCATGGTACTGCTCATGTCTATAGGTGACGGTTACCACTTTCCATCAAGTAGGCCGTCAGCTTGTTTGCCATTCTAAGTTGTATATAAAAAAAATACAGCTCTTTTGATGGTAAACGGTCACTGTAGTCTATAGATGCCTGCAACACTAATAACTAGGTTACCTCATATAGGATTTTATTCCAAATGTCCTCTAGCACTACTATTTTATAGTTTATGACCGTAATTACTGTCTGTTTGTCACTTTTCAGTCAAAAGGAAATTTGATCATGCAAAGACCCTATGATATTTGAAGGAGCACTTGTTATATTGTTTGTACATAATGTTATATGACTAAATATTAAGTGTTTATGTATAACGCCAGTGTTATGTGGCATTATCCTTGAGGAGTTATTGACTATAGATATCTGAAGCTTTGAGTCGATTAAATCAAGTGCTTGATATTGAGCGGGTAACTAGCCATCTTCGTAGAGCTAAGTGAAGAGCGTGAGCGATTGTTCATATTTGTACCGATTCTGCATCGATATAAAAAAGTCTAGATGCACACTCAGAGATGTAAAAAGAATTAAGACCAAAGGGAGACTTTGTACAAAAGTCGATTGCTTGAGTACCTCTGTCCTATTCGTGTTTCTTCCGTGAAGTAAATGTATTTGAATGTCTGTGGTACAGAGCCTACCATCTTAATTCTCAGGAATGGCAACGCAAGTACGCTCTGTTATGTCCATAGTACTGTTCATGGCTATAGACGACGGTTACCACTTTCCATCAAGTGGGCCGTCTGCTTATTTGCTATTCTGAGTTGCATATAAAAATGTAGAATTGAGAATAGAACGCATTTAATTAAATACTGTACTCAGTTCTGACCATTGAACAACAACGTTTATAGTTGAACGTGCAGACCGGACATATTCTTGCAAACTTTGTAAAATTATAACGTCTAGACATGGAGTTTCATATTAACGATAAATATTTGATTCCTCTCATGTTCTCTCTTATAACTACTTCTTTTCTATTTAAATGCGGTAAGTAAACTTCGTATGAAAAAGTGTTTCTTTTGTTTTTTGTACAGATATTAAGTATCGACTGTGTACTATCAATCAATGTTTTTGCAAGAATCACTATCGTCATTGCAATCTCTTAACAGTATTCTACTCTGCACAGGTCTCTTTTCTTATAGGGGATGGAATACATAACAATAACAATGAATTATCTACTCTATTGTAACAACACTCGATAAGAACTTGTTATCAGCTCGTTCTACGAAAAAAACATCATTAATGCCAATTTCATATTATTATTTTTTCTAAGAAAACCCATTAGCATATCTGAAGCGATATTCTATATTGATAATAATTCTAAAATCGCTATGTCTATTGTATAGACCATTCGTCACCACTAATCAGTATTTGCACATAGATAAGTACGTGTATAGCGCGCGCAAGGTTGTAAGTTCCAATCCAAATGTTTGCTCAAACAATATTTACTTGTGAGCTCCCCCCCTTCCCTCCACTCGATGTCGACATCAAATTAAATAGGTTTTAAAACGTAAATCGCTTTGAGAATTAATCCAGATAAAATTTTATGACTCATAAAATTCCTAGTAAAGTAACAGCTGTAATTCTGATAAAATTATACAATTTCACTTTTTAGTTGTTTCCTAAACTGCATTCGTCTCCTGTCTCGGTAATAACTTCCTTGATTTTATGCCAATCTCTTTCATCTTTATTGCGATTTGTGATGTTATCCGAAAGATCACAATTTATAGCATCAAACTTAACAGATTTTAATCGTGTGTCTTGAATTTAACAACTCCTTGTTCTGATTTTGATGTTGAACCAGTTGTATTTTGAAGTATTTCTTGTATTAGTCATTGAAAAGGGGCTCCAAATTATAGGTCACAATTGGACCACCTGACATAACTCGTGCTACATTTTTCCATTTGAATACCAACCATCTGTTTCATTTGCAGACATATTTTTTGGAACAGTTGTTGCTTGGCAGTTCCTTTCCGCATTTAAGCAGTTGAATAAATAATTTTAAACCTATGGTTTAGTTTATTATTCAAAGAGTGAAACAAATGTTTCATCGTTCAAAATGTTCACCCGAAATTGTTGTATAAAATTAAGAAAAGGGATTTTGTTCACGGAGACGGGTATACAAGATAAACAATAACCGTCTTACTCATAAAAACCGAAACCTCCAGCAGACCTATTATAGCTATTGAAATTTTTTGTCACTTTTTTTCAAACTGAGAATTTAGTACAAAAGAAAAAGACAAAACATTTCAATGGCTAAAATAGGTTTATGAGAGGTTTTTATGAATAAGGGACTTAGATAACAGACAGAAAGAACCGAGTTAGCTGCCCTTTCTTAAGGAAACATTATATTTTACCTAATAACAGCAACAACATAACTTTAACAACTTTAAGATGATAAAAACACATGTGCAAATTTGAAACACAGATAAAGACTATTCGCAAAAAAAAACCCGCAGAAAACAAAAAACAAAGTTGCGCGATCTGTTTAAAATAATTGATCCCTTTGTAATACTGTTTTAAAGTACAAACTTCTTTAACAGTAATACAGGTTGCGTAAATACGGTAGCTGAGACTAAAAAAATGAAGGACGAAAAATGTTTTAAACGGAAACATAGTGGAAGAGATAAGGTCGAGTTTTATTGTGCTGGTAACATGAGGGCGAATGACAAACGTAAAAAGCCGATACAGGCATTTTTGTATTGTGTCACTTGTAAAATCTCGATTGGACATCATCCAGATCGGAATAGTAATGCACATTTGTCATATTCGATGCCTTTTAAATGAATCTCAACACAATGTATTACGGCGTTGCATGAAAATATAAATTTTGTTCACGTTTTTCGATCCTCGTGTCGGCCGGGACAATTGTTTATTCTATCTCTAGCCATTTTTATACAACGTCTACTACAGAACACGAGTGGGCCCTGACAGTTCTAATATTCATGACATTTTCCGTCTAGTTACATGTCTGGATATCGTTTCTTTTATAAATACAAAAGTGTTTGACTATGAAAAAAGAATATCTATGGAATATCGTAACTCATTTGTGACACGAAATATACGAATAATCCGATATATCTGTCAGTTCCCCCGAAATGAATATACAGTACGTTTCTATTATCTTAACTGGCCGTTTGACGAACGAGGTGCGTATGCAAGATATGTATCTAATAGGACAATACATCAAAATGCCCTATACGTATCAGATGTACGACTACCTGTCTTCATCAATTACATTTTTTTTATCAACCCAAGTTCCAGCAACAATGTCTACCAACTGTGCTGCGTTTGATGGATGTATTTTAAATACTTAAGGATCTTATCCTGTTTGATGTGCTTCTTAATAAAGCTTGACGGGCTCGGGTGCCAACGGTATGACTTTTATAATCGAGTTTTGAAAGACTTTGATACAATTAAAACCCGGGTATATTCTTGTGAGAATTTTTCATATCCTTTTCGTTGAAAATGTGAAATCTTTATCTCTGAGCGGGTTTAATTGTATAATGAAATTTAATATTTTATTATTTTAAATGACTGCATCTCGGTCATAAGCTTTATCAACTTTATTTTATACATTTTTTATCTCGTAAATTGTGAAAAGATTTATAAATTTTTAGCTGTATCCTGTGGCTTTACGAATGAATCCGTATTTAAAGTCCTATCTTATGTGCTAAGTTATGATATAATCTACTCGAGTACCAAATTTCATTGAAATCAGTTTAATAGTTTTTGCGTAAAAGACTAACAAACTTCCATCTATCCTTACTAACTTTAGCATTTATAAAGTAGAAATGTATTTATTATCAAAGTATGTTTGTATAAGCACAAAATGTATCATTGATTTTATCATTAATAGCATTGGTTTAAAATAACATAATACTTACATATTATGGTTATTCTTAAATATTTGTTATTTATATATTTGATCACAAAGCGTAAATAATTGAATAAATAGAACACAAAAAGAAGAATTCAAGCATAATTTCAATAACAAAGAAACAATCAAGATAACACAATTATAGGCTGGCGGCCATTAGAAAAATTCGAAACTCTGCATTTGTGTTGGGAAAAAAACGTCCGGTATTCTCTCGTTCGGGCAATCTCGATAAAATTGTATAAGAGGATTAAAAGATTTATTGTATAAGCCTCTTCAAAGGAAATTTCGGGATGTCCTCGCTTTATTTTGTCCGTTCATTTCTTCTCGTCTGGATGGTGAGCGTGATGGCGCATAACTTAACGGGGAACAGTTAAACCCGCTCGTTTATTTAGCTTGTGTAAATGTGCACTTGTACTGTACGTTTATTTAAATCAGTACGAGAAACACATTAGACTGATTCATAGACCTTAAAGTTACGCGTGAATTTCTAAACGGCTCCGAGGTCAACCTCGCTGGAAACTGCCCTTTTCTTGGCTTTTAATGAAGTTTACGACGATAAATCTGTCCATCGTTATTACATTTGATTTTGGACCTTGTTCCTTTTACACAAGTCCTAAATGAGCGACTAGGGGTTAGATAAAATTATAAATATCTATTACAACATAAAACATAAGAGTATAATACCTTGATACAGCAAAACCAGTTATATAATTTGTATATCATTCTATTTGATACCTTTTAGTGCCTTAACGACTTAACCAATCTTTATCAACTTTGATATACACGCACTTTATATGAAGTAGAGAAAGATATAGGTTACTTTTTATCTCAATCACACAGACAAAGTCGCGGGTAAAAGCTAGTAGCATATAAAAATATGTAATATTGAATAAGTATTCTCTCTTATAAAGATGCATTACAAATTCCGTCAAGTGGCAACAATCTCCAGCATCAGACTCTCGTACACATTGGCATCTGTCTTGGCATTGACATTTAATATTGTCAGCAATAATATTATTATGTAGTTAATAGTATATAGTGTCATTAAATCTTTTATAGCTCATAACATTGGATACAGCATTTACTTTTCACAATTCCTTGTCATGAGCTCACATATAGCAATATGTTGCTTCATTATGCACAGTTCCTTGATCGGTATCTGTGAATGTAGATTTATTTACTTCATTCTAGTTAATTTATTAACAAGAAATTTAATCTGTATCTTCTTTTACAGGTAAATATAAAGAACGCGATGGCGATGCAAGCATACCGGTAACTACCCTCGTATATTACGTTAGTACTCGTCGTATTTTATATCGAGTCCTTTACGACTACTTCTACGTTACCTGCGAAAGCTATTGCCTTTCTTAACTAAACTGTAACAATAAATTTGCAAGAACTTTGCTCATTCCACTATATGCTGCGGGGCGTTTAACAACTCATCCTTCACGAGTTTAATTCATGACCGTTGTGTTGAATATTTTTCATTACCGTTGTAAATGTAATCGCGGCCTCCAAGATTAAGTTACCCCTCTTGTTTCGAAATATAAGTGTTACAATAATAGCTCTTAATATCTTCTGTTATGATGGAAGGTTCGAGAAAATATTTCTTAGCAGATATAACGGTTAATGCAGATAATATTATGTATCACATATCACAATTGTTATCTCTAATGCGTTAGTTAGAAGAATTTATAAAATTGAATAGGAAGATAATTAAGCAAAGATTTTCTTTAATGTAAAAGTAAATAACTTATTCATCTTTTTGTTTAAAATTAACTAATAATAACCGATAAAAATAAAACTTGACCACGAGAAAATAATTTGTCTATAACAGTTTGTAAATTTTTTATAATTCAATTTTACAATGTTCTCCAGACACTGAGGGAACAAAGCAATTAAAAACTTCCCAGTACAGACTTTGAAAGTTTCTACAGAAATGACTAGTAGCTCGTAGATTAATACGACTATCGCGTGTGCCTACACTCGAGTATTTATTAACAACATACAGTTTTTCTTCTATATGTGTATTTGTAACATTTGTATGCTAATTTACTGTGAGGGATTAGTTCATAAGTATATTTATAAAAAGAATAACATCATTTCAGTATCTTATTGCAGCATTGCATTTAAATAATGCAATTATTGTTCGATAAACATTACTGAGTTGTTACAATTTTATCATTCACAAAATACATGTATTATTTAAAAAAAATAGTACTTACCACCATCAAATTAGCCTCTTACTGCCTACTGTTAAACATAATCATCCTCCTTGGTGGGTTTTGCCAATAGTTGCCACGCTTGGCAGGTGGATTGGCAACCGCAGTTAGGTTTTAGAGGTGTTTTAAAAGGGACGCTGCTGCCCGTCCCTCGCCCTCCCTTAGTCATCTCTTACAACACCCACGGGAAAGGAAGGGGTAGTCTATTCTATGCCGGGATCACATAGCTAATAATAATAAGAAAATCAACAAAACTGATATTGTACATGATACAAAAACTCGAATACAATATTTTTACTTGTGTTAATTGGACAAATTTATGGAATTATAATGGAGTTGTGACAGAAAAAAAAAGCAAACATGTGTAATATCTTGAGTCACAGACGTCCGCTGCGTCTATTTTTTCCCAGGGCAACCTTCATATATCAGGTTACATCTATTAAGTCCACAGTGGAGTAGCCGAATTCAGATTTGATTAATTCTAACCAGTACTAACAAGCGCTAATGCAGGTTTCGCGTTAAAAATACAATTTCCTGCTCTATGTCTTTTTAAGTGACGTTATTAATTCGTCGACTCTAAGTAGCGACTTCCTCATTAAATGTTTTGTTATTATTTATTCTAGCTCGTCCACTTAATGTCGCTCCAGGAGCCACCTCGATATTTTAATAGGTCAGTTTATATCTATTAGGTGTTCTATTTATACTCGCTCACTAACAAACTGTGCAGCTACGTTATAGTCGTGGGTATATATTAACAATTCAGTAACGCAGCACGGGGTTAGCGTAAATTCTATCTTTACGCCAAATCAAATCAAATTCAAATCCTCTTTATTGAAATATACTTGTTTATAAGCATTTTTAAATCATAATTTTTTAAATTTACTGTGCAGGGTTTGGAAAATTCTTATCTGTTGAGAAGAGCCCGCAAGAATCTCAACAGTTACTCTTTTAAATCTTTGTTAACATATATTTACATATAAGTACACGTATATTTATTTAAGTCTCTCGTGAGGTGAATAGACTAAATTATTTGCCAAGGTTCTCCAGTCTTATATACATTCATTCACTTTTTAAACCTCATACATACAGATTTTGGAGAATCTTAATCCCTCCCTCAGAATGACGTCTATTGGGCCAGTGTAGTTTAGTCTAGATCTCGCCCAATATCTGTATTGTGCCCTTTGCATCGTACGTCTATTTCATAAATCTCTAATGAAACATTTTCCATTGATTCCAAACTCCGAACATTATAATATTTAGACGAGATGTTTATTGCGTGTGTGGTCATATTCATCGTCAGAAAGGTAGGTTTGGCTTGCTATAAGCTCCAAAAAATGATCTTTTTTTTTATAAAATCCTTACATTTACCAATTCAAGTTGGTAAATCTTAAGTTTAACTAATGTAAGGGCTTTTGCAGTAATCTATTATGTATTAATTTATAAGACAATATCGTGTCATGTCATATAAATGTTTAATTCTAATTTAATTTGTAACAACATTACTAATGTCTCTATAAATTAACGACTATCGAATCGCAAGGAACAGTCCGAACAATTGATGAACATTGTAAAACACGTTGTTTGCATCAATTTATGTCATAACAACATTCGGGTACACAAAACTTGGCCAAATGACTAATATCTATTGTTTATTATTATAAAAGCCCTATTGTCGTCCATTGTATATCCATCAGTCTTGACAAATTGAAATAAACCGGAAAGTTGGCTATGAAAGTTTCGAGTTGCCATCCAATAGAGGCGGGACCCATTAATTCACTATGAAAACTCGAATTGAATCACTCGAGCCTTTGGTCTGTTCGATGATCGAGTTTTACAGCTCTATGATAATTAAGTTTTGTTTCATTTTAAAATTTGTTTCAGAATCAAATAACAATTTTATTTATACTTTGTAATATATATTTAGATTGATAATAACGTTAAAAGTTTCGTAAGCATCATTTTATTGTTCGCGTTTGTGTCACAGCTGCTCATGAATAAGGATCACGAATTGATCCCGAAACTAGTCGAGCTTTCTCGATCTAAATCACACGTAACTTAAACTGTCAGTTATTATATTAAAATAATAATAACATATAGTATTTAAAAAAAACATGTTTTTAATATAGAAAAATATGTTCTGTTATTAAATCTTATACTAATGTAATAAAGCAGACATGTTTCTTTTAACGCAGTATTCTCTGAATTGCCAGTTGGATTTGAATTTTTTTTTGTTGTATTTATTAGCTCATTTCGATACGATACGACCACGGGCATCGTCAGGGGATACAGCTTGTAAGATATACAATAATTAATTCTGTTTCTGTTTATGTTATGAGCAGTAATAAATGGCATATTTATGTTTAATGTTTAATTAAACGCTACAATAGCTTTATAAAGTAAGTACAAAGTAAACATTTAATCTCTCAAGAAGTGTACAGTTGCTGTTTCTCTTTGTTTCGTTATTTTGTTTATATTTCACAATATTGTATAGATATTTGTTTATTTTTACAACACTGACCTGCGTTAGTGCAATCACGTTCAGTGTCTAGATTTACACGAGTGAAGATATAAAAATAAATGTATGAAGTAAATGTAGTTGTGATACAGTGAACGAATGATTTATTATTGGGATCCTTTGTAATACTGTCTTCTGTTAATAAATTAGTTGATTTCAATTTAAAAATAGTAAGTACATTGAATAGACTAGAAGTTAGATTTAATTCATTAATATTAAAAAAATTTAAAGAAAAATATGATCTTATAGTAATATTATAAATGTGAAAGTCAGTTTGTTTGTTTGTTACTTTTTACTGCTTTAACAGTCTGATGAAACAAAAAAAATTGGTGTATACATACTATATGAGGTGGGCAAGGTAAATAGGCTACGTTTTATCCCGGTCAATGAACATATCCCGGTCACACGGTTTTTTTTTTTTTGCATTGTAACCTAGCATTAAAACCATAATCGCCTATATATAAACCTAACATGGTTATAATTTGTTATGTGTGCCTCATTAAAAATAAATAAATAAAATAACCGTTTACACGGACGAAGTCGCGAGTAAAAGCTAGTATACAATAAACTCTCGGTAAATTATTATAAAAGAGAGATATAGAAAGATAGAAAAATATAAAATTTATAAAGGAATCATTCCTCACTATTTATCACGCAAAATTGTATGAAAAAGTTGACCCGTTTTTCTAGAAACATTTCTATGCAGACACTCTATCTATATAGTCTAAGGTGCCTACATGTCGCCGAGTATATTTGAATCCAACGCAGCAGGAGGCAGGCAACCGCCGTCACTAGGATTAATGGGGTGCTTGAATGTATGTTAATTACCAGTAAATTACCTCATAGGGCCTATACATGAAGTTTACCATTCAGATATATCCATGTATATTAATTTTCAAAGGAGAAACGAGATAATTTGTATTAATTTAAGATTGTTTTCCGTGAAAGCAACCGACTTCAATTGTAGTAAAACCAATTACTTTGTTTTCAAAACTAAACTGCTGAATAATTATATATTATTATTAATAAAATTAATGTATGGCACCAATTTGTAAGTATATTAATGTATTTAAACTTTTATGCATGTACATTTAGCGGACTTAACACCGGACGGTGTTCTATACTAGTTAGTCAGTCAGTCTATGTCCTTTTAGATAAAAAAAGAATAGTCCAAATCGGTTTACAACTGACGGAGTTATGAGGTAACAAACAAAAAAAATACAACCGAATTGAGAAGCTCCTTTTTTGTAGTTGGTTGGATAAACGAAATTGATACTGTTATCAATATTGTCGTTTTATCTGAAGGTGTCTTCAGGTAATTTTAACTTAATACTTATAAAATTCATTTCACATACAAAAAACGTATAATCCCATTATAGAGTCACCATTTTTGACGACGGTTACAAATCTCAATCGCCCATCACCCTTTGGATCACAATTACATTTTTTCCTGTTAAAATTATGAAGTATAATAAACCAACGGGAAGTAAGTTAGCATTAAGTATTCGCATTTCCAGTGCTGTCTCTGTCGAGGCAGTTAAAATTTCACTTGGCTAAGCAAAATTTTCTGTCCGCTGCAAAAATCTTCCCCTTTTAGGGAGAGGGGAGCACCGGGCGTATTCTTGCATAAAATTTACATCGAGCGGTCCATACAAATTACCATTTCACATCTTACTCTGATTAAATGTTGTAGAAAAAATATTGCTCACTAAATGGAAGAGAAAATTCCCGGTTTTCGACCCATTAAAATTGATGTTTTGTTTTTTTCGGCTGCCTCTCGCCTAAAGACTGATTTCCTTAGTTTTGCATTTGGCTCCAACTTTAGAATGTCGCATTGCTGCTTGCGTAATTAAAACCCGCCCTAAATAAATCTCAATTAAAATGTAACCTTTATTGCTGGTTATACGAACGAAGTCACTAATTGTTGTTTATTTTTAAAAAATGGAAACGGAAAAAGAACCAGTTTCAATGTCAACGTCGTGAAAAAAAGTAAAACTTGGCAACTGCTGTCGAGGATTCGTCCAAAAAAGGTGTGTATAACACCGTTTTTCACGCAAAGGGGTGAGAAAACAGAAGAAGCAAAATAAAGATATTTGGCAGGCCTTTACAGGCTAATGATCCACTTGATTGTGGTTAAGTGTCGCTATAAAATGTCTGGGGGTTGCCAACTAGGAAAAAAACAGTTGCCCCTCTAAAGTGACTATTTTTCCTGGCAGCCACCCGATATCATGAGACAATTGCCTTTAGAAGCACTTTAAGTGGTCCGGAATTGATGTTTCCTTCCTCGCTTTTACCAATTTACCAAGTTTAGTTTTTATGTAGAATTTTGTTTATATAGTAAACTAACTTTTCGCCCACTACGTCGTACGCGTGCAATTCAGTAATAGGAAAACCAATAAACCACTTGAAGATAACGTATCACGACAAGACATATACCAACTTTCCAGAAATACAACTATGAAAACTGTGCACAATTTGGTGCAGTCATTTTTGCATCATAATCAGACGAACAAGCAGATAAAATTTCTAATAGATTTTGATTAGGCTGCTATTGGTCGTTTAATCTTTCTTGGTTTAATCTTTCTTATACATCTCCCAAACATTGTCTAGTTGCAATTGTATTAATATGTCATCGTCATAATAATTATGACGATGTAAATAGTGCTTTGCGGCGTCTCCTGCACTGGTTTACAACTAACAATCTTATGTTAAACGCAAAAAAAACAAAATGTGTTAATTTCTCTCTATCTAAAAGTTTTAATACTAATTGCAATATTAAATTAAATGACGAATCTCTCGAATTTATAGAATCTACTGTCTTTCTAGGAATCACACTAGATAATAAAACACAATGGGGTGCACAAATTCAAAGCCTTGCAGCGAAACTAAGTTCAGCAGCTTTTGCCGTGCGTAAAGTTAGACAGTACACTGATACTGATACTGCTAGATTAGTCTATTTTAGTTATTTTCATAGTTTACTCTCTTATGGAATATTACTATGGGGAAAAGCGGCAGATATTAAGAATATATTCATATTACAAAAACGTGCCGTTCGAGCGATCTACTGTATGAAGAGTCGTGACTCATTAAGAGAGAAATTCAAAGAGGCAAATATTCTCACCGTTGCTTCTCAATTTATATATTCAAATATTCTATATGTTCATAAAAATCTTGACTTATTTCCAAAAAACAGCAATATTCATAATATTAATACTAGATTTAAAGACAAACTTGCTGTCCCCAAGTATCGTTTAGAAAAAGTTAATAGGTCTTTTATGGGAATAGGTATAAAAATTTACAATAAGATACCAAAGGATATGTTGGAATTACCCTTAAATAAATTCAAAACATCTGTTAAATCATATTTACTGAGCAAAGCCTATTACTCACTAAACGATTACTTGAATGACGAGTGTGCATGGCAATAGTTGTTCATGCACTGAATTTTCATTTAATGTTAGACATAGACACCTATATAAATATACATTGTAAATAAACTGGCTTTAAAAAAAAAAGTAATTCAATTGAGTTTCTTGCCAGTTCTTCTCAATTGGATCTATATACCGAACTGGACGGTAGGGTAAATATAAAATTATAATGTAAAAATTTGACGTTCATAAGCGGCTAAAATGTCCTACATGAATAAATGATTTTTGAATTTGAATTTGAATTTGAATTTGAATTATACCAGTAAGATTTATCCGGTGACAATGTTTCTCCAAGTTCCTTTATACGGCAGATGTTAATTTCCCAACACGTAATAAGTACGAGGGCTTACGACATCGAAGGTATTGGTCTAACACGGTCTACTAAAATAATTTGTTACATTCTATCTTCTTGGAGTCGTTAAGCTACCTCCGAGGTCAGTTAATACTTTCATTACTGTTATTTGTAGCCGATGTAAACCACTATTCGCTACCGTAAGATAATAGATTCGAATCTGTTGGTACGTTTCGAAATAAATCACAGCGGGCGAGATTTGAAATCAATTCAGAATTTATAATTTAATTTTGTTGCGGTGCGGCTTGGAAAACATTTAATTCGCCCGCCCGACTCCACGGAGCACACCACTTTTTTGTTCGCCACAATTGTTTTTGACAACTTAAGATACTTTTTAACATACATTTACAGATTCAACATAAAAAAAAGGAAATGTTAAAAATAAAAATTTGCTAAAAATAAAAGCTGTAACGAGACCGAATTAAACATACATCCTTGAATGAACGGGTCCCGTTTGTAATACGGCTAAAAGTAATGTTTTACATCGTGAACGGGGGAGTGTACTTCGTTTCTTATTTACCATCGCTCTCACATATCCCCGGGGCGACCAGTGTTTCAGCTTAAAAAACTCTCCAGTCAACAAAATAAATTCACTAAAGAGGAATGTGTATATAGCGAAAATAATCGTAAGTCTCGCAAGGAGCAATTTTCGGACCAACTTTATTAAAAGTTGATACAGTGTGAGCACCGACGTTGCCGCAGTTCTAAAGAAATATTATACTTGTGTTGGCCGAATAAACGTTTCAATATTCTAGGGCTCCATTAATCACAGTAATTGACAGGAGGGGACTCGGATGCCCCCCTTCTACAGTCTGATTTTGTTTTTGTTTTCATTTCGTGATAATATAACGATTGTGTTCCGTAACTTGGTTGGGGGGGAATTAATAAAGTAATTATTTGAAAATGAATTACTTGTAATTCTTTCGAGTTACGTTCTGTGATTGCTAGTGGTTCATTTTTTTTGTTTAAAATTATATATTTTGTTTTAACATATTTGAGATATGTTGTAATTTATCGATATCGCCTCTAAAGTTACTGGGGAAATTGGATTTTTGGATCAGTCAAAAAAAAGCATATCATTACACTGGGTTTGGTTATTTATTTATTTATTTAAGAATGAATTGCTCTCTTCACTTACAGTTTCTCATACATATATGTATATGTACACATACATAGTTATATATCGTTTTAAACTTAGTTATTGTTTAAATGTTGTATTTTAATTTTTTTATACTCCAACTTATATACGGTATTGGAGTATCAGTTAAATTTTATATGAGACTAGCTTTTGCTCACAACTTCGTACGCGTGGATTTTGGAAGTTCTACAACTTTAGAGGTGTATAATTTTGATAAGTGCTTCCTTATTGTTCACATACGCCGTATAAAGATCCTATTTTCAATATTGGTACAGCGTTTTCAGCTGTGCATTGTTATATGGAAGTCACGAAGTTAGTGGATGTAGGTGGCTCAGAACTGTTCCTTATGGCAGTGTATGGGTGAAGCCTATGTTCAGCAGGTTTATATATATATATATATATATATATATATATATATATATATATATATATATAATATATATATATAATTATTTGTATTTACAGGAGCACCCTATATATAAAGCTATCAGTATCACACTGATAGTCTTGCCAAAAGTTACTAATGATGTAAACTTTTCTGTTTGATCGGTTATATTCGTACTTATTCGAAGCATTATTATCGTCTGAAATGTACCAAATTCGGAAGTCGAGTAAAACAAAACTTACTCTGCGTACATAATAATAATAAGATTAACTTTTGTTGATTATAATGTTTTCGTTTAGAATCATCATTTCGTTTGAAATCAATCAATAAAGGATATGTATTTGTAAAGTCTATTGTGCAAAGGACTCTATAATAACAATTACAAAGAAAATATACTACTATAAATATGCCTATTTAGAGAAGAATTAGAGAATTTAATTAATTTTTTTTTTTAGTTTTTTGTTAATACCCTCATTCTAAAGTATTTACTTTTTGATTACAAAGTGGAATAAATACGACCTGAAATAGGTTGTGTATTTTTTTTTTACATTTTCTATTTATATATTTATTTAATTTATTTTATTATTAAAACATACATGTGTACATGGCAGACTTGATGCTAAAAGCATTCTCTCTCAGTCAACTATAGGGAAGTGCTAGAATACTCGAATACCGTACCAGTATTAATTGATATACATACTAAAATTTACATATATAACCAAGTAAATATATTATAAATAACAAATATACTTACACATATATAAAATATACTATATTATATACGAAAAAGAGAATAACACATAGTACTTACAACTTATAAATGAAATGAAATGAAATGAAATGAAATGAAATTCACAAATGCAACACCTTTTCTACAATGTGTCTAGCAAATAAATTTCATTTCATTTCATTTCATTTCATTTCATTTCATATATCTTTCAACTTTTTTACAGTTCGATTTACAGTCAAGTTTCCTATTCAATTATAAATATATAAATAAATAAGATTATATAAAGCAACGGGAAATTAGCAAAATATTCTTCACTTGCAATAATTATTTGACAGAATAGAAGCAATTTGGAAAGTAAAGGAAAATACCTCTTCCGGACCGGTAATACGGTTTCTGGCTTTTACCTTGCCTTTTATTTATTTATTTTTTTTTATAAACAAAATTACGATTCTTGTAAATGTGACTTAGTAATTGGAGGAATAAAGATTATTTTCCTTTACACGATATAATATAGAACAATATGTACAGATATGTATATACTAGTTTTTACACATAACTTCGTCTGAGTGACGACGTAACTTATGACCTTCTGTCTTCAAAATTGTGCATATATACTAAACGATTGTTTTAGCTGTTAAAACAATAAGGTGTAATAAAAAAAAAATAAACAGATGAAGTTATTTTTTTCATTTATAATATGGACAAAGTATGGGCGAAAAAGGATTGTTAGTAATGGAGACTGAGAATCCCATTGCTAGCAATATATCCAACCAGGTCGACCACCTCGCGGTTCCCCCTGGAAACTATCATGGTTAATTCCTGATGAATTCTTCATGATGGGCTAACTGGCCTGTTTTCCTCCTCATCGATCACCTTTCACTGGTGCCCCGCCAGCGTATCCCATTAGCGCAGGTGGGGCTACCACTCCATTTTCATCCAATAAAAAAAATATGGACATAGTTTTTATAGGATCATTAAGACCCTATTATTGGTTTAAATGTTCATATAAAAGTGTTTTTGTGTTTTTAATAACAAAAGTATATGGAATATAATGCAATTATAAAATGGCTACGGTAGATATCAAAGTTAAAAATTCTGTCAAACGCCATTGCCATGCCATTATCATGGAATGTCACTTTTAATCTCAAACCCCATACATCATTAACGGGACATTAATCATACATTGGGACAACCCTACGTCCGCGCGTCCCTTGTTGAACTTACGTCTCTATTCTAAGGCTCGCCATACAATTGCGACAAGTCGCAGAAGATTAATTTATTTATCGGTTATTGCTACAAATAATATATTCGAAAATTACATATGGGCATAGCATATTTCTTACTAATATTGTAAGTGTGAAAGTGAGTTTTTTACTTCTTAACGCCTAAACGACTCAACCGTAACTATCAAATTTGGTATACGCATATTATATGGGAGGGAGAAGGACATAGGCCATTTTTTATTCCAGTTATTTAACATATCTCGGTCACAACTGCAAAATCGCATGTGAAAGTTACTTTATAATATTTATTTATTTATTCTTTATTGTACAATAAAATGTGTACAAATATTTTTTAAAAAGAAAAATAACTATAGTATGTACTATCAATTGTCATCACACAAAACACCAACTGTTTAGTTTGGGGCCTAGATGGCGCTGTGATATAAAATGTCGAATCGTTTAAATTATTTATTTATCTTCTAATTAAAGACCGAATTAGAAGACTGTCTACTAGTCTCTTTACGACATAATGATATTTTATCTTTACTTTTAGTTTGGTGGCTTTATATAGAGTATTAATTAGAGTTTTTGTTGATATATTGTGGTTCTTTCCTTAATGATTTCTTAAAGGATTAATTTCTATTAAAGAGCTGCGCTCTTTTCGA
Source organism: Galleria mellonella (assembly GCF_026898425.1). Taxonomy (NCBI): domain Eukaryota; kingdom Metazoa; phylum Arthropoda; class Insecta; order Lepidoptera; family Pyralidae; genus Galleria; species Galleria mellonella. The sequence goes on from NW_026442130.1 coordinate 1,286,006, forward strand.
CGCAGCTCTTGCCACTCACTACGATTTTCAGCGAGCATCTTTGACGTACCTCTCGATACGACACGACACGACACCAACTTTCATCATTACGTATATGAAAAGAAAAGCACGTTATGTGATATCAATGGACAGTTTATAATTTCAATAAATATATGACCATTACGAGAAATAGAGGGCCCGTTTGATGTTTGATAAATTTGTTTGTTTTCGCAACCTTATTCGGCACAGTTTACCATAAATTAGGCGGTACTGTTTATTCCCTCATCTGTTGTAACGAGAAATGCGCCACAGCCACTTATTTTAGAGACGTTTCCCCCCTTTATTTGGCCGTGAATGGCCGCCCTTATGCCTTCCATTCTAACTAAATGCGGGCCCGTGAGGATTTCCTTGACAAATTACTTTTTCTCTCTTCTTGTTTATAAGGGTGGGTTTACTTTTTTCACAGTATCGGAACAGTATCGGTTTGTTTACGGCCAAGTTTGCTACAGTCATTTGGGAGCGATTTTTATTAACTTTCATGGCTCGTGAGTAGAAGTTTTGCGTATTGCGACTTTTTCGTTCGACGCCAGAGGTTTATGATCGCACAATTTATTTTATCGCTTATTAAATTTCGCCTATTGATTGTGTAAATACTTTGTCTTTCACATTTTTATCTTTCGAGAAATAAAAATCATATTTCGGTAAATATAAATCTTATGTAGTCGTATTAAAATTTAAAATCTATTAACAAAATGGATAATGTGCTTTTAACTGTTATCAAAAGTAGATGGTCCTCTCTCTTTGTGAATTGGGGTGTCCCTACGGGGTGTCACGTGTCTTATATTTTTTTATTATTTCAGCCAATAACTGTCCACTGCTGGACATACGCCGTCCTCATAAGGAGAGTTTTGCCAGTAGTTGCCACGTTTGCCAGGCGGGTTGGCAACCACAGTTAGGCTTTTAGAAAAGTTTTAAAAGGGACGCTGCTGTCTATCTCACGTCCTCCCTTAATCGAAGGAAGGAAGGGGTGGCCCATTCTATGCCGGGACCACACGGCTATTGATTGTGCAAATACTTTATTATTCACATTTTTATCTTTCGCAAAATAAAAATATTTTTTAGAAAAATATAAAATCTCACGCTTGAAATGGCGTAACTCAAAATTGTAATATTTCAAGATTACCGTTTCTTTTCTATCACTAGAGACGAATAAAATGTTACGAAGTGTAAACCCCCAAAGAGATGGTGGTCCGCACGAGGCGGGTGTAAGTCGAAATAATAAAGTTTTATGTTCAAAAGTTGTATGAACAAGTCAGGATATGACCTACTCTAACTTTGCCAGTCTTGGGTAATATAGCCGATTATTTGAGCTAACAATTGCACAAGCGATTACAAAATGTGTCACTGTATATACAAAACCTCCGTTGTACCACCCACACGGGTCGGCGAGATGGTTCCAACCAAGGTTGGTGTATGTACATGATTTATAGATACAATATGATAATTTTATATTTATGATGGTAGTAATATAGTAATACTAATTGAATGTTTTTTTTTATGAGTGATAATCGAATGGTAACCCCACCCGCGCTGTCGGTATACACCGGCGGGGCACCAGTGAAGGATGATAGGTGAGGATGAAGCGGGTCAGTTAGCCCATTGTGACGAATTCAACAAGAATTGTTCACGATGGTTTCCAGGGGGAATCATGTGGAGGTCGACCTGATAGGGCATATTGCTAGCAATGGCGCTGTCAAACTCCATTGCTAACAACCCATTTTCCCCCACTAATTGGATGTTACAGTCGACCCTTATGGCGCCCATCACAGATAACGTATCACATGTTTATTTTTATCATCTATCACTATAATTTTGTCAAGTATATATTTCTTTTCTATGCAACTTAGAATGGCAAACAAACTGACGGTCCACCTGATGGAAAGTGCTAACCGTCGCCTGTAGACAGTGAGCAGTACTATGGACATAACAGAGTATACTGTTTTGCCCATGATACCCCCCATGCGTTGCCATTCCTGAGGACTCAGGTGTTATTCCTCTGTACCCTGTAAATTCACTGCCATATCCCACCCTTCAAACCGAAACACAGCCATGCAAACACAACTGCTTCACGGTTGAAACACTGTTACTGGTACAGGTGGGCCGTCAGCTTGTTTGCCATTCTAAGTTGTAAAAAAAAACAGTTTCCAGGGGGAACCACGAGGAGGTCGACCTGGTTGGGTATGTTGCTAGCAATGGTATTTTTAGTTTCCATTACTAATAATCCCCTCAGTGCATATGATTACCACTTAGAAATATATTACGAGTATTAATATGAAATTGAACGTACCTTAGTTCCAATGCTTGCAAGGAAAGCGTGGGCTCAAGTTATGTGTATACAGTCTTTCTTCTATATCAATGGTTCGTAGAAATATGATTCTTATTTACAATCGTATAAGGGCTAATATTGTTATAAAAGCAATTCATCGATTACCAAGCCGTTTAACTTTACGTACATTATGAACGCAAATTCGACGTTAATCGTAATATTAATTGTGGTTTTATGCGACATCGGAGCCCAAGGTTTATTTATGCATTGATTTGCAACACTAGCCTGTTTGCCCTTCTTCTGTTCAGTATTTACATAATTATTGAATATACATCACAGTATAGTTAACACGTAATGTTACGAAATATGGACATTCTAAGTTATTACTGTAAACGTTTAACTCAATATTGTTTATATTTGAAATTGCTATTATACATGAGGTAATCTATATATGTATATATATATATATATATATATATATATATATATATATATATACGAGGTCTGTCCGGAAAGTTCGTATAAAAGTGTTCTGGAATGCGAGAAAGAGGAGTGGGGAGGCCAGGTAAGCGCAGGACCCCTTCCTTATGTCCCTAACAATGCTTCAGTTCTGGTCTGACCGCCGTGCGGTGCGAACTGGCTTGTCACGCCATCTGTGAAGTTACCTCTTAACGAAACCCCGTCGGCATGGAGCCCGCTTCCGTTGAAGAGCAGCGCGTCGTAATCAAGTTTCTCTCGAAACTCGGCAAGAATGGCCGTGAAATTTTTGCCGATCTCAGAACAGTTTATGGGGATGATGCTGTGAAGGAACCAACCGTCCACAAGTGGCTAAAAAGATTCAGAGAGGGCCGAGAAAGCGTTCAAGATGACCCACGTTCAGGACGTCCCACAGTGGGAACTTTAACTCCTTTTCATCTCATAAATCTATAACTTCCGTATTAATAAAGATATGTACATGATTTTTTTTCCTGATAATCTTAAATATATATGCTTTTAAATTATGTATGCGTTGTGAGTAAAAATGTATTTCTAATAGTTATAAATAATATAGGAATACAAGAAATATAAAATTTGTAGGCTTACATTTATGTCCTAAGAAATTTATACAGGAATAAGTAAAAGTATCTGCGTAAAAAACAAAAACTCTTATAAAGATAACTTAGAAGTCACTCAAGAGCTCCTTTACTTCATCAAAAAGTTCTAAATATTTTTTATTGGAAGGTTTTCTTAAACTTGTATGTATGGGTCAGAGGTATATAAAAGTGCGTGTAGAACATCTTCGTTAGTGGCTACCCTCGAACATTGTCTTGCATGATGAAGCCTGAACTGTTTATAGTCTTTGTTCCGTAACTCTTGATCATCTTCTAAAAGTTGCCCAAAAGGCAAGACAGAAAAGTAACGTATCACACTTTCACAATGAATCAACACCTTGTGATTTTGCGGATAGCAAGATTCTGTAACTTCACGAATCAACTTGTATGATGGAAACAATAAGCAATTCTTTGCTATCAAACAACTCATCATATTTTCTTACTGTGCCTTGTTCAGATCCAATTCTATAAAAATGCTAAGATCTTCATCTTTTGAATATGCTGTTATATTTGTCGGTTCATTAAGAAAATTACTGCGTATTTCACTCTTTTTTTCTGACGGCCATGCTCGTAAAATATCAACGATGAATGCTTCATCTAATTCACCACGTGACCTTAAACCCTGTACATATGAGTTCAGTATGAAATCAAGTCCATAGGTATCAAGCAGTCCCTTGTTTTTCCGTTTCTTTGTACTCTCTGAACTGTCATTGTATCTTTTAGAAGGTCTTCCTCTTTTCTCTGTCGAAGTAGTAGGTTCAGGTTCGCATGTTGTTTTTTCTAGATTTACAGTGAAAATGACATTAAACCAATTGCTATTTTGATTTAAAAACTGTTCTTTCTTTTTTTTTTTTTTTTACAACACAGGGGGCAAACGAGCATGCGGCTCACCTGATGGTAAGTGACTACCGCCGCCCATAATCACCCACAACACCAGCGGCATTGCAGGTGTGCTGCCGGCCTTTTAAAAAGGAATATACTCTTTTCTTGAAGGTTATGTTGTCGTATCGGTTCGGAAATACTGCTGCTGGAAGTTGATTCCAAAGAATGGTTGTGCGTGGAAGAAAGTGCCTTGAAAAACGCACGGTGGAAGACCGCCACTCGTCCAGATGATTGGGATGAAACTTTAGTTTGTGGCGGGTTGTACGGTGGTGAAAATCAGCAGCAGGTATCAATCCGAACAATTCCTCAGAACACTCCCCATGATAAATTCGGTAGAAGATGCACAGAGACGCAACATCTCTGCGCAGTTTCAATGGGTCAAGTCGGACAGTAAGGCGTTGACTATCGATAATTCGAGCCGCCCGACTTTGAATGCGGTCTAACGGAAGGAGTTGGTACTGTGGCGCTCCTGCCCACAGGTGAGAACAGTATTCCATATGCGGCCTGACTTGGGCTTTATATAATTTCAGGCGGTGTTCTGGCATGAAATATCGTCTCACCCTATTGAGCACTCCTAACTTTTTGGAAGCTATCTTAGCCTTCTCCTCCAGATGACCGCAAAACTGGACGTCGCAAGATATATCAACGCCCAGAATTCCTAGACTTGACTTTTTATCAAGGGAAGTGCCCTGAAAGTGAGGAGATACGACAAACGGCGTCTTTTTTGCGGTAAACGCGCAGACTTGTGTCTTTTTGGGGTTAAATTGGACAAGATTTTGTTCACCCCAGATCGAAACTTGATGGAGTGAAGTTTTGATTTCAGACACAAGTCTATTCCGGCACTCATCGGTATGTGCCCGCGAGATCTTTGCATGACCGGTATATAATGTATCTCCTGTACTGTCGTCCGCATAGCAATGAATATTACTTATCTGTAACATATCATTGATATGCAGAAGAAACAGAGTCGGAGATAGTACACAGCCTTGCGGGACACCAGCATTCAAAGGTTTTAAATCAGAGCATGCACCGTCGACTACGACCTTAATGCTACGTTCCTTGAGAAAACTGGCGACCCCACTTCGACCACATTTCGTATAGCGTTGACGAAACTGAGTTATGAAGGACTTCTAAATACTTGCGAATATAGCAAAAATTCTATATTCGCATCTGAAGATTCGGTAATATTATTTCGTACATAGTTTGAGATATAATCAATATAATTTGTATCACTTTCAACAATAAGAGACTTAAGTCGCGTCCGGTACACGAGACTTCACTTATTGCGGAGAGATAAGTAATTAACAATTGTTTAGAAATAACAAATGCTTATAAAGAACTGTAATATTTCATATGTAAATGCACTATTTTATACTTAATAATGATCATAGACGTGTGCAAAATTACTTCATTTAAAAAATTCATCATTATGCGGTTATGCGGTAAAGAATAGGTCTGTATGGAAATGGGAACTAAATACTATGTGAAATACTTGTTAAAAGTAACGTAAAAGATAAAATATAAAGTAATAATTGAGACAAAAGTATTTTTTTGAGTGTCCAGACAGATAATCTCAAATAAAGAAAAAAATCTTAATATACGTACTTAGAAAAAAACATTCTCACCATGATATTATACTAGATTTAAATATATTACGCAGTAAAACTGCAAAAAAAAATCTTTTGCCCTCAAATTACATTATATTTCCTAATAAATTAAACCAAAATCAGAACTTCGGCAAGCTTCGGCAACTGTCAAATCTCCAACTGAAAGTTTGAGAAAAGAAAATAATACATATAACGATATATGGTTCTTTGGTTAAGTAATATTGTACTAAACTAAATATATTTTTATTTTATAGTAAAGTACACATTCTAAGCATTTTAAAATGGTATCACACTATATGACTTCTATTGTTTTGATACTATAAAATTATACCAAACGAAATTTAAGTTTCATAATTATTTTTGTATTTTTTTCATTCCTTGACTTTAGATGCTCTGTTCTATGAAGTATGAACAGTGACAGATTTGAATCATACTTATAATGATAGAGTAACTCTTTAGCTACAATTTGAGGTATTATACATGCATATCCACAGAGTTTTAGAAAAAGTATTTATGAGATGGCTTTCTTAGGAGAGTTCCCACTGTGCGTCCTTCCACTTCACATTCCGACGAAAACGTGGAAAGAATTCGAACTTGTGTTAATGGGGACCGTCGTTTAACGGTCAGACAGGTGGCTGAAGAGCTTAATTTGGGCAAAACCGTGGTCCACGAAATTCTAAGAAACGAACTTCAAATGAAAAAAATTTGCGCCAAGATCGTTCCGTGAGTTTTTGAGTAAAAATTCCATTACGGTGACCGAACACACCCCCTATTCGCCGGATTTGGCCCCGTGTGACTTCTTCTTGTTCCCAAAAACCAAATTGGTACTTCGGGGGCGGCATTTGGGGGACATAAATGAGATAAAAAAAGCTACGACGGGGCAGCTGAGAAACCTACAACCAGAGGACTTTCAAGGAGCCTTCTCACAGTGGAAACGGCGTTGGCACAAGTGCATTATGTCACAGGGGGAGTACTTTGAAGGGGATAAAATTGATTTACCTGAATAATTGTAAAATAAAATTTTTAAAAAACTTTTATACGTACTTTCCGGACAAACCTCGTATATATATATATATATATATACATATATATATATACCTATACAATATATTTATAATTTGTTTTTCACCAGCTTTACAATTCACTGTTTATGGTATTTAATTTTTCCATGGTGAAGAACATGTTCAGCAGTGAACAGTTGATAGACAGACGTATGATGATGATGATGATCATGAAGGATACAAATTATAAAATAATTTTATATTGGTATTTTAATTCATCAATTGAATGAGACGTATAGTCTTATTCAATCAAAATATATTCCAATCATAAGAATCAAGTCCATCTAGTTTGATGAATACAATTCTCTGTTTTGCTAGCAAATACAGATATTTGCTTTTGCTAAATATATTTATTTATTTAAATAACTTTAAACAAAATGACCAAAATAAAATAAAGTCCAAAAATACGGACTTGATGCTAGTAGCATTCTCTACCAGACAACCTTTGGGATGAACAGTGAATCACGAACGCGGTACTTCATTATTGGGATAGGTAAAGAAATAATTCGTCGATTAATTAATCGAGCGCAGTGATGGCTGGCTCATCCGTCGTACTCGTGAACGGGTGCTGCTTGTAGGGACTGGTCTGCTCTAATCACTATGACTGATTTCCTCTTATTAATTGTTTAACCAGTTGGTTATGTATTCAATTTTTTTTTCTTTTTGAGTATTTAATTGAATTAGTGCTAATTGGTGGTTTGTATTCACACAATTAAACTTAAAAATGTAAAATAATAATAAAATTATTTAAAAGAGCATCACGCAAGTTTCTTGCTCGTTCTTCTTGTGATGAGACAGCTTTCCGAACGAGCGGTAAATTAAAAAAAAATGTAATGACTTTTCAAAAGTGCTTCAATGTAAGTTTATTTGAATAAATGATTTCTATTCTATTCTATTCTAATTAATAATGTATACTAATACAAAATAAATAATATAAATATAATAATAAATATAAAGGAATTAATAATAATAATAATAACGTTTGACTGTATAAATTACGGTAGCCACTGGCCAAGCATTAATTATATTTGGTAATAAAACATTAAAAACGTGTTCTAAGTACAAAATCTTGCAATAACCAATAATATAACGGTTATTTAAATCGTAAATTTAACACGACATAAAAAAAAGAACACTGTGAAATAATTGCAGCAAAAAAAAATCTACATGATTTAATTTTGTGCTCCCTTTACTCGTTTTTCGAGGTAAAAAAAAAACGTGAGAAGGTCAAGTTTCTTTGGCGATTCATATGGCCCTGATAATGAGGCGTTAGAACGTACAATGATCACGTAATTTGAACATGCGAACGGTCGGTATATCAGTGTTTCGTAATTTCACGCGCGAGGTTATACGATTGTTACTTTAAAAAGATTAAACTAATCACTGTGATTTTTAGCGACTGTGATTTTTGTGACTAATTATAATTTTGAGTGATTTTTCGTTTCGAATCCTTGGATAATATTTTTTTGTCAGAAAGTATTTTACATAATAATTCTTCTTCTAGTATATATCGTGGGTATTGGCTATTCTGGGGATGAGAGGGAAGCATTGTACAAGTTGAAAGGTCCACCAAAGTTGATTATGGGTCACGCTTGCTGTAATCACCTATAACCTTATTTGACTCCGAATTGCCAAGTTGAATTTATAAAAATCGAAGTCACAAATATGTTTATTTTTTGACTTACACCACTTTCGCTGTTACAATTGTTATTTAATAGGCATTGCTTTGTTGGAGGTCGTCTCGTGACCTATTGGTATACTAGCCTGACTTACTTAGTGTTTCCACATGTATAAATTTTCGACTAACTCTCCGATGATAGAGAACACTATGTACTAACCCGAGTGATGACAGCAGGTAGGAAAGGTTGTTTAGAAATGGTTAGGTCGACCTCCACGCGATTCCTCCTGGATACATTCGTGGTGAATTCTTGATGAATTCGTCGCTATCACGACTTCAAAAAAAAGAAGGTACTCAATTCGGTTGTAATTTTTTTGTTTGTTTGTTACATTCATAACTTCGTTAGTTCTAAGTTTTTTTTTTTTAAACAACTTAGAATCGCAAACAAGCTGACGGCCCACCTGATGGAAAAAGGTAAAAGGTGATTTAGAAAATTATTATTATATACATTGTGATATACTCACAAATTGGTCCAATAGAAAGATTTATCAAAATCGTTTCAGCATTTTACTTTTAAAACCAAAATAACTGATTTTATCACGATTGAAGTAGATTTTTTATTTGTGGAACACAATCTTTATTTATTACTATAACTAGAATTAATATAAATAAAAAAATTGGCTCTTTATTGAACGAGCAATAAATTATATATATATATATATTTTTTTATTATCTATAATATAAATTTATTATTTAATTTATTCATAAATACGTTGTCGTCATAATGATGTTTTGTAATACTACTGCGAGGTCATACTTCAATCAATTTTTAAAACGTTTAAGTTTTTATATACAATTAAATAAGTTATAATATGTTTTTTTAACCGTGTGGTCCCGGCATAGAATAGGCCACCCCTTCCTTTCCCGTGGGTGTTGTAAGAGGCGACTAAGCTGAACCGCGAGGAGGTCGACCTGGTTGGATATATTGCTAGCAATGGGATTCTCAGTTTCCATTAATAATAATCACTTTCCTCCCAACTATCATGGTTAATTCCTGATGAATTCATCATGATGGGCTAACTGGCCTGTTTTCATTCTCATCTATCACCCTTCACTGGTGCTCCGCCAGCGTATCTCGTTAGCGAAGGCGGGGTTACCATACCATTTTCACCCATCAAAAAAAACCATGAGTTTCCAGTGGAAACCGCGTGGAGGTCGACCTGGTTAGGTATATTGCTAAAGGGGGGGGGGCTTATGTTCAGCAGTGGACAGTTAAAGGCTGATGATGATGATTAAATGTTATACTTTATTATATTTACTTAGTATAATTAGTACATTGACAACTAAATACATTTCTTTAAATATTGGGTTCGTGTCAATTAGACCCATTACATACATATTTGTATGTAAATGACCGTTTGAATATGTATTGTGTGTGAATATATATTTCGACTGTGAGCGGCCCTCTAAGTAAAACACGCTTAAAGTGTCTTTTTTTAATATTTCAAAATTTTTTTTATATACAACTTAGAATGGCAAACAAGCTGACGGCCCACCTGATGGAAAGTGGTAACCGTCGCCTATAGACATGAGCAGTATCATGGACATAACAGAGTATACTGTTTTGCCCATGATACTCCCCACGCGTTGCCATTCCTGAGGACTCAGGTGTTATTCCTCTGTACCCAGTAAATTCACGCCATATCCCACCCTTCAAACCGAAACACAGTCATGCGAACAGTCCTGCTTCACGGTTGAAACACGAATGGGACAGAGGTACCCAAGCAATCGACTTTTGTACAAAGTCTCCCTCTGGTAAACTGTTATGTGTGGTATTACATTAAAAGATAGAGTAAAAAACAGTGTGATTAGAGAGAAGTGTGGACTTCAAGACGATGTAGTGACAAAAATCGAAAAAGGAATGTTGCGTTGGTTTGGCCATTTGGACATGATGAATGAAAGAAGAATTATAAAAAAGATTTATCGAGCAAGAATGAATGGAGATGTCGGTAGGGGCCGCCCTAGGCGGACGTATGTCGCCCATATAGGCGACGTGCTGAAGAAGGGCCAAATTAAAAGTACCCGTAACCGGCGAGCGTGTATGAAAAGATTGATGAATGTGGAAGAAGCGAAAGAGGTTTGTTTGAATCGAAGCATTTGGCGTTCCATTGTTTTTACCTACCTTAATGAGAGACAGGCGTGACAGATATGTATGTATGTATGTACTGTTAACACATTTATTTCAGTTTTTTTATGCAACTTAGAATGACAAACAAACTGACCGAGTATACTGTGTCGCCCATGATACTTACTCCTCATGCGCTGCTATTCCTGAGAACTGAGGTGTTTTTTTTTTATGGGTGAAAATGGTATGGTAACCCCGCCTGCGCTTATTGAATACGCTGGCGGAGCACCAGTGAAGGGTGATAGATGAGAATGAAAACAGGCCAGTTAGCCCATCATGATGAATTCATCAGGAATTAACCATGATAGTTTCCAGGGGGAACCGCGAGGAGGTCGACCTGGTTGGGTATATTGCTAGTAATGGGATTCTCAGTCTCCATTACTAACAATCCCTTTCCCCCCGAACTGAGGTGTTATGCCTCTGTACCCTGTAACTTCATTGCCATATCCCACCCTTTACACCGAAATACAGGCATGCAAATATAACTTAATCACGGCAGAAAGACGAATGGGACAGAGGTAGCCATCAGACGACTATTATACAAAGTTTCCCTCTTTTTTAAGAAATGAAAATAATTACGCATACGCCCCGCCTGATGATAAGAGGCTTCCGCAAGTCGTGAAGACTTTCAGTTCTGAAAGCATCAATCGTTTATCACCGATATAAAGTTTCTCGACTGTGGATTACCAAATAACGAAGCAATTGGTCGGACTCCTGTTGCCATGGCAACGGAAGTAAACCAACTAACCTCCATCTCATGGCTCCTACCAATATCAGTATAACGAGCAATAAAACTCAAGTACACTAGCCACACAAACTGTCGGTACGTGAATAGATAACTTTACTAAAAATAAATTGGATTTTACTGCGCTAAGTAGTTTGGGTTTAAACGAATTGAATAAAAAAAAAAACGAGTGGTTCCGGTTAGTTTTATAAGCAGTTTCAATTAAAAGGGACACCCAAGTATGGAGAGTCTCTATACTACTGTATTTCTCTGTTTATATATATATATATATATATTCGCCAAATTTAGCAGCGATTTTATGATTCTTTTGCCTTCAGTAAGATACGATATGTTTTTATAGTAATTCTATCACGAGTAAAGTCAATTTAAAAGTCCTTTTTTAAATTGAACATTATTAATTGAAAAATGTTAACACATGTTTAGTTTTATTATAACCAAATACTGATTTTAACCGCACGCTGTTTCTAAATAGCACGACTGTATTCATAGCCGACACTTAACAAGTACGAACATTTTAACTTAATACGTATAATATTTCAACATCTCACTTTAAAGTTGACGACTAAATCGCTGTAATTACAGTTCACGCATCCATTGTTCTAACAGAGTGAAAAAAAAAACTCTACATCGAGTCGGTAATTTCATACGAGGGTTCCTTATATGTAAATATTGATGTTTGAATTTTTTTGTATAGATAGAGGCTTTATATTCGTCATCGTCATATTAGCTTTTAATTTTCCAATGTTGAACATAAACCTCCGTCTAGGGGCTTTGCCAGTATTTGCCACGCTTGGCAGGCGGATTGGCAACCGCAGTTAGACTTTGGAGATGTTTTAATAGAGACGTTGCTACTCATCCGTTGCCCTCTCTTAATCGCCCCTTACGACACCCACGGGAAAGGAAAGAGTGGCCTATTCTATGCCGGAACCCCCTAAGGGGGAGGCTTATGCTCAGCAGTGGACAGTTAAAACTGAAATATACTGGTATTGCTTCATTTATTAGAGTATATTCAATATATCTAGCAATTTCATTTCCCACCACTAAATGGAGTGACGACCTGAAATGCATTGCAGGGAGTCAGTAGATGCAGGTGGCTCAGGACCGTTCTTTATGGCAGTCAATGGGAGAGGCTTATGTCCAGCAGTGGACGGATAATAGCCGAAATGATGGTGTAGATATCTGCCAAAGATAATTCAAGTTATAGAAAAAGGTTTCTATCTAATCGACACTTATCCCCAAAAACCTTACCATTTAAAACAACACCGATTTCTATGTATTGTGTTAAGGTAGCACATGCTACTCTAAACGGCGAGTTAATAAGGTTATCCGAAATTGGAACATGGAAGCGGTAACACGCAAGCCTCAGTACTCTTCAAGATTTTTATCTGTGCAATGAATGGTATTTAGTTACGAAATGTGCTTAAAAATACGAATTGTTAAAGGTTATTTAAGGTTAAGGACTCTGTGTGGCTGGACGCGAGTGGATTGTTTTTTTTTTTTAATACATGATAATGGAATGGTAACCCCGCCTGTGCTTCGGTATATACTAATAAGGCACCAGTGAGGAATGATGCAGGATGAAACAGGAGGTCTGGCATAAAATAAATTTCAAATTTTCGAAATCAAGGCCAGTAAATTGATCGTAACGTTTTATTCGTCATAAATCCTACCATAAAATTTCAAAGGAATGATATTTTAACATTTTTAAATAGTATGTAATATTTAATTTTAATATCAAATGTTTATCTCGTTCGGTCCCAATATTTCGGAAAACATTTCATTGTAGACGCTCTTGCAAGTTAGACCATCGTGACGGATTTAACAAAAAAATAAATCACGATGGCTTCCAGAGGGCACCGCGCGGAGGTCGATCTAATTGAGTATATGCTATCAATAGGACAGGGCCCGCCAGTCGCCATTACCAACAAACCCTTCCCCACCGTGTCAATTGTTAAAAAACATATGTATATCCGACACGGTCACTGCAGATGTATTTTTTCCTAATAAACTCGAATGACTTGACGAAATGCTCCGCCGTCGGAAGTTGGATGGAACTCCACTGTTATAATTCTATTGTTTCTGAGTAGCAATCGAGTTGAGGAAACCCTACGATTCATGGGGAAAATGTGATTATTAAAAAAGAGTTATAATTTAATAGTGATTTTGTTTCACTTATTATATCGATGCGTACGAACGAATAGGTTGAACAAATTGACAATGAAACTAATTCATAAAATATATATTATTATTAGTTTATTTTTTAAGAGATTATTTTTGTAAAAAGTACAATTTAAAGCTTCATTGGTGTAATTAATTAATTAAAATTTACTAAAAAGTAATTAATGATTAAGAACTATTTTGTCAATCAATCAAAGACATATTTGAAAACCTCCAGTTACAGAATCGCTAATCGCACGTTACTCAGTCCTTCCAAATCCGTGCAACGAGTGCTTTTATTAATAAAGATCGCTTCAAAAATGTTGTATATATTTAAATTACATGTAACAAGTGTAGAAACCAATTATTTCTGTAATAACACGTTGATTTATACAAATTATTTTTAATTTTCCTATAACGTCATGATAATTAAGAAATAAGCTCCAAGTGCTGAGCGTGAAGGAAAAATATAAAGACATTGAATTGAAACACTAAATTGGGGACAACAGACCTTTTGTTTTTTTTTTAAATAATCGTACCTATTACATGTAATATTAAAATTATAATTGGTACCTCTAAATATTATCGTTCTTTTTTATTTAATGGCAATGTAATAGAAAATTGTAATACTGAAAAAGTAGAGTTGGATGCACGATTGAATTCTAATAAGAATAAAGTAAATTTTATAAAAGATAATCAAATATTGTGACCCACAAAAACCGACTTCGACCGTGACAAAATTTGTTATTTTAAACTAAAAACTAAATTACCAAACAGATTTTGAAAAAAATGTCTATAGGGCCTATCTGTAAGGGTGTTCTTTCAGATAAAAAAAATTTTTGGGAATCGGTTTAGAACTGACGAAGTAATGTGGTAACAAACATAAAAAGAATACGACCGAAAGAAAAACCTTTTTCTTTTTGGAGTCGATTGAAAAACAAAACAAAATATAAAATGAAGCGACGTGCGAGACGATACTAATAAAAGCCGACGTCAATATAATTGAACTCGACTGTGTTCAGAATCATTCGGAAACTGGATAATAGTTCGATAATGGTTGGCAACATTGTAAAATCCAAATACACCTTGAAATGTCTGTAAAACGAAAATTAAAGATTTTAACGTCATCTAGCTATTTATTCGCTTACTAGCTTTAGTTCACGACGTTGTCCCGTGAATTACGATAAAATAAATTATCCTACGTCAATACTAAATTTGTTTTAAACCCGATCATTGTGATTAAATAACGGATTTCCAATTATTTTTATGCTTTTTTCGTAATAATATATATTTTTATTTGAATAAAATCCACGTAACATTTACTTGATATTTTAATCGATCTCAAGGTGACGTTACTAGGAAGAAACGCACTAGTTTAAAACGACTATTCACGACCTAATCGACCTTCAAACAACAATTCTATACTTAAATAAAAACCGACTAAGCTACTCTTAGAGACGACAGTCGAAAAATACATAAAGTACGCGATTGGTGAAAACATAGTATTATTTTATCGTCTCCTCGCACACACACTTCCAAAGCCGTTCCAGTAGTAACACTGCGTTATTTTCGTAAAAAAATGAATACATTCGAGATTCTAACAGTAAAAGTCGATGTTTATGGTAATTCGGAAAGTAATAATCGTAAGATTGGTGAAATCGTAAAAGGGCTTGACCCTACACTGAGAGAAAAACAATAAAGAGGTACGTCAATTGAACATAAAGAGGGCAAAAAAAAACGCGAGATCACGTAGCGATCAAGACTAATCTCTTCCGTGAAAGCCCGATACAATACCAGCGTTATCATTCAAGCGATCTAACAAGCCAAGGTCTACGAAATATGATCCTTGGACCGTTCACTAATCGTTTCTTCCACGCCGATGGGCGAAGTTTCACGTATCACTTGGCAACCGATAGATGGTCGGTTATACAGATTTTATAATTTACTGATACTGTACTCGTTTAGAAATTTAATAAAAGCGTCTCTTTTGTTGCTCAATATTATACGTCTCAGATGTAATAATCTGAAATGTGTACAATTTAAACACATCAGGAGAAGTATGAACAATACTGATATGTTTCTTAACATTAAATATAATATCAGTGACTTTAATAGTGGCAAAGTTAATATTAGAACAACATGTAACTAAACTGTCGATTGTAAGAAGAATTATTATCAAAATGTGTTCAGTATTGATGAAATATTGTGCATAAATAAGGTGATAACAAGAAATAGAGAAATACAAATTGAAAACTTCCGTTTTTGTTGAAGTCTTTTAAAAACATGATTCATAATTTTGCAAGTATATTAATTTATACAATATTTGAATTTACATTATATTAGGTTCCAAATTGTAACATGAATAATGGTTGATGTGGTAAATTGCATTAAACTCATGTAACTTTGCGGATACTTAACTTTATAGAGCAAGCTTCTTGCAAAGATTCACCCAAGAGACTACAGCATGGGGTTTTCCAAGTAGGCGTGAAAAAGTTTCTCAAAAAAAAATAAACTGTAACAAGTTTACTTGCCTGAAAACAAAACTAACATTTTACATTAGACCGTGATGAAATATGAATAAAAACAAGTTATTTAAGCAAGGCCAAACATTAGATTAAACACACCATAAATTTAGAAATTCATTTTTTTATAATGCTCGTTTGTTACTATGAATACACCCACACACAAACCACACTCCATTTATAGTAGTATTGGATATCAACAAGTACATAGCTATGGTTAATGTAGTCTTGATATCTATATAACAATCAGTTTCATATTTATAATATTCAAATAAACCTATAGCAACAATCTTGTACTTGACTTATGCCCCGAAGCTGTTCCATATTTGGTTGTAGTTTCTAGAACTAACAAAGTGGACATTTAAATTTATTTTACATGTTTCCACATGGAATATTTCATTTATAGGACTTACTATATTATTGTGATAGCCTATTTCGTTACATAATAATTATATACGTTTCGATTGTATTTTTTAATCGCCCTAATTATAGTAAACATGTAATCTGAAATAAAAAAAGTGAATTTCTATGGTAATTATTGGTAAGACACGCACTGAACGTAAATATTTAGTTAATTATTTGCTGGAAATAATATGGGTAACGCATATTTCTGTAAGATCCTTGGTATAATTATTGTAAATTATATATATTAAAAAATAATAAAAGTTTCTTTTATATTAGATAATATAAAAATTGTATTTAGAAGAACGCGAACATAATATTTTTATTTAAGGATTTATTTGCAACTTTGTGCATCTTTGTGTATCTTATTTGATTAACTTCAACTGTTACATCTTATCTACCGTTCTATTTCACCACAATTCTCTAGAAACTGTACAATATGTAGTCGTTAGTCTGCACGTTTCTACTTCATTTCCCTTTCTGTGATTTCGGCAATACCATGAATATACAGTGCCCAATCTCAACTTTTAGAAAGGCAAATCTCACGCCCACAATAGGATCATATATAATATTCTTTAAATCTCAACCGAAGAAAAAAAAAAGTCATAATAAAAACCGAAAAACTTCCTGTACAAAAAATATTCTAAAGCAATGTTCTTTTATTACTTCCCGTCCCAGGGCACCATCTCTGGAAACTTGCAAATGTTTTCCCTTTTCGTTATATGTATATTTTAACGGGAATTCTCGTAAATTCCTTAAATGCTTCCTTACGCAGCGGCACAGCAGTTTTGGGACATTAGCTTTTGCTTTTTTCACTTCATGTTTGTGTTATATGGGGTATATACGCTTCGTCCGTGATATTATTGCTCCTGTTCTCAATTCCTAACGTTAAAGTTGATGAGGTTTTTCTTTCTCGACATACATTATTTGCTATGGAATTAAGCTTATGGCCTTCTAAATAATGAAAGAGAAAGTAATGAATTTTTTTACTATTGCAAAGTGCCACGATTGATCACGTTCTCATTTGATGGATATGTTTAAGGATCCAATTTCTTTCTCTCCATAATCGTTTAATTATTCCATCCTTTTGCCAAAAAGCTATTTATTTACAATTTAATATCACTGAAAATTATAAATCTACAATGACTAAAATAAGTATTCTTTACAGCTGACTTTAAAAACAATGAAGTTCTCCATTTAGTTGTATTTCTTTATATTTGTTACCTCATAACTCCATCAGTTAAAAACCGATTTGGAAAATTCGTCTTTTATCTGAAGGGATATACTCAGAGATTGGTTCCAAAGAAATTTTATCAAAATCCGTCCAGTAGATTAGTTTTTGCCGCATTTGAAGTCTTTTTTTTTGTGGAACACAAATTTTAAACTATAAAGTTTTGAAGTGTCAATGATCTGAATGAATATTCAGTTCCGTCAGCCTCTTCACCTGCTGTAAAATGTTTATAGCTAAACGAATACATGCATCTGTCTCACTCCAAGAAAAAACGTAAGCGATCATTTTTTAACATTTAATGTCCAGCGTAAAATGGACGGAAATAGCGTTGCAACAGTATCTTCAGTCACGTTTTATGAAGATTTTATAACCATTACATTTTAATTTTATAACATTCTATAAACACGACTCGTACTTTCAAAGAGGGTATTAAAGATTTCAGCATAGAATTTTCTGTGAATTATACTTTGGTTAGAGTAATGTAATTTCGGTTCGATCAGTCGAAAATAAATGGATCCATGAAAGCTTTATAGGATTTTCTTGAGTTTAATAAGATTTCATTGTACACATCGGTAATATTTGGTGAATACAATATAATATTCGTGTTGTAAAGGTAAGCTGAGCGTAGCGAAATTTTATATTAAACACGTATATTCTGTTTTCGGCGAATATTAGAACGATAGCGGATACGTTACGAGTGGCCATGGATATAACAACCACGACTTCCTCAAGGGTGGCAAGGGGGGAGGCAGCCATGCATGGAATAGATGTTAGGGTACGTTCTATCAGCGTATACGGAAGCTACAACCCAGAAAATGTCTAACGCATATTTAAACATCACACAATCTTAATAAAATCATTCGTTATACAGCAGAGGTGGCTATAATCGAAATTTAAATATCTAGATCGGATATATCGAATACATGAATGGGTTTCACGTGAAAAATAGTCATAAACCACACGTATGGACAGTAAACTATGAATAATTCAATGTCGCCGCCACATGTTATTAACATTTTTTTTTACTTTTTGATATCTGGGTGGAGATTTAAAAATTTGGCCGGTCGTTCAACTGTTGAGATTTAAATACATGGAGATTTGGAAACAAAAGATGTCAGCCCAGAATATTTTATTGATATATTAAAAAATAAACATCGATGAATAATGGATTTTCTTTTATTTACAGGTAAAGAGAAGTTCCGCTACAATGATCTAGATGCTGTTGTAAGTACAAGAAATATCACATTAGAGTAAAGAATCAATCTATAGAAAATAATATTAGGTCACACTACTCTTTCCATTTCGTAGTAGTGAGATAATATAGAGCTTATATTTTACTAAAATATTTTACTTAAATCACAAAGTTGATATGCAATATACTCGTATTATGAATTTTTGACATGAAGTGTTTAAAAAATTTTCATTTCTTTTCATGTTTTTTTTTATGCACTTACAATGCAACTTAAAAAGTTGACGGCCCACGTCATGGTGAGTGGCTGTCCAATAGATTTCTAAAATGTTTATATTTTATAAGACAAGTTAATAAAAATTTTAAAAATAAGATTTTAATTATGGATATTTCGGCAACTATACAATCAAAAACATGGAATTTAGAAGAAGAATTCAGCAGTATTCAGTATTTTTGGTAATATAAAGATTCAGGCTTAAAGTAACATTTATGTGTGATTGAAGAAATCAAGAGAATTACCATAAAATTAACAGTCCACAAATGCTTCTGGCTGCCCCATTAGAGATTATAGTCGTGAGCATTTTTTCTTTACATTACAAACGGATTAAAAATTCACGTAGTCGTTTCGAGAACAGAGCTTTCGCTCATGAACATTGAACATTGATAGCTCGTCTAGACAAGGAAATATCTTCAGATATTATAAGGCGTGGAAAGAAATATTTAAAGTGACTTGAATTTGACAGTTAAAATATCTTCACATCACCTACATATATCCGTTCCACCATTTTATCGGCTGTAGTACACGATTGGCCAAGAACACGCGGTTCAATGTCCTCATTACAGTCCTCTCTTGAATAATATATGGGACATTTTTCGCGTGTAATTCTGTAAATCATTTTCGTCACATAGTTGCGTAGGGTGATTGAAATTCGCTTCCATATCATTATTATGATTGCTACACGCAAAATGTATAATGTCTTCTAATATTGCATTTTTAACAGTAAATATTTTTTTATATATAGTTTCGATGACTAATACTGATTCACTATAATCCTCTAGCAAAAGTTCTGTTTCAACATACACGTTACAGTTCTTTTACTGTCATAGCCAGGTTAAAGGTAAATAACCTGTAATTGTACACGGCGATATCTGCATCTAGAATGTTATTTAAAAACCTAAATGAAATTCCAAGCAATAATTAAGAGGGAAGCCTTTTCATACAGATACGTGATTCTATAGATTTTCTAAATGTTAATTAAGCAATCGTTGTTGAAGTAAGGTTAAAGGTTAACAACCTCGCAGAGAGGACTCGTTTTAACTTGTGATCATAACGTTCAATGACTTCAACAGTTTTATTGTCAGATTTTTTAAAACAAATTCACCATTAATCGTTACTTATGACTACTATGACAATATAAATATTTCTGTTCTAGTTCAAGACTCGTGTCAAATAAAGTTATTTCGGATTTGATATCTGTTACAAAGTAATAGCGTAGTTAGAAATGTTTTCGGTAAAAAATCTTGTCTTTAAATTTACGTTCTAATTTAAAATATTCTACGCCTATTAATTTTATCTCATCATTCCTTTTTTTTAGTTTACCTTAAAAATTTTTTTTAGTATATAAATATGTAGCAGTAATAATCTGATCCATTTGTTATACGTTGTGTCGTTATGCCAAAACCTAAATTGGATAATAAATTGCAAGAGATTTTAAGATCTTATATCTATTATTAATGTAATCGTTTTAGCATACAAATATTATAGTGGGCATTATTTAATATTTTCCTTTTTCTATTTCGTCGTGTCCATTAATTTAACATTGTTCAAATGTTTTAACATCTATTGCGTAGCTACTCGAATCATCGGGTCTTTGACCTGATTATCTGTGTCATTTGAATGTATAGACGCCAATGTTTTTGCAGCTGCTACCCATTCAAGTTTAACTCGATGATTTTCAGTTACTAATCGTATACTGTTCGATACATATGGTATTGCGCACAATTTTTGCAATCGTTAAGGAAAATGTTATTTAATGTTATTTCTGTATAATAATATATTATCAATATTTAAGAAATTAAATTTAATCCATTACATGGTATTTACGATATTCTTTAATATTATAAAAATATCGTTACATAAATAGTTGCTGTCTACCCTATCTGAGATTATAACTGTATGTGTTTGTTTTTAAATTTGTAAAAATAATTACTAATTAAAATTCATCTCAACGTTATTTTGCATAAAAAAATAATAACCAAATATACTTTATTTGGTTAGAGTTCGTAGAAGTTTTCCAATATAAATTTTTAATGCTTATGCGTCTCAAGACGCCCTTTATAAGTCTTAGATTTGTACTTTTGACCTAGAGAATTGAGCTTAGCAACGGCAACGAACACGTTTGTGAGTTTCGAGACATTACGTTAGTACACGGCTAGAGTGTGTACTTTAAATTTATCAAACCATCTTTTGCTGCGTAATAATTGACCCGTCACCGAATCCATTAAAGAACATTACACTGTCATCAAAATTGATACTCGCATAGTATTACGTTTTCTAATTTCCTTAATAACTTTATCATTTTTCACATCTACAGCAGTACTTACTGCTGCCCTACCTTTTAATGTACCACATTTGTACACATTCAATTCATTGATACTAATGTATTCATTGGACATATTTATACTTTTATGTATCTTTATATAGGAAAAAAGGGCTTTAGCTGTTTGCTTTATTACAGATAAATACGTATAATGATGGGGTGGATCTAAATTCTAGCTACTTTCCTTTATTAATGCTTGGTGCTTATCAAATAATTGTATGACCTAGATACGACAGTTGTTATTATGAATTAGATAACCCAACATCAAAATAGGTCTATTCCGCCTTATCTTGACACCGTCTACCATTTTTCATTAAACTTACAAATTTTATTTCCTATAAATATGGTTCCTGTTTCTATGAAGTTAAACTGTGCATGACAAAAAATTATTTTCCTGACTGACTATTCTTTCAAACACGCCTTTTATCAAGAAAGGGCTTATCGAAATCTCTTCAGGAACTGTAGATAATGAGTTTCACGTAACTGAAGGTAGTAAGTAAACTGTCAGTTATCTGTAAATTTATTTATATTTACTAATATTATAAAAGTAGCAGACTGTTTGTTACCCTTTATCACCTTTACAGCTTAATTATTCATTCTGAAAGGTAGACGTAGACGAAGTAGTACGTCATGTAGACGAAGTTACACATAAAATTTATTATGAAATTATATATATATATATATATATATATATATATATATATATATATATACACATCATACATACAAACATATATATATATATATATATATATATATATATATATATATATATATATATATATATATATATATATATATATATATATATATATATATACATATCTAGTATTCCTTTATAAAAAATTATAAGTTTAATTTCTATTTTGAATTCCTTTCACATAATGGAACTACAGTATCTGTGGTAAAATTTTATGAAAATTTTTCAATATGAATAACTAAGGACTCCAGCAGTGTACTAAGCCGATATAAAAATCCATACAGCGAAATTAAAACGGCAGCGTATTAAAAGCGTCGGATCAAGTTCAGCGATGGATTACAGCGACGTCGATCCGGCTTTAATCTACGTTTATCATCGTATTCCAGCCGGGATCGGCAATAGTAACACCGATGGACACTTTAATCCAAGCGTCCTATACGAGGTTTCGTATGATGACAAACCAAATTTTGAGAATCCTACTGTACAAGTTCTCCAACGTGAGATTGGCAATTTAATCAAGCCAAATGCGAGTAGGCGTAGAGTTTATTTTCTAAATACACTAAATATGAAATCCATTGTTCGGAATAATGTTTCGCAAAATTGGAAAATTACCCAAGAAATGTTTAAACAAGAGAAACAAAGTTTATGTTAGCGTAAGCTTGTTTTGTTGTTGTCCAAAACATTACGAATTTCTTCTCACGTGTGCGAACTTCCACACCATGTTTACCTCTAGTGTGGTGGAAGATAAATTATGTATATTGGTTTCGGAAACTCATTGGTACGTGGTTGAAACGGGATTTCGACCCTCCCTGCGAAACACAATTTGGGTCTAGGTCATTAACCTTTAAGCTACTCCCATTTATGCTTTCGCTTCTCGGCTTATCGGGTAAATTAATTACCCGCTTACATAGGTACCGCCACAATATCTGAAACTCGGCCATATCATTCATAAATTACCAATACTGGATCATTTCAATAGTACCGAAGCTAGAAATGCCGAGTTCCCAATTTTGTTCTAGATTACACAGACGATGTTTAATCCTGCGTTATCGCTAGACACAGTCGGACGCTCGATAAATGTTTTGTGCTCTGCCAAAGATAAGTTCAACTATAGATGACCGAATGCTATCCATATCACATATGGCGTAAGGCTCATAATAGATTTATGTATCGACAAATGTCATTTGGCCTCTCATTATTGGGGACGCATTGGATTGACGTTCTGATCCCTGTTTTCATGATAAATGTATATAAATGTTATAGTATTTTTCTATCTATGCATGTTATTCAATTTGACAACTGTCCCATTATAATAAGATACTTCCTAAAGCTGTCAATTTAACAACTTAAATATTTAAGTAGCCAAAGAGCACGAAGTAAAAAATGTTTGTCTCATAAAATCGTGACCAGACAATCACGAAGCGAAAATTTATTTCGACAATCGATAAAAGCTTTCGACTTACCTGTGTTACAACGTTATAGTAAGATATTTCCACGAGAGATTTATTATAAGTTAAACAGTCGAGGGAAAAGCATTAATCTTCTCTAGTAATGCTCGACTAAATTGTTTTAAGGAAGGCACGACTGACAATCCATTTAGAGAAAAGCTCTTTTGCTAAATAAAAAACAAGATATAGCTAATGAACCGTAAATAATCAAGACATAGTGTTGAAGCAACTAATGTTTGGAATTTCAAGAGCACAACCGATTTAACTCGAGAGCAGTACCTAAATCCCCCCAGTAATTCCTTCGGCTGGCAATATTTCAAAAGAGCACTTAACATTATTGACATTAGACGCGAGAAATGAGAGATACGGCTGAGCGAAAGCAAAATTATAATTCATCGTTAACTTTGCCATCATAGCGACTCATTAAATTTGCTGTTGCTTCGGCATAAGGTTTAAAGTGAACTTCGATTTCAGCAAATCTTGGCCCGTCATCGAAATATTAAAATAGCGGCAGTTTGTGATTTAAAGTCTTACTTTTGTGGAAGGTCATCAGT
Source organism: Galleria mellonella (assembly GCF_026898425.1). Lineage (NCBI taxonomy): Eukaryota > Metazoa > Arthropoda > Insecta > Lepidoptera > Pyralidae > Galleria > Galleria mellonella. The sequence goes on from NW_026442130.1 coordinate 1,310,303, forward strand.
GATTGATGGCTCAGATTCTGTTATGTTAGTTTGTTTCTATTCGTTAGATTGACAGATAAATACTGTCCGCGCTAAAAGTAAATTTCTGTACGGTAATTGCTTTCTGCGTTTTGATTAGTTCTTTAACATTTTCAACTTGAAATGCCATTCAAAATATTGTTACTAGAAATTTGTTTTTATATTTTTCTTTTGAGCTATAAGATGCTAAATAATGTTCACGTTAATGCTCACTCGATCGTTTATCATTATTACTTTTGTCATCGCTGTTTGTAAATTGGAAACTGGATGTCAGTTGAAAGCAATTTTTATTCGCAGCTATTGCATTTTCAAACAGATATCATCTCTCACGTGTCGGTTCGTTGAAAATTCAGTTTTGCAAGGGATATATTGGTGGTAGACGCCTAAAAATGGGCACACATTTCGCTGGAGCGTTCGAATCGCGATCTCCGAAACCCCTATTTACGTTCTCAGGTATCGTAACAGCAAGCGAAGTTTTTATGTTTGTGTTTTGTATTATTTCTCTGAAATTGGAAGCTGCACATCTGGTGCAGGTCGGCGGCCGAGCCCCGTTTTTATTGCCCTGTTATGACTGCAATCCGAATCGTGGGCTCCGCAATGTATTTTTACTTATTTTATTTATTAACACAGTGTGTGCCGTTGCGGTAAATTAAATTTTGTACTCGTGTATGGGTTTGTTTAAAATTTTGATTACGTGTCGATGTTTCTGTATTCGATTTCAAATGTTAACATTACAAAAAAAACAACTTTTTTATATGAATTTATGTAATATTACAATTCTTAAGAATATCATTATATTCATTGTTATATTTTAAAAGTGTATCGTATTTAACATAACAACAGGTCACGGTACTTATAAGAAAGTATCGCTTTGAATTTGGGAAAATACAAATTTAAAGGCACTCCATTTTCTAATATTACAATGCTCGTACGTTTGAACGAAAAGGAATAAGTACTTCAATGTTTAAAAGCAGTAATATTTCAGAAACCACCTAACATGATTGGGGAGGAAGCCTTTTTGACGCTTTGCCGTAGGGGCGATTTCATTTCTCAAAGTAACTCCTGGAAAAGAGACGCCTGTCGCTTTCTATACATGCAACCTGCGTGCTATTCTTCGTATAATGTTTTATTAAATTTCCAGATTGTTTATGTATACTCGTATGTCCTTATTTATACTTGTATCGACCTTTGAATTTGTCTATATGTTGTCCAAATCCATCTGTGTCCATTTAGTACTCGATTAATAATGACTTGTACATTGTCAAAGATTTTTTTTTGGTAAATAATATATTCGATAAGCATGTAACGTTCAGTTTTGACGTGCGAATATTAAAATTACGTTTGCTGAACCATATTTCTTCTCATAACAATATTATCGCGATTCTTCTATAAATACATTTGCGATTAAACTTGTCTTGATAACACCAAGGTTGTTTAGTTGAACGACCTTATGAATTATAGATACGTATATATTTAAAGCATAAGGAAAAACACACGGTTCATAAAAATTATAATTATTAATAACGTTATGTAAATTTTTATGTGTGTCTACACAATAATTGTTAGTGATACTGAACTTTTTGTTTTGTCTATGCAAAAGTTCACGGGTCCCGTTGGTTCATAATTATTGAGTTATCTATGAACTATGAATTTCGTCATGTATAAAAATAGTTTACTATTGTATTAGAGAATGTAACGGCTCCATAATTATCTGTTTAAATAGTATTCTCTATAGTATTTTCACTTGTGCTCGGTTGATGAACTTAATATTGTTTCCATTGTGTTATTGAAATTATTTTTACCTTTTTGTATTGTATATAAATCTGCTACTTTACATACTTTTGTCATACATTCATATTTATTATTAAATTCGCCATTATATATATACTTATAGCACTGCTATTAATTTCATAATTTATTTCAATCATCACTAGCTTTTTTACCGTACATTTACCTTCAATGTTTGAATCTAAAACATTATTCAGTAGAACATAATTGCATGCCCATATCTACAATGTTATACCTCATACACTGATACTCGTGGCGCGATAAGTTTATAGGACATTACCCATCGCCCGTGTCATGTTGTTCGCATGATTTATCAGTTTTATGTACCGTGAATATATGTTTGTGAGATATAATACATATGGATAACGTGGACGTTCATATGTACTTACTTATATCCTATGCAGTTTATTTTATATTTATCTATTCATGTCGGTTCGTTTACTGAAAATGATTCATCATCTGGTTTCACTTGAGAATTGTCCACTGCCTTTTTTTTATACAATTTAGAATGGCAAACAAGCTGACGGCCCACCTGATGGAAAGTGGTAACCGTCGCTTATAGACATGAGCAGTACCATGGACATAACAGAGTATACTGTTTCGCCAATGATACCCCCCATGCTAGATGCCATAACTGTCGTATTCTATAATTTTATTTCACGACACACCTGGATATTAATTATAGGGGACGAATTAGATATTAACATCATTGGGAAACCATAAAATGCTCATGGAATTACTGAATTTTAATTGTTTATTTACGTTTTTTTTTAATACATCGATTTAGCCCTTGAGCAACTTTTTTTATACAACTTAGAATGGTAAACAAGCTGACGGCCCACCTGATGGAAAGTGGTGACCGTTGCCTATACACATGAGCAGTACCATGGACATAACAGAGTATACTGTTTCGCCAATGATACCCCCCATGCGTTGCCATTCCTGAGGACTCAGATGTTATTCCTCCGTACCCAGTAAATTCACGCCGTATCCCACCCTTCAAACCAAAACACAGCCATGCAAACACAACTGCTTTATAGTTGTAACACGAATGAGACAGAGGTACCCAAGCAGTCGACATTTGTACAAAGTCTCCCTCTGGTGGCCTTCTCCATACAATAAAATAAGTATCATTCTTAAGACCTGCATTTGACATCCCGCAGTATATTTGAGGTCATTATTGCATCCAATAAGAGTACATTATATGCGTTTGCATAAAATGATTAAAATAAAAATAAATATCTCTGTTCAATTGAATAAAGATAATAAAAAAAATAAAAAATAATAAACTTAATATAATTATTGAAACACATTATTATTCCAAGCATCATACTGTTTCTTAATGCACAAAATTACTTATACAATTGAAATGAATGTTATTAACTCATTACCTATTTCGTAAGTGCATTTACTACTGGTACCGTAATAAAGTCAGATAAGGCCAACGTAATTGACGAGAAAATTGTGAACAGTACTATAGTCAATCTTGGGGTTACCGCAAGAATAATAGTTTGTAGTAACCGACTTGATACAGACAGAATATTTCACGGTTCACGAATTAAATTTGTGTAATGTATCATTCACTAACGTTCGTTAGTTGCAAATAGGTTGCAGCGGAGTTACAAACGGCCGCGTACACACTGCCTGTTCCGACCAAATCTCCATAGTCAAATTATTCACTCTCACAATCCGAGTAAAGCCCCCTCCCAACACTGCAATCCCCGTTCGTGTAATATTAAATTATAGTGGCCCAAGTAAGGCGAAATGGAAAATTGTATCCAGCTGTACGTTTTGTTGGACCTTCTGTAAAGAGAATTCTGAAGTCATTATACGTTTATTTTCAATAAGGACCTATTATAAAATTCCGTTTGCTGGCTTTATACTACGATAATGGAGTGAAGCGATGATGTATTCCGCTCGAGACGGTTCGATCGAGACTTTTTAACATAAGACGTGAGACTACAAAATAAAATTGGAAGGGAAATCGAGACGACTGAGTCTAGACTTGTTATTAATGCGTTACCTTTTAGAGGTCGAGGAAGAGAATGTTTGCGGGGAACTGAGATAACGATGTGTGTACACGTATAGTGTTATCCGAGTTAAAACACGAAGCGAGCGAACGTCGGCTGGAAATTGTGAAATATGAGAGGGGATCACCAATGTCATTCTGTACGCTACTGGGAGAATTTATCACATTTCTGTGTTTGTTAGCAAAATGGACTAGTAAAATAGCTTGGACTGTGCAGACGTTTGCTTACAAAGTGAATTGAGGCCAGACCTGCCTGCCCGCTAGCCTTTTCACAACACATCGGGTCTTTCTAAAATATTTGCCATATTTAAGTAGGTTATTTCGGTTCGGTTCTTCTATGTTGATGATTCTTGAAAATTTTATATAAAAAAAAATAAGACTTAGACCAAAGTAAAACTTATTATAATTCTACCATTCTCGACCGTTACATTCATTTTTATCTTCACTGAAACATGTTTAAGTATTCTTTATGGAAAACACACACAAAAAGTGGGGTGCAAAAACAACAATGGACCGAATCCTTACTTTTAATTTATTCTCTTTCCGTTTGCGGACTGGACGTCATTTCATTTTGCGTTAAAGCAACACGATTATGCTTTTATTTCGCCGTTGGGACTTTAAAGATATTTTTACTTTTAAGCTGTTAGACTTTAGATTCATTTCCAGGAGTGCTATAAGTTGATCCGTAAATTTGTTTAGCTTTCTTTAACAGTTAGTTGTTTGTTTAAAGTTTCCGACAGGTTCGGGATGGCAGAGATAAGCTCATTTCGAGTTATCTTGTTAGCTCGGAATTAAAGTGAATTCCTGGCACTAGTTAAGAGAGTAACTGTACCTTTTAGGTGATATACTTCATTATAACTCCCAACTGCTTAATTAAAGTTTCAAATTCAAAAGTAAGAAATTTAATACAAAATTGCGGTGTGGCAATAAACCGTATCTGTTGTTTATGTGCGCCATCAAATGAAGATAACACCGACTTTACATCCCGAGTTTAAGTTGGTGTCATTGTTTTGTAAGTTACAAGTCTAAGCGACATTTCACAACAGCGCTTCGCTTTAAACATTCATGAATATCATTAAGCCTCCCCCTGTTTGAATATTGTGAACCTCTTTTCAAACGTATTTCACTGAGCTGTGTTTATACTTATTGCCCTTTAGGCAGACTACTTTTTAAAGTTTACTACTATGATTAAACCCATGTAATGAGGGTAAAATTAAAAGATCAAGCATATCAATAATCTTTCTACTTGATAAAATTCCGAAAGGTTACCATCAAAATAGCTTATTGTAACTGACGTGCAAAGCATAGCATTTAAAAATGAGAGAAGAAATAAAATAGAAGTAGCTGAAAGCAAACAAGAAAGTTGGCCTAGAGCGGGCGTTCCTCAAGTCACATGAAACAAGTTTTCTATGGACATTATTTAAGTTTCGCTTGCAGAAGGCAACCGGCTAGGCACTGTATTAAACGTATCAAAGTCGAGTTTTTAAAAGTCGCCTTGTCGATACGGTGTTGTCGGTCGACCGCGAAACTACTGCAACTCCCGCGTTCATGCCAACGGGCTTCTATTGGAAAAATAAAATGAAGGCAACAGTTGTCTGCTTGAACATGGCTCTGCTATTGGAACAAATGGTAGTTGTGGGCCAATATCCGTTCTTGATTTATAATATTAAAATATCTCTCTTGACGTAGCAATACCTAAAGTTGATAGTATAAATGCTAAATAAAATTATAAACTGAGATATTTCTCTGTTAATATAAAAGATATAATTTTGTGTCAATCATTAAACTTATACGATAATGAATATAGAAATAAAGGTACTCTTATTGGTATCGCAATGCCAATTAAATAAAGACAGTGTTTAATATAATCCAATATTGTAACTGAAATCTTTGGGCTATATGAAATACCGTGCATATTTTAGAAAACCGCACAGTCGGAAGGTCGTCTAAATAAATTGGCTATTCAACTTGATATTTGCTAAAATTCCGTCGGTCGCTCCCCTTTGGGACAATTTTGACAAATAGTTGTTGGACTAATAAATTTTCATTGAAACCCCGATAACTTTCTCCGCGTCAGCTGAGTTGGAATTGGGACATTTCAGGAAGTTGCACTTAACTCAATTAAGAGTTGAATTAGTCTTGACTTAAGTATGATTATAACTTCTTAAGACGTCTCCTAAGTTGCTCTTTGCTGCTATTAGTATCTTCATAAACTTCAGGCTAGGCGAGATTTCAGTTACACGATATGGATGGACAGACGATTTGTCTTGTCTATTTAAGTTTTGAATATCAGTGGAAAACTATTGGATGATTCGTCGTATTAATGAATTTATATAAAGTATACCTTCTAATTTTCTAACATTTTCCTTACGAACATGTATAGAGAATTAAATGTCTTATTATCTTTTAGTTAATAAATTATCTATTTATTACAATTACGGTATAATGTTCTAGTTATTTTTTTATTAAAATTTAATGTAGTGATTAAATGATTTCACGTACTTATGTTTGTTCTACTTCGCATAAATAAGTTCAAGGCTCGACTTAAAAAGTATGCATAATTAAAATTGCTTACGTGCTAATATATTCTTTCGCATGTTGCTGATCATATCAACTGGGTGGAATTTTTTTTTTTTCATACGGCGTTAGTTGGTGTACCCAATTATTAGGTGATTCCATCTTCGAATGGCGTGCCCTCTTATGTAAATTGTTTTTTATTTTTTACAACACCCATTGCCTTTTATCGTGGTTATATATATTTGATTCCATAATTAACGCACTACAAATTCGGAAAGAATATTAAGCATTGGAAAATTTATGCTGATTTTGAATTGTATGAAAACAACTTGTGTTGTCTAATTGTGTGAGAGGATTTAATTAATTCTCACTTACATTTTTAGGGCGTTTTTTTTCTGTTTCTTTATTTTGATTAATTATAACGTATATATTTTTTTGTTATGTATTGTAATTAGAAAATTATAACCTGTTACATTTATCAAGTATTAAATTATATGCCCCACTACTAGTAAGTATACAAATCAATACTTCATTATTCATTATAAGTTGGATTCATATAATAAAAAATATTTACATAGCGTTTTGTTAGAGTAAAAATGCAGTAGCAATACTAATATCATAAATGTGAAAGGGAGTTTGTTTGTTGCCTCTTAACGCCTCAACAGCTAATCCATCAGTGCAAAATTTGGTATACACGAACCATATATTTGCGGGTAAAAGCAAGTACTTAATATAAATCGATTATACATTCGAGTTGAAATTGGTGAACATTTTTAAATAATTCCAACGCTACTGTTACCTAACCCGGAGACCTCTTATTCTATATTATTGTTATTGGACGTGCTAGAAGCAACCTCGTTCTACGCTGCAATCATAGTAATTGAATTGTTCTTCAGCGTAGCCAGTAATGTACGTTTTTTCGCTAGTACAGCAAGAAAACTCTTTGTTGTTCGTTTATAAATAATAACTGCGCTATATTTTTATTCTATTAGTGATATAAATTTGTTGGATTTTATTCTATTAAAAGCGATTTATAATCGGTTGGTTGACTCGACTAAATTCAAACTATTTACGATCAAATAGAAAGTAGAGATTTATTAGATGCAGGATTATTATATCGTCAACAATAACATTTATTAGTCATTTGCAGTTATTAATTAACGCAGTTAAAAATAAAATACACTTAATATTTAAATACCTTGATCTATAAATTATAGCTGAACTTAAAATGTCTTATAAAAATATAAATTAGATTCTTAAATTTTATTATTATATATTTAAACAAAAAGGTAATTTTACTTGAATGGGTACTTATTAATATGACAGAGATGAAACTGCAAATAATATTGTCAAACTTATAAGTACTTTTGCTGTTATTTCTACTGTAGCGTTTAGCAATTTACATCAGAATGGTTACTGTATATTCAAAGAAGTTCCATTTTAAGCTTCACCCTGTGGTAACTAAGGGTTGTGGTTGCAAAACCGTTGCATGTTTTTACTTCACTACTTAGAGCATTGACAGGGAGTAAATTTAATGGAGTTACCGCTTCTGAAACAACAGAGATGAGTTGAAATTATCATTTACTCGTCTGGAATGTTTTGTATTGTACTATTTTAAATTTATTAGCATTTACATGCCTTCTTTTGCAATTCTAATCATCAATTAAGTAGATGTCTTTTTATAATTAGGTTAGAAAATTTGCAATTAAAATGTAACTTAAATTTATGTCTTACCATTTACTGTACTTACTGTATTACTAATCTCTATTTTTGTAGATTTTGTCACGGAAGAATGTAGTTTGCCAATGTCGATTGGATTAAACACATTTTTGTTTAAACGTTCACTGTGTTCATGACACCATGAACTATGTTTTATGTTAATCAAGCGCTATAATGTTTGATCTATAAAAACCATTAACATCGTTTTATTTTTGCCTATTATAACATTAACCGTAGTTACAATTTTATTGCTTTATTTAAATTTGACGAACGTTTCAACTTGTAGTAACTTAGTTCCTGGTTCTATTTTTTTTTTTTTTCATTTATGTTTGATGTAGACGATTTATTTTCATGAATATTTTATTTTCTAGATTGACTTACGTCATATTTTATTCTATTGATATATTGTTCATTTGTTATACGTTTCTAGACTGTGTCTATTTTATTTTACGTATACTTTATAACATCAATGTAAATTATATCTAATGAATCATTGTTAACTATTGGTTTCTTACTAACTAAAATTCAATTGTTATTGAACCAGATACTGTTTAAAATATAACATTTCACGGCAATAGAAGCGAACCTAATGACTTACGCCTCAATAGATCAGTACTCAATTGTGTCATTGAACTTGAGGTTTTTATAATAGTTTGTTGTTTTATAGTCACCGAGCATTTCAAATCAAGTACCTCAGCTACGTTTAACCGGTGATAGTAACTATTCTTGTTCTCTTCTTCATTATTGGGATTTGTTTCTAATTTAAAGAAGTCTTGTACTTTGTCTCGAAGGTTTACGTTAGTCATTAACACATCCTACTTAGTAAACTAGGTGATTGGTGCAATTACTCTATCTTTATTATATATCACCAGAATAATATTTATTTGGTACATTTAAAATTTGCAAACTTCAAAATTTATTATTAAATGTTTCTATTTTAAATCTATAATTTGTAATACATTTCTGTGCATATTGAGTTGTTTAAATAACAGATACATGTATCCTATTATATAAGTTTATAACGTAGCTATCACAGATGACAAAAATATAAGAGGTCCGATAGTGTAGTTAAAAATTTTGACGTTTCAGATAATACTATGTATGGCCCAATTTGAGCCTTATGAAATAATTTGCTTTCATGTCCTACATCTATAATATAAAATGTATTTTTAAATATAACTATAACCAAGTCTGATTTTGCTAAACCGTACTACTAGTCCGCTTCACTGTCATGAGAGTTTTATTGGGTGAATACTAAATATAAATTGATTTTAGAAAACAAAATCTGTGGTATGGTAGTAAACATCGTAAAATAGTATGATTGTGAAGTATTTTTGGCATTCGTACAAATTTTACCACCCACCTGGCGTTAGAAATAAATTTGATTCCATGTCACCTTTACTAAGTTTAATCATTTGTAATTACTTCTGTACGAAAACAATTAAGCTATTAATTAAATCAATGCTTGCTTCCATTAAATTTAACTTGTGACGATTTTGTGCCTTTACATTTTATATGTGACACGTATAACTTATTTAACAAGATTTATTATCAAACTTGTACAATAAAAGTTGGTTAAACAATGTTAATTTTGAGGAGAATTCTCGTTTAAAGAGCAAAACAATGAACTCAAGTCAAAAGGCACGTCAAAAAGACAAGAAACGATGCGTTAAGCCATCCAGAGTCTTAATTACATCAGTGTGTCACACAGGTAACTCTTTAATACAATTTACAAGTACCGACAGCAACGAGACATAAATTAGAATCTACATAATAATATCTTAAACATAGATATGGTGAATATCTCCAAATCCGTTCATCTTCCAAATTTGAATATTGAAATTCGGTTTTTAAAATTTTCATGTAAAACAGTATCAAAGGAAACGCTATCCGTAATAAAGTTCCTTTCTGCATTTTAAATATAGAACAGAAAATCTACTTTTAATTACAACAAATGCATTAATATGCAGACATATCGCTCGTTGCACCTGTGTGCGTAAAGATATCGATCAATTATTATCATTGACTGACAGAAAGAAATATATTTTCACTTAATAAATAAGCCAATGTTACGCTTCCAGGAACAGCAGCGTCAAAACGTCTTTAATTTTATATATTTATAATGCTTAAATATGGCTACATGATGGTAACGGTAGAACAGTTTGCGTGTCCAAATAAAATTAATGTTACGTTGATAAATTTATGTATGTGCAGAAGCGGATATGAAACTGCAATGATTTTGATAGAAAAATGATGATGAATTATGTACGATATTTTTTTATGATTTGCAATTAATTTTACACTCTGATTTAATTAAAGGGTCATATTATCGACTAGTTTATTAAATAGAAGATTAGAATATGAGTTTAACAACAATAAGAGTATGAGAAAGACAAATAAAAAACCGTTTATAATGTTATAGAAATCACTGTAACATTAACACGAGAGTAACCTGTCGACAAAAAAAAATTGTTCATATAAGTCCACGTTTTGTAAAGATTGTGTAATGCAAAAAAGTAAAGAAAGTATTTTAAATCAAGTTTTTAATGTGGTCTAATAATTGTAACTAATTTTGAGGCAATATTTTAAAATGATAAATTTGCCAACCCTACGTACGAACCGAACACTCGAAGTATTTACAAAGAGAATCCTGACTGGGATCAACAAAGTCTTGGATGTTTTATGAGGTAGAAAATTCTAACTCTATGCGCCATACTTTGCTTTATGATAATAAAGCCATTTATTACGTATGTAGAATTCTCGGATTGCGTTGAAATACTGTAACGAAGTTTGCCCGGCATTGAGGTGTTATTTTAAAGTTAAACTACTGTGGTCGTTCTATTAAAAATTTGAATGTGCATATTTTTACATCTTATATCTATATAGATGCATTGTCCTCCTCCATCTTTATTTACATATACATAATTATGATACTTAATAGTAACACCGCTATAATCATCAGCATATCAGCTATTATCTGCCCACTGCTGAACGGTGCTAACACGAAAAAGGCCTATTTTTTGTATACTGCTACCGTAAGGAACGATCTAAAGCCATTTGCATCCACTGACTCCTTGAAATGCGTTTGACGTCGTCACTCCATTCAATAGAACGTCATCCACACTGCAAAAATCTTTCTTCGACTCAAAAACCTTTATTCCTATAATATATACCACAATAATAACCCTCAAATGTTGGTAAAGGCTATCGTATAAGTAAAAAGAAAATCAATATCTTTATCTGTATTCATACTGCAATCTGTCATCAAAGATACCATAGATTTTGTAATGAGTGATACAATCTAGCCTATAATATTCATAAAGTTTCCATGTGAAGATGACGACTATTGTTTTCCACCATGCTGATCACTAGTTTTATTTGCCATTACCATTGTGAAGTGCAGGCCACATAAATTATTTATAGATTTTATATTATAATTTACCAAATTCGAAATTGACATGCATCTCTACTATTTCCTTTTGGCTTCCCTTCGCTGCCCTAGTCTTCTAAGTTCCTTTGGCCAATATACACTGTATTTCCAATTACCATTTCTGGTTTCCTTAGTCGCCCACAACTATTATATAAAAAAATGCAAGTGACATTAATTTCGTGCACTGAATTCAAATTGCCACCGCTATTTTCATAATCGGAAACACTCAAATAATTTTCGTCTGCTCAAATTAACATTTTCGACTACTCACTTATAACTTGAAGACCTTTGCAAGTTTCACAATGTTCGCGTCTGCGAAGATGTTTGTTTGCAAGTGACGTTAATCTTGCACCGCCGTGCTGCGGTAATGATATTGCAAATTGCATTATGACTGCACTGTTTGTTCTTTATATTCATAACTTTGGATTTATTACTGCGAATAATTTAAACCGAGCTACCATTTCGGTCTGTTTTTGCACTTTCACAGCGTTAATGTGTTGCGGCGTGAAATATTCAATGCTTTGGTGCTGTCTATCTTTTTTTTTTATTTATTTTGCACAATGCGATACATTATGTATTGTGTTTAATTAATTTATAAATCGTATAGTAATTGCAAAAGTAAATTAGAATATTTGATGCATATCACTTTTCGAAATTGATCAAGATTTGGTATTGAATTGTTTTTTATCTCACCTAAGTTTTTATATATTTTCTTCAATTTATGTGACCATAAATGATTGTCTAGAACTTACATATACTTGTAGAAAGCTACAGTTATACAAATGGATCAGGACCATTCCTTTTAGTGGAACATGAAAAAGGCCTTTTTAAAACATTGGACTATATATGGTTTGAAATAATGATTGCATATTTAATAGATGTAACTTGAAAGCTTATTGTAAAAACAATTCTGATGATACATTATTTCGTATAATTGTAATTATACTTAGAGAGAAAGGGCGAGAGACAGAGATAGAGAAAGAGAGAAGAAATGAACTTTTATATTCTCGAAATAGTATATTTGCTATTTCAAAGAATAATACTGTTCCCAGATATAATAATGAAAAATACAAGTGAAATATAAAATATCTCCAAGAACTGGATGTAGTGCATCGGTCTCATAAAATTGTATCCACGGACAGTCCCTATATTTATATGTGAATGTAAAGTGAAAGAGACGCAATATAATGTCCGGGACAAATTGAATTTTGTCCGGGACACACTGCAATGAGAAAAGGTTTTGAAAACTTCTCAAGTATTGGTCTGAATGGACGCTATACAAATCTGTTAATGTTCTCAATATATTTATTTATTTATTTATTACATTATATATCGCTGTTTACTCCAACGCCAATTGTCAATTTAATAATGTCGATTCGTTTATTTATTTACGTTACAGTACTCTAAATGTATATTATAAAATACGATAGTTATTGACTGTACTGGTATTGAATGCATTATCTGCTATTTTTTTTTATTGCTATTGACTTGTAATACATATAACTTATCACTATTCACCACAGGGAGACTTTGCACAAAAGTTGTTTGCTTGGATATTTCTGTCCTATTTGTGTTTCTACCGTGAAGCAGTTATGTTGGCATGGCTATGTTTCAGTTTGAAGGGTGGGATATGACGTGAATTTACAGGGTACAGAGGAATAACACCTGAGTTCTCGTGAATGGCAATGCATGTGGGGTATCATGGGCGAAACAGTATACTCTGTTATGTCCGTAGTACTGCTCATGTCTATAGGCGACGGTTATCACTTTCCATCAGGTGGGCCGTCAGCTTGTTTGCCAGTCTAAGTTATATAAAAAAAACTAATTAGCATGCCTCAGATTACAAAGCCATAAATACATGTATCTATTTGTAGATTAGCTTTACTGTCTAATAATTCTCTTCCAGTAAACCTATTAAGAAGGCTATATTATAGTTCTTACTGTAAAATGTCTACAGCATAGGGTTTTTCAAAAGAGAGAAAAAAGATATAAAAAGGTTTTTTCAGGGTCCGACAACGCGCGCTTAATACTCCTGGTATTACAAGCGATCATAGGCTACGGTAACCGCTTACCATCATGTGGGCCGTATGTTTGTTTGCCACAAGAGGGGTATAAAAAAAATTAGACTGATACATATTCAATTTGATGTTAATTTAATGATCACAATAAATCCAGTTTTTTTTTTGTTTGTATTAAGGGATATTTTTACCATGAATTTCCGCTTTCTCAGTGTTGCACGCTGTAATATTTTTATATCCCCATACGTGTATACGGAGTCATATAAATCTGCATGTGGTCTATGATAAAAATTCACTCACATAAAGAATAAGAAAGTTACGTTTTTTGGCGAAGCGTTTATTTGTCGTGTGACTCTATCTATGTGTCCGATCAGGATGTCTACTTATTTTCTGTCATTACTTACACTATTACACGCTTAGTAGAAGGCAAAGAGTACGTATTTTGTACAGATAATAACGTACAAACAGATTCGTTGTAGTATCTGTCTTAATCTTAATGAGGTAAGCAGATAGGTAATTTAGATTGCCTTGTTGATTTTGAATACAAATGGAATAATTATATAGTGTGCTGTTTAAACTAAATTATGCTTGTCTGTATACGGAACACTAAACAGTCCATTGGTCTTATGATTTCCTAGTGTAGTTATTAAAAAAAAAATTTTTTTAGCCATAAAGCACGTTTAGCTTTGCCAAAACTCGCTTGGGGCTACTCTCTCGATAAGAAGTCATTGATTACTTGGGGCTACTCTTTCGATTAGAAGTCATTGATTAATTGGGGCTACTCTTTCGATTAGAAGTCATTGATTAATTGGGGCTACTCTTTCGATAATCATTGATTGCTTGGGGCTACTCTTTCGATAATCGTTGATTGCTTGGGGCTACTCATTCGATAAGAAGTCATTGAAACTGTTCGAAATATATTGCGTGTATAGTGTATATTGCTCATGTTACTCCCGATATAGAATGGGCTACCCCTTCCTTTTCCGTAGGTGTCGTAAGAGGTGATTAAGAAAACTTAATGGTTAAGGGGTTGGCAGAAGCAGCCCTCTTAGAACATCACTAAAGGCCAACTGCAGTTGCCAATCCACATGCCAAACGTGGCAACAACTGGAAAATGTAGACCTATAATCAGCAGTGTATATCAGGATAGTTAACAGCTGATGTGATGATATAGTATAATGATGATGATTGTATGTTAAACACAAATCACAGTCGAAGTAAAGTTATCCTTCTGTTTGAAGTTTGTTGAAATAATTTTTTTGCTATCAATTTGATGGTAGATCAGTATTAATCAGAGGCAAAAGGAATTTCAGAATTTATAATTTCATTAATTAATTCCGTATACACGTATGTACAAGCAAATATAGTTTATATGTACTTATTACATTACTTATTATATATTCTGCTTATTACGAACGCTATCTGTACAATCTAAACATAAACACACCTAATTGTAGGGTAAATGTAATTGAACATTTAAAGTACGTTATATTAATTACACTAACAACATCGAAACCATAAAGGTTCTTAGAATAAAAAACAAGATCACAACGATCTCGTCTTACAAACAGATACATGTGCCTTTATTTTTTACCTACGCCATTTTGCGAGTCACAGAGCCCGATCACTCGATACAAGATTCAATAAACATAGCAATGTCGAGCATAAAAAATCAAGTATTAGTAGTCGACGCACATAGACCGTGTTGTACGTGAGACGCACTATAATCACTTAAATAGATGGACTCGTAGTAATTAATGGCTTGCCTACACGGAACTGTCTCTCAGAGTAAAAGCTTTTTGCTATGATAACATGAGAAAGTTAAAAATCACATGCGTTGCAATAATATCAATGAATTATTTATGTTTTGTCGATTGAAATGTAAAATGTATTGAGAATTAGTTAAAAAAAAAAATATTACGACAAATGTAACGTAAAATGTTCATATCTACTATTTTGTGTGTATAATAAAGTATTAAATAAAAAACAAAACTTTGTAATTTTCATCAAAGATAATTCGGCTATTTCACATTATAACAAGAAGTACATATAAATATATAATTTTGCTTTTCTCGCAGTTTCGTTCATGTACATAGAATATGTAATTGGTTAATTAAAATATAATGATAATAGTAATATACCAAATTTTACAACAGATCGAGCCATTAAAGTGCTAAGAAGTAACACACTAATTTTACATTTACAACACTTTTAATTGGCCTTGTAACCTGTCATGATATACATATATAATATGAATTGATGTTGTTAAGTAATATATTATAAAGCTGTTATGTAAAACCTTAAATATTAAAACCTTAGGTCAATTTTACTATAAATTTAGAATTTCTAGAATTATTTCAGTATAATCTAATGCTGAGCGACGGTGTATACTAAAACGTATTGACATGGGATTCACTGACATCTAAATGGTCAGAACCTCGAATGCTCACCCAAATACGTAACCATTTGTTATTGGATATTATTAATGCAAATGTCACGTTTGTCTGTTGTATACTCTATGACAGCCTTCGAAGCCAGCGTTGGCTCCGCTCGAATACATTACATTCAGGAAATCACGACCAGTCCGCCATCCAATTTATCTTCCAAAATAATAAATTTTACTGTAATGATATTTTGCATCCGCCATTTTGGCATTCTATTTATTTATTGTTGTAACTTTTTGTGGGGCAGCACTAGTTCTGTGATATTATCGATTACAGTCCCAACCCTACAGATTCGAATTACATATATCTAGGTAGGCTAAAACTTTGCTAAACAACTACGAATCTATGGTAGCAAATAATTCTTGTACAAATATTTCATCAGTTAATTTCGTAGGCCAATACTAAACGTTTTGTTTCTATTTTAAATTATATTTAACATTTATAGAATAATCTAAACTTCATCAGGTTCAACCCTGCGTAATTTTTTTTTTTTTTAGAATAAGTGCTTACTAATATTCCTATGAATGTTACATTTTATAATCTAGTTATTACTAATTGATGTCCTTACAAAGTTTTATGAATAATTCGACGAATGTATCTCTATTTTTTTGTTACACTGTGTATCCTTGTGGTAGTCTGTAGTTTCTTTTTTTTTTATACAACTTAGAATGGCAAACAAGCTGACGGCCCACCTGATGGAAAGTGGTAACCGTCACCTATAGACATGAGCAGTACCATGGACATAACAGAGTATACTGTTTCGCCCATGATACCCCCTATGTGTTGCCATTCTTGAGGCCTTCATTTATTTAAGAGTTTTCTTTAGTCAGCAATAGAAAGTGTACAATTAACAGAGAATCTTTGACCAACATTATTGATAATAGGAATAAAAAAAAAGATTAAAAAAAAACATTTTTATCATCATCACATCGACCGCTAACTGTCCACTGCTGGACATAGGCCTCCCCCATAGACTGCCATAAGGAACGGTCCTGAGCCACTTGCATCACTGACTCCCTGCAATGCATTTGAGGTCGTCACTCCATCTAGTGGGGGGTTGTCCTACATCGCATTTGTATGTACAGGGGTAGAACAATGAATAATAATAGAGAACAATGGATAGCTTAATTACAATGATGATGCAGTAAATTGACTCAACTAAGAATCGAAACTAGGACCATAGTTATTCAAATCAGAGTACCTAACAGTTCTTGGTGGATGATAATGGAATGGTAACCCCGCCTGCGCTATCGGTATACACTGGCGGGGCACCAGTGAGGGGTGATAGGTGAGCATGAAAAGGCAGGTCATTTAGCCCATCGTGACGAATTCAACGATAAATTAGTCACGATGTTTTCCAGGGGCACCGCGTGGAGGTCGACCTGATAAGTTATATTGATAGCGATGGGGACAAACCTCCCTATTACTAACAATCCCTCTCCCCCTAGTGGCTAACAGTATCCTGTACTTACTGAATTAGTACAGATTATAAATTAAAACTTTGATAACGCCGCCATTTGCCGCGTACTAGGTCAAGTTAGAAACGTGCTCTAAACGAGAATCGAACTCGAAACCCGGCTATTATCGATTATTAACCACTTAGGTCGAGTGAAACTTGAGTAAACTGGATTGCGGTGTGCACTTTCCCATATAATTTTCTACTATGATATAATATTTATGAATTTATTGTTATTAATGTAGGGAAAAATGCAATATCAAGCCATATGTACCATTTATACAGGGTGATTTCGAAATTAAATCTATAAAAAAAAATTTGACAGTTGAACTTGGCGTGTTAGTATGAGGGGTTAATTTTTTTTAACACTTTTTAACCAATTTTTTTTTTGGCGGGAAAGGGATTGGTAGTGATGGAGACTAAAAATCTCATTGCTAGGAATATACCTAACCTGGTCGACCTCCACGCGGTTCCTCCCGGAAACTATCATGGTTAATTCCTGATGAATTCATCATGATTGGCTAACTGGCCTGTTTTCATTCTCATCTATCACCCTTCACTGGTGCTCCGCCAGCGTATCCCGTTAGCGCAGATGGAGTTACCATACCATTTTCATCCAAAAAAAAGCAATTTTTTTTGTGTCACATATTTATTTACACTCATATATAATACGAGGTTTGTCCGGAAAGTACGTATAAAAGTTTTTTAAAAATTTTATTTTACAATTATTCAGGTAAATCAATTTTATCCCCTTCAAAGTACTCCCCCTGTGACATAATGCACTTGTGCCAACGCCGTTTCCACTGTGAGAAGGCTCCTTGAAAGTCCTCTGGTTGTAGGTTTCTCAGCTGCCCCGTCGTAGCTTTTTTTATCTCATTTATGTCCCCCAAATGCCGCCCCCGAAGTACCAATTTGGTTTTTGGGAACAAGAAGAAGTCACACGGGGCCAAATCCGGCGAATAGAGGGGGTGTTCGGTCACCGTAATGGAATTTTTACTCAAAAACTCACGGACAACAAGAGAGGTGTGGGCAGGGGCATTGTCGTGGTGAAGAATCCAACGCCCCTCTCGCGCCAATTCTGGACGAACTCGTGCCACACGAGCTTTGAGGCGTCTGAGCACATCGACGTAGAATTTTCCATCAACTGTCTGGCCTGGAGGGACGAATTCTTGATGGACAATCCCCCAAACATCGAAAAAAACAATCAACATTGTCTTGACATTTGAGCGGGATTTTCTTGATTTTTTTGTTCGTGGTTCCCCGGATGTCTTCCACTCTTTGCTTTCACGGCCATTCTTGCCGAGTTTCGAGAGAAACTTGATTACGACGCGCTGCTCTTCAACGGAAGCGGGCTCCATGCCGACGGGGTTTCGTTAAGAGGTAACTTCACAGATGGCGTGACAAGCCAGTTCGCACCGCACGGCGGTCAGACCAGAACTGAAGCATTGTTAGGGACATAAGGAAGGGGTCCTGCGCTTACCTGGCCTCCCCACTCCTCTTTCTCGCATTCCAGAACACTTTTATACGAACTTTCCGGACAGACCTCGTATGATAAAGTTTATTATGTAAGCAAATATTTTAACGTCATTAGCCCTCTATGTATAATTGGCATCAACTTATAATAACGTAATACCCTGGAGGGAAGGGATTGTCAATAATGGGGAGGTTAGTCCTCTTCACTATCAATATACCATACCAGGTCGACCTCCACGCGGTTCCTTCTGGAAACGATCGTGACTAATTTATCGTTGAATCCGTCACGGTGGGCTAACTGACCTGCCTTTTCATCGTCACCTATCACCCCTCTCTGGTGCCCCACCAGTGTATACCGATAGCGCAGGCGGGGTTACCATTCCATTATCAACTATTAAAGTAAAAAAAAACGTAATACCCAGTAAATATGGTAGTATATATGATATATAAATTACAAATGGCCGCCCGCGGCCAGTTTCGTACCCGAGATGGTGTAGAGCGCTCCGCAAGGTCAAGTGTTCGCCGCCAGCCAGCGTTAAACGAGAAGATAAAAGTTGTAAGTGCCATGGCACTTGTATTAGTGGTCACGCCCTTAACAGAGACTTTTTTATTTTGAAAACCGAATGGCAAAGTCCGCTCTATCTGTGTACGCTGTTTAGGGAGGAATTGAGTAGTAGTAATAAGGGTTTACTATTCAGTTGCTAGCAATATATAATTTACCAGAGGGAGACTTTGTACAAAAGTCGATTGCTTGGGTACCTCTGTCCCATTCGTGTTTCAACCGTGAAGCAGTTGTGTTTGCATGGCTGTGTTTCGGTTTGAAGGGTGGAATATGGCGTGAATTTATAGGGTACAGGGGAACAACACCTGAGTCCTCAGGAATGGCAACGCATGGGGGGTATCATGGGCGAAACAGTATACTCTGTTATGTCCATGGTACTGCTCATGTCTATAGGCGACGGTTACCACTTTCCATCAGGTGGGCCGTCAGCTTGTTTGCCATTCTAAGTTGTATAAAAAAAAACCTTAAAATGCGTAATCAAAACAAACTAAAATCATACCTGAATCTGAAATGTCCACCGCAATTTGTGCAATGTGTCCTCTGTGCTCTGTAATTTTCTAGTCAATAACTTTTATATTAAGCTAACGTTAAGTGACAGCTTAATAAAGGCTTTCAGATACGGATCGCTCTTTATGATTAATATCACTTTATGGTCAAAGGAATGGGGGAACCAATGGAACCCTGTGACAAGGAAGTCAAGAAGTTCTATCTCTTTTTCGTCTCATTATTTTTTTGTCTAAAGGTTGGTACTTGGAAGAGATTGTTTAGCAATAAATTCGCATTCGGTACGGAATGAGCTCTCTGCCGAGGTTTTCTCTAGAGATTACAGATGGCGTTCTTCAAAAAGAGTACATCAAAGTCAGCAACACGCACGTGATACCCCTAGTATTGCAGGCATCCATAGGCTACTGTTTACCATCAAACGGCCTGTATGTTTGTTTACCACCTTCATGGTATAAAAAAATCTATTACACCTACCCAATAATAAAAAATAAATCAATATTAATAAAATGGGAAAAAAGAATCATCAAAACCGATTCAGATTTGGCTACAATATCACGTAATGTATACACATAAAATACGATTCCTCCTGAATGCAAAATATTTGTATACTTTGAGATCGAATCCGCGACTATCGGATGGTGAATCTACCTCTTCACCACCGATATCGTCAAATCTCAATCACGTACAAGAGATAATCGCCTTAGTGCGTTTATAATTTCCACTACCACACATAAACGGTGCACAAAAAGTCAACCTGTTTGTAATGTAACCCAAGAACCGTGGAAGGAGAAATTAAGGTGCCGGTCTTTGACCAAAATGTAATTGACAATTGTTTAACGTGCAAACATATTGTGCATTTATTTGTTTACATAACAAGATCGGTATTGTGAAAAGATCCCGTGTATGTATTTAGAATCTTGCATATATGTATGTTAATGAATAAACAAGTGTATGTCGCATTCGAACAAAAGATTTTTCCAAGTAAAACAATCGGGAGCCATGTTAAAAGGTTATTTCTCTAGATTAGTGTTTCCCAACCTTTTTTTGTGCAGTGCCCCACTTGAACGTTTCTAAAATTTTTATGGCCCCCATACATAATTTTTCCCGACAAAGTTTGCTTGACGACTCTAATCGCCCAGTTGATATTTTGGTAACGTCAAACGAAATTTTATCTAATAAATATTTACAGCATTTTTTTTTTTTATTTACTTTTCTGTTAAATTTGGCACTGGTATCAACTTGTACCATTGCATTTAAATGTCCCCCCACCTCCTTAACTATCAAATTGTCCCTTTGTGGGCCCGACGTTGGGAAACACCGCTCTAGACCCTTCTACCTAGGGGGGAAAGGGATTGTTAGTAATGGAGTTTGACAGCCCCATTGCTGGCAATATGCCTTATTAGGTCGACCTCCACGTGGTTCCCCCTGGAAACCATCGTGAACAATTCTTGTTGAATTCGTCACGATGGGCTAACTGACCTGCTTCATCCTCGCTTATCATCCTTCACTGGTGCCCCGCCGGTGTATACCGATAGCGCGGGTGGGGTTACCATTCCATTATCATCCATTAAAAAAAAAAAGACCCTTCTACCTGAGTGGTTTATACATTTACAAATGATAATACCTTAATAGTATGAATGTGTATAACCAAAAAAAAAAAAATTTTTTTTAACACAATTCCTATTTAGGTTTACGACCTTATTCGTAAAAATTTAAACCTACAAACCTGTGTGCTAAATTGTTCTGTCTGTCACTTTCTTTCAAATTAAGAATCTAGTGCAATAGAAAGAGAGAAAACATATCAATAGCTGAAATAGGTAGCTTTGACGTTTCGATGAATTGCTATTGCTAGCAACCCAACCAGGTCGACCTCCTCGCGGTTCTCCCTGGAAACTATCATGGTTAACTCCTGATGAATTCATCATGATGGGCTAACTGGCCCGTTTTCATTCTCATCTATCACCCTTCACTGGTGCTCCGCCAGCGTATCGCGTTAGCGCAGGCGGGGTTACCATACTATTTTCATCCTTTAAAAAAAAAATTATTTAATTATTTGTTATCGTATAGCGTTGCTATATGCCAAGATTATATATACAATTACTGTATTAATTTACATTTTTAAATGATAAACGTCATACATTAAATCCAGTTTAGGTGAACAAAGTATCTAATGTATGTGGCTTTGAATAATATGGTAACATTTTCATTGCTGTTTTTACAGTCATTAAGTTATAAAAATAGCATTCCGCCGTTGCTACCAAAGAGAACAATGTAACTCGACAAAAAAAAAAAAACTATAAAAATACTAGATAATTTGAAGCCTAGACTAGTACTTTTGGTGCAATTTTAGTTTTCAAGGAGTAGTTTTTTTATCGTATTAAGTTTTACCTGCTTCAACTTGACTCATTTTGAGGGATACTTGTTCGAATGAGTCTTTGGAACAAATTTTGAATGAGTGAATGAAATGAAATGGAAGAACGAAGGGGGGAAAGGGATTGTTAGTAATGGAGACTGAGAATCCCGTTGCTAGCAATATACCCAACCAGGTCGACCTCCTCGCGGTTCGCCCGGGAAACTATCATGGTTAATTCCTGATGAATTCATCGTGATGGGCTAACTGGCCTGTTTTCATTCTCATCTATCACCCTTCACTGGTGCTCCACCAGCGTATCCCGTTAGCGCAGGCGGGGTTATCATACAATTTTCACCCATCAAAAAAAAATGGAAGAACGAATGAATGTAGTTTAATATTAATGTAGTGATTCGAAATTTAAAGCTGCCTAGTATTCCTTGCTTCACTTATTTATTCTCATTTAACGTTTTAATGCTTAAACCAATTGTTATAAAGTTTGGAATGCACGTAATCTTTGAGAAGGACATAGGTTATTTTTATCTCCGTATAGCGAACGAAGTCGCCGACGTAGCTAGTATCAAGTAACAATTATGACAAGTTTACCACGTTTAATAGTACGTGAGCAACAATATAACAATACAGTCATATTTTTATATACTTATATTAAACCTTTGAAATCAACCACCGAAACATGTGGGCCAAGGCTTCCGTGTAACATCACGTTCGCTAAAGATTTTTTGTTATAATTTAATAATTTACAATTTTTGATAAAAAGACATTTGCAACCTTGAGATATTAGGCGTTCAAGTTGCAACTACAGTATAGTGCACAAGAAACGTACATTAATTTTATTATAATCATAGAAAAGAAAAAAATAGATTTACATGATAGTAAATTATAAACTTATATCGCGATACCTGAGCGCTAAATAACAGATAACAAGTTTATTAAGAAAAAAAACTCGATACGCCAATATTGTCTATAATTTTTAAATTTAGAACTTTAAATTTAGAAGGTTTTACTTATAGACTATAATTTTTATTCAATAAATTATTGGCGGGATGTCATTTGTAATTTTTTTTTTAATCACAGCTTGGAGTGTGCCCCTCGAGACGAAAATGGAACGCGCCATGAAACTCTTCGTCGACTTGACGTGTACAATATTAATTGACCTCAGTTTACCATTGTATAACGCACCAAATATCATCATTGCATTATGTGAATGCTAATACAAGCGTGCGGGCTAGGCCAAATCCACGTCTGTTATTACACAGTGGACAAACAAATCGATACCCATTTGTCAGTATGTATACAAATTTGGTATCGCCCAATATGGAAGCTGATTATTATTGTTTAACGTACAATACTAGCTGTAAATATATGGTTGGCACCAGTGACAAGCTGTTTACGGAGCAAGCCTTCACGGGTTTGGAGGTAAACAAAAGTATAATATGTAAATAACGGGACCCAATTTATCTATGTAAAATAAATAGGTTTTTTATACTGCTTAATGCAGTGTATGATGGTGTAATGAGCCCATCGGTCATTTTGTAAAGGGTGACGACTCCCCACTAGACGAATCGACGCACAAGCCGCGTCACTTCGAACAAAAAAATGTTCGTATGAAATTTATGCAACCATTTTGATTGCAGTCAGCTGGTTGCACTAATGACACATCGGATATCGATGTTTTGGACAGAGACATGTACTTGTGCAACACACTGAAAATTAGTTTATTTTATTATTATATATTTGATAATTCTTGATATTTGAATAGATTTATTTTCCAATTGCTTAAAAGAGTGTGATTATTTTCTCAGTGACTTCGGTTGGCTAAACAAGTGGCAAATATATCAATCGACAGACACGTTATCGCTACCGCATGCACGAAATAGAACGGCACAAGCATTATAGTGTTGTTTTTACTCACGTGGCTATGAGGAGAATCGTATATTCAGCAGTGCACAATAAATGGTCGAATAAATATATTGATGGACTATTTGTTGCCAAGTTTATTTTATCCTTATGTTAAAAACCTAGACGCTGGGCATAATATTAAAATTCTAGTGAAGCGAAACCACGATAACGGATGTTGAACACATTGTTACTGAGAATTCTTCAAACAATTGGATATATAAATTACTTAAGAAACAAGAGTATAAACTATTTCGGTATAAGAGATTAATTCCATGAAATAAAGTTTTGCATTATAACTAACTTTAGTCTGTTTATTTTTAATCTAATTTGGAGCAAATTACTGTAAAAAAAAAGAAAGAAATCAACTGTAATACAATAGCGATGAAGTCACAATTCGTCGGTTTTGTTGTGTGTATATATATCAGTCTATATCTTCACCACTTCTTAGTATATTAAGTCGACTTCCACGCGGTTTCCCCTGGAAACAATCGTGAACAATTCTTGTTGAATTCGTCACGATGGGCTAACTAACCTGCTTCATCCTCACCTATCATCTTACATCGGTGCCCCGTCAGCCTATATCGATAGCGCGGGTGGAGTTACCATTCCATTACCATCCATTAAAAGTAACCCTGATAGCTAAAGCGACTTTAAAAAAAAATATCACAGTGTACCAACTCACGTTTTGTGATTAATTTATCTTTCCACATACGTGCAAACCACACGCATGGCTCCGTATATAGGTTACCGTTAAAATTCACCTCGTGTGCTCATATGAATAGGCGATTATGACGAAAGGGGTCAAAATAGACGTAGCATGGAAAAGGTCATGTGTGCCCGCAGAGAATCGTGACTCCTAGGGTTGTGCGGTGGCGAGTGTCAACTCTCGACATCGATTATACGGCCATCGACAAACCGTAGTGTTGTGACTGAGAGGCTGTAAATTGAAGCAAGATTTTTTCTTTATTTTAAATAATTAACGTTATTATTTATTTATTCTTTATTGGCCACATTACAAAAAAATTTCTAATGCAAAAGGCGGACTTAATACTACATATATAGCAATCTCTCCCAGTCAATCAACAGTTATTAGTAAGAATTCTTTATTTTCTAAATAAAATGTAATTTTGTAAAACAAACCTATGTTTAATTGGATTTAAAAAAATTTAATACATTTCTAGATGTATTAATTTTTTTTATTAATTGCTGAACAGATTCAAATTAAATTTAGTGCACAAAATATTCACTATCCTGCAGGATCCTGCAAAGCAAATCCAGTATTTCATAATATATATATATATATATATATATATATATATATATATATATATATATATATATATATATATATATATATATATATATATATATATATATAAAAATGTAGGTATAATAATAAAAATATAATCTTATGAAATCATCATATAAAACTATTCCAATAGAATTCAATAATCATCGTAAATACATCAATAGAATGACATTGGACATTACTGATCTTCGGCGTCATCATGGATTGCCACTAATGGTACACTTGTATGATTAACATCTAATCTATCTACGTGTAGACATATCAGATCCACATCTTACACTGAATCCCTCTCAGAATAAATAGTAAAAAATAATCTAAAGACATAATAAACATTTATTTATTTTACTTAATTGATAAATTACTTAATGGAATTAAAAAAATAAAAAGAATTTTACTTATAAATAGCTAAATTATTAGTAACTAACATCAGATATATTTAATTTTAATACAATAACTAGAGGTTTGACTTACATATAATTAAATCGATAAAGTTAGACTAGTTTCGGGATCAATTCAGGACCCTTAATCATGAGCGGCTGTGGCGATCCTGACTGTGCGCCTCGTCCCGCTGAGCGTGATCTTTAAGTGTTCGCGGCACCGCCACTGATAAGAAAGTTGGCGTTCGGAAATCTTCGGGTGTAAACGTCTGGGCTCGGTAGTCTTCCTCTTGTCTCTATATTTTATTTTACAAAAAACCGTGCGAATCCGTTGTGATCTAATTTGTTAGTAACGTAATTTTAGCCTAATGTTACTAAATCTTACAATAAAATAAATAAATAAAAAAAAAGAAATAATAAACAAATTTGGTCACATCTGAAGTATCCCATTCGAGATAACATAGCAGTGACCAATGCAAGGACAGGCCAATCTGCTTGCAATCATATTCAGAATGCCATTGGTGCTGGCAGTGGTAAAAAAATGGTGGTGATATCGTATATAAATACATAATGATTACAAATGTACAATATTGCAATATTTAAATTCATTTACACAGCAGTTTCATTATAAAATAAATCTTTATTATTATGAGAAATTAAAATTCTATTAGCTGATACACGTATCGGCTTAGGTTAATGAACTTAAGTTTTTTTTTTATACTACAAAGGTGACAAACATGCACACAGCCGGACTGATGGTAAACAATTACGGTAGCCAAGTTTATTAGTTTTTGCGTGAAAGTGTAATAAACAAATCCTTACATCCATCCATACAAACTTTCTTATTTATAATATTAATTAGTTTATTAAAATTTAATTAGTTAATTTAATATATTTTATTAAATTAATTAAATATATTTATTTTAGTAAAATATTTTATGAATTTGTTAATAACTTAGTAATATGAATTTATAACAAAATCCTTTGCAGAAATCCTGCCAATAATGCAAATGACGTTTAGGTGTCTGTCACTTAATTACTGTTAAACAGGTTTTAATGAGATTTCACCTATTAAGAATACAGTTACAAGTATATATATTTTAATATTTTATTTATCACAAACCGTATTGTGGTAATACTCGTAGTGCTGAGTGTGAACTTTTTACAATGATTCAGCACGACCCTATATCGACAATGCCACACTATGCGACAATTGTTCAATGATATGCTATTTATATTCACTTCCCCGTACCGCCTTTCTCTGCCCGCTTATTTAGCATATAACATAGAGCTACGATATTTGAGATATTTAAATTTAATTCTATATCAAGTTCTCATAGCCTTTTGTGGTATTATTTGTGATAATTTAGCTTACTAATATAAACATTATTAATTTAATATAATAGTAACTGGACGTCTGTACATGGGATTTTTTTAAGAAAAAAAATATATATACAGGGTCTTTATATATCTTATATAGAAGCCAAAATAATAATTTTAATAATTTTGTCTGTCTGTCTGTATATTCTCAAATCACACAAATACTTTAGCACCAAATGGAATACGGTTTTCATAATTGTGATCCAAAAGGTCTAAATTATAAATTGCTATATGTTTTATCTACACATATGATGTAGAGTAAAAACAGCTAGTAAGTAAAATCTGTTTCAGGTAGTAATTTTATGTTAACCTACTGGTCTTGCTTAGGCTGTGACGATTTTTTTTAATGGATGACAATGTAATGGTAACCCCGCCTGCGCTAACGGTATACCATACACTGGCGAAGCACCAGTAAAAGATGATAAGTGAGAATGAAAAGGTAAGTCAGTTAGCTCATCGTGATGAATACACCTGGAATTCAGCACGATGTTTTCCAGGGGGGATCACGTGGAGTTCAACCTGACAGAGTATATTACTAGCAATGGGACTGTTAGCCTGCATTATTAACAATCCCTTCCCCGAGGCTGTGAAGGTTAGACTGTTATGGGAAAAAATCTAAATGATTAAACACAGAATAAGAAAAAAGAGGAAGTGTTATAGTGTTTTAAGGAAGTAATATATATATATATATATATATATATATATATATATATATATATATATATATATATATATATATATATATATATATATACATATATTATTCAGTCAAGGTTACTTTTCATAAAGTTGTTTTTATCAATTTTATGGTTTTCGCATATATTACGAGTGTTTGGTATATTTTATGACCTCGTATCATTCATATGGTTGAATAGATTTTAATATTTGATTTATTGTTAGTTTAGAATCGTTCTAATATAAAAAAATATAAATCACAATCGTATCAGCCGTTAACTGTCCACTGCTGAACATAGGCCTGCCCTAGGGGGGTTTACCAGTAGTTGCCACGCTTGGCAGGCGGATCGGCAAACGCAGTTAGGCTTTGGAGATGTTTTAAGAGGGACGCTGCTGCCCGTCGCCCTCCCTTAGTCGCCTCTTACGACACTCATGGGAAACGGAAGGCCAATTCTATACTGGGACCACACGGGAAAAGACATAAAATCTTTATATTTTATAGGAAATGTAAAGTACTACAAAAAAGTATATATTTATATTTAGTTTCTCTGATTGAAAATAATATTTTTAATATACCTTAACTAATTATATAATAATGTTCCACTAGTGATCTTTTAAGAGGAAGCTATTAGCTTACTATCAGCATAGTGGCTTGGTATTTATCCTCAGATTTCATTATTACATAGTCTTTTAATTCGCTAATCGCTATATGTATCTTCAAAAATAAAATAATTATTTTCAAATTGGACAGTATTTTTATAAAAGATAAAGACCACGGGAGTTTAGATTTTTAAAATATCAAATTTGAATAAAGTTATCACTTAACAAAAAAAAAACATTTCTTTTTGAAGTCATTTAAAAAGTACGCTTAGTACTCGTATAATTGATACTGATAATGATATTGACCATGATTTTGCATTAGAATTACAGATCTCCAATACAATTAACTATAGACATTGATAGATCATAAACTAACTCGGTGTCGTACATCAATTACGAGCGTCCGATGCTCGTTTGACACTTTGCCTATGGTTATCCGTGGTACGTCACAGCTTATTTGATAAACAGAATTTATTGCTAGGAAGTATAAAAATTCCGCCTCTTATAATATTATTTTTAACATCGGTTAAAATATTGGCTTAAATATTGATAAACTTGTACGTACTAGTATATGTGGTTGCCTATTTATATTTTTTTATTTCTCATCAAACACTAAGCTTATAGTAAACAACGCCCACATACTAATTCAATTTAATAGTATTATTACTAAACATAATAGTTATAATAGGTTTGGCTTTATCAATAAATTACTTTCGTTA
The DNA here is from genome assembly GCF_026898425.1 of Galleria mellonella. Lineage (NCBI taxonomy): Eukaryota > Metazoa > Arthropoda > Insecta > Lepidoptera > Pyralidae > Galleria > Galleria mellonella. The sequence continues at coordinate 1,339,591 of NW_026442130.1, forward strand.
AATTTTTAATTTTGATCATAATATAGCTAAATTACCACAATGCGTTCATCAAAATTGGACAATGATAATGTCACCTAATTGGCGACGATTACCACTTTCTATCAGCTTATATACTATTCCAAATTATATAAAAAACTAACTTTTACCTGCGACTGCGTCTGCAGGACCGGGATATGTTTACTGTTTGAGATAAAATGTAGCCTTTATCCTTATATGCCATAATTAGTATCATTATACTACTTCATGTTTAAGACCAGAGGGAGACTTTGTACAAAAGTTGATTGCTTGGGTACCTCTGTCCTATTCGTGTTTCAATCGTAAAGCAGTTGTGTTTGCGTGGTTGTGTTTCGGTTTGAAAGGTGGGATATGGCATGAATTTACAGGATATAGAAGAGTAACACCTGATTCCTCAGGAATAGCAACGCGGGGGGGGTATCATGGGCGAAACTGTATACTCTGTTATGTCCATGGTACCGCTCATGTCTATAGGCGACGGTTACCACTTTCCATCAGCTGGGCCGTCAGCTTGTTTGCCATTCTAAGTTGTATAAAAAAAAAAGATATTATCGATCTCACATTTATAAGTTTAACCTGTGTAACAGTGTGAACGCTTGCTCTTGTAATATTAGCAGAATCAAGTTGTATAATATGTAGTTTGAATCATTTAGACCGAAAAACATAGACATATTTAGAGGGACAGGCCGTGCCCTTCCTGAAATAGTTTGATGCCCACTCCAAGATGCGAGCGAAGATTCGCAAGCTTCTTAAAGAATCAAGCTCCTTGGGAGATAATCTCAGATACACCATTGTAAAAAAAAAACACATCGATGCTTCATGACATAAAAAGGTAGGGTGATGATGCCTACTCAGAAGAAGCAAATAAAGCTATGTAGGTACTAACTATTCTAACTGCTAATTACTATATTACTTTATACTAACTACTCCCATTCCTGTCGTGTTGTATCATGGGCGAAACAGTATATAGTATATAATATATCTGTTATGTCCATTGTACTGCTTATGTCTATAGGCGACGGTTACCACTTTCCATCAGGTGGGCCGTCAACTTGTTTGCCATTCTAAGTTGCATAAAAAAGGTACTAATTGTGCAGTTATGTCTAGAAATAATAATCCTGGACTGTGTGAAAAAAAGTTACAAAGTAACCATTGAAACTCTTTTTTTTATAATTCTTTAAAAACACTATTCTCTTTGAAGAACATCAAAATAATTGTCATGATTAAAACATTTACTTGATAGTAGCAGACAGTTACTGATCCAGGAAGCGAACTGGATGCCCCTGTGTCTCACCGCTCGTACGCGTACGCAATAACAAATGTTCAGACACCATATGAGAGAGACACGTGCCGTTTGCCACTATGGGCACTCATCTTAAAATAACGCCAAAAATTGCCAATTCTCAAATGCATTTTGTCATGATAGAACATCAAAATGGAACGCCGCATTTCGGTCAAAATTAAAATGCATAAATCAAAATGATTTCCACACTAACGGTGTGACTCTAAATTTAGATGGCCAGTATTCGGTCAAAATTAAAATTCATAAATCAAAATTTATTTTATAGCGTTCCATTTTTGAAATCGCGTGAGCTTCTGTATTCTAAAAAAAAAAATATTTGATGAAATTAATGAACAAAATAAAGTTATGTTTGTGAATTATTCCAGAATTAATAATTCAAAATTACTATTTTGTAAAAGTACTGCGATGTGAGTAGTGTATGTTTTTTTATTTGGATTAGGTGTCAATAAATTTGAAATAATTTTACCACTTCCTTGTATCTAATGTCGATATGCGTCAATGAATGATTTTGATCAACATTATTGACAGCAGATTTAATTGTAATCGATACAAAATAAATATATATCGTTACAGTATATGAGTTAGAATAGTTCGTATCGATTCTTTACAAGGTTAAAATGTCGGTTTCCGTGTTGTTCAAGCGTACGTATGTGTAGCTTACGGCTTCGATTCCGCAGTTTTCGCAACGTATGGAGGTCACAGTCGAGATAAGGTTTTTTTAAAGATGATTAATAACAACTTCCTTTGAGGAAGCGTTTGTTTTTAATACACTGATACTTGTTTTTGGCGAGATTTAGTCAAATAATCGTTTCCGTTGAGATTTCCATAATTATTAGATTAGAATAGTACCACAGAACAGGTCTGCTAACGGAAGCAAATAAGCAAGTACTATAAATAATAATAATAAAGTATTTTTTTATTCAAAGGTGTGATATATTAAACGTTATGATTGTCATAAAGGTTATTTGGAGCCGAGATAAGAATGTTTTTAATATAAAGACGTTTTTAAGTCCTTGACGGTTAATGGAATGGGACGTCAACAAAAATTCAATGCATTGCCAAACATAATATTACAATATATTTACATTATAATTTTGTTGGCATAAACGCTTGCACAAATACTACAACGGTCTCGGCAAGTGACAGCGAAGAAGGGCGAACAAATAGAAATGGCGATCTCCAAAGTCCAACATTTAGAACTTCATCAAACAAAAGAGACGATTACTCTGCCTTTTGTATTAAGCCAAGTGCGAGCCCAGATGAGGTCCCAGCACCTTTTGTTTGCGAATAATGAGCTACAATAGCAGATATGAAACTTACTTTTTATTAATTCCGACCCTTATTATTGAAGCAATTTTCGTTTGAGAATATAGATTGGAATTTTTCGACATCTTGCGCTTTATTAAGTCCTTCGATCGAATCCGTGAGATTTCTATTAATATCTACGTCGCTACTAGTGCTTGATTCAACATCTTGATGTATTTTAAAAGGATGTTTTACAGTTCAATATGTATTTTATTCTTTTTTCATTATAGTACCAGTGTCATTGATTTATAGTATATCGTGTTTACAATAATTGTCATAGCGTGATATGCGCTACTTTATATTTTTATATGCTTCCAGATGACAGCATTGTTATTAAATTCGGACTAATAGCTTTAAGGTCATCTAAGAAATAACAATAATCGAAAAAGCAGTTGATGATATATATTCAAATTAACTTAAAATAGAGCATATACAATATCAAACAATATTTTATTCGAACCAATTTGTACTAATATGAAATATACAAAGGTGACTCTGCCGATAAAAAACGCACTTTTAAATGTTACATGGCAACAACAAATCGTTAGTCATCGCTATAAAAAAAGCTGCATACAAACACGTGATTAATTTATAATCCAATGCAGTCTAGATTGTGGTTCAAAACAAATTGGCCCAACAAAAAAACCTTAATAATAATAATAAGCGGCAACCTGGATATGTTTCGTGGCAGTGCAAAAAACTGCCTACCTCTATTTAGTTCACCTTGAGACTCCGAGTGGGCGTTCCGAACTTGATTTAGTTGCCATCTGACAAACCCTTTTTTTGTCCTGAATATAAATAAGACGAACAAAAAATATAAAGTCGAGGCGGTTTTTTCCCTCGCTGCTTCCATAGGGACCGCCCGAGCGAAGTTTAGCGAAAGTAAGATTTGAATAATAAAGGAGAATATTCGCTTATGTTCTTACAGCGCGGTGTTGTTTTTATGATTCTACGTAAAGCGGCTCCGCAGATAGTGGGCCGTAAAGTTTCCCTCTGGCTAAACCACGAAAATATGCTTTCCATTTCGTCGAATACAGAAACTCTTATCTAATTCCTGTATAGCTTTTCTTTTTCATATAAGGATAAAGAAGGATAAACGATTGTAGTGTAGAGACGTTATTGTCCTAATGCTTCCTGCACGATTTGATAATGACTTCCCCTGTCCTTAAAATCCTAGTTAGTCAATGTTTTATAACATTCTATGGAGATGCGGAAGCGTTTACTGCACTTCGAAAGAACACTCGTCCGTTTTATGGCTTTAGTAGATCAGTTAAAATAGAATTAAAATTGGGCCACGAGTAACACTAACCAAATGAACGCGATTTAGATTACGGGCCGTGCATTCAACCTACGCCAGTTATGTAAAATTTTCCGTAATGGAACTATTAGAATAATTATAATTCAACTTGTTTGTAGTAATAATAATTCTGATGATAACAATGTCATTAATAGTAAGGCCGCAGACTTAATGGTGCAATGTCATGCATACTAATTCAATATAGCCTGCTCTTTGCCAGAGCTAGCGAATCGGACATGCCTGAAATAATAATCGTAGTCTCCACAATTAAACTGATAACACTGATTTTCTGTCTCGAACGTAAATCTATTTTATCGGTTTGTTTTCATTAAACTATAAGGATATTAATTTTAAGACAATCTCAACTAATCGGATACTTTTCTTTTGTTCACAGACCAAGAAGAATAATCCAAACCACATAAAGAGGCCTATGAACGCATTTATGGTCTGGTCTCAGATAGAACGTAGGAAAATATGCGAGCAGACACCTGATATGCATAACGCGGAGATCTCAAAAAATTTGGGACGTGTTTGGAAAACATTGAACGATGAAGAGCGACAGCCCTTTATTGATGAGGCAGAGCGACTGCGGCAACTACATATGCGCGAATACCCTGACTACAAATACAGGCCTCGCAAGAAAACAGCAAAGCCAGCCCAGCGCTCCGGAGCAGTCACGAAACAAAAGCGCAAGCAAAGGGCAGACTCAAATAACAACAGAGGAGTGTCAAGACGACGAACGCGACTCGCTTCAAGCGTGCCGAGCGTTCCAAGCGTTCCGGTCGAAACACCATTACCTCAGCCGTTGCCAGCGTCGCCAGCCGGCTCTCCTGATTCTCCTGAATCCGCCTGTATCTATGAGGACAGCACTCGTCGAGATCCTTCCGATCTCTCCGATCTGTACTCCATCACGGACTTGCTTCCGCTACCAGCGGACTGCGAAGTTGACCTTGAAGCACTGACAGACATCGAATCCTTTGAGACGGCATCGTCATCGTCAGGGTCGCACTTCGAGTTCTCCTGCACGCCAGACGTTTCCGAAATGCTGAGCGATATCGGTGTAGCGAGCGACTGGGACGACAACACGTTCTCGTCTTTCCTGACAACGTCGTAGACCGGTGTCAGCCGCTACGGCCGCTGCCGGCCGGTTCCACTGATCTCATGCGGTCGGCCAACGAGCCGCCAAACGGAGGCCGACGACGCGGCGACCACACGCCGCCCCGCCTAGAGAGTGCCTACATCCAAAATGACGTGTCGATTTTTGGATTCAATGTACAAAGTTATTTAATAAGGATCGAGGGTGAAAATTTTAATTTTAATGTCAACCGACCGACCGGTCGCATTCTCCTTCAGTTCTATTGATTTCTTGATTAGTTTCGTAGATCGAATTCCGTTGTAATAGGCGACGCTTCAACGTCATACTCGGAAACGCATCGGGTTTAACATAGGCTGTGAGTTGGTTCTCGTTTTATCGTGTTGCTTTTGTTTCATTTACTTTTGACACATAATGGTGGTGATTTCCAAACGGCACGTCTCAGACGCATTTCAGTAAATAAATCCGTCTACACTCCGTCGCCTGGTTAGTAAGCCACGGGTTAGTTAGAGCCTCTTGTAAATGTGGTACTACATCGTTCGGGTTGTAAAGTATTTTAAAATAATCGCTCAGATGTCAAGCCCTAGCGATGTAGTACGACGCTTCTCGGGTCTCCCGCTCGCCGCATCGCTCGCACCGCGTTGTCGCGTCCGTATTCTCTAATTGTACATTACTCGACTTGGCTTCTAGTACATTTTAAAATAGTAAGTTCGCAATTTCTATGTCAACCCTTTTTTACTTTATTAACATTTGTACTTTAAGCATCACTTACATTTTATGTTCAAATGACTTAGATTGGAATAGAAAAATAAGATTAGGTTATAATAGTCATTTTTGTCTTGCGTTTAACTGTGTACGTAAGTCCACTTTATACTTTGGTGCACGTGTAGATTTATAGATCGATGATTTTAATTTTATTGTTGGAAGCTAATCGGTATGTCTTTTCAAGAATTTCGGAGTGCGGAATTTTCGAGTAGGTTTGTCATGATTGGATTGTGGGCCCCTGCTCCGTGAACTACCAAAGTTTGAGAGAAAGTCACGCGTAAACCATACGCATAACTTTATGTCACTTCAGGATTCTCCACACGCGTGACTTTTTCATGTTTCAAATTAATATTTATTAGTGACGGCAGGGGTTGATTCGATGGTTTGATTCGATGTATCGAGTTGATCTAATATACGTTAGCATGTATAGGTAAGGTTAAGCTCTTCAATGGTTAGGTATGAATTAACTGTATAGTAATGATGGCACTTGGATCGTTGTGAAGGGACACTTTTACTTCTTACTTTCTTTACGCCTTCACGCTAACATTTTCAATACAAAAGGTTTACAGAAGATACATATCAATAATGGGAAAGTACAGTTTTGCGGGACGGTGGGAAATATATTTGGATCGGCATGCAAAAGTTCGGTTTCACTTAAATATTTTGCTATTCAAACTCTGTGATTTTTACTTTATGGATTTTCTAAATTATAAGATTCTAGTGGAGACTGATATCGCGTACGTAGATTAGTTTTAGCAACGCTAGCTTCTCTCTATCTTTTAATTTTTATAACTGGGCATACTTACCGTTATATTATGAAATTCAAAACGTATTTTTGATACTTTGTGTTACTGTGGAAAACGAATGAAAAAATATATTCAAGAAATGTAAAAAATAATCCTAAATTCCCAATTAATGATTCAGTTAAATCCACAGTAACGCACAAGATTGATAAATTTAAAAAAAAAAAGCTAAAAAATCTGTCAATTCAGTGAAAATGGTGTCAGTTAGGGGGTAATGTTACCTCATTCATTTTTAAGATAGATAAACAAACCTAAAATATACTGTTTCAGATTGTGAAATCAATATTTGTAGATATTCTGTGTCCCTAAATTTAAAATAAGGGATCCGTTGTGCTCTATTATTAAGAGAAGAAAATGCTTTACCTATATTATATTCTTATAAATATATATGTAAAAAATTCGTGTAATATTTAGTAAGTGTCTATAAATACAATGATTGCATAAACTACGTGTTATCTACATTATTGCGACCTTATAAGTAATTTGTCTTGTGTGTAGTAGAGCGATATATATTGAATGGAAAAAAAAATAAATTTGTGCCTAATAAACTACATGAAATTTCATAATACTTATGTATATTTTTAGTGATGCTCAAAATACTTTTAAGCGTGTAGTCGATATTAGATGCTGTTAATGAAAAAAAAATGTACATTTAAGATTTGTTTCGACACCAGAATATGCATTTTTGTTTCTTTCATTCACTCACTAATGTAATGTTACAGAATACAACAAACAGTAGGAAATATAAAATTTCATTCAATTTGATCGTGTACCTTGGCTCTGTAATATATCCCTCCATATTTTCAAACTTTGACAATAAAACGTCATTTTTTGCTACTGTATGAGTTGGTAACGTTCTTATAAAACTTTTGTATCACGTTTCCCTTGAATATATTTCTGGATATATTATGTTTCTCCACTTATCATGTTTAGTTACATTATATATATATACGTTAATCTCAATATTGTCCTCGTAAGATACTTCGATTCAACGATATAAAGCAATATTAATATTGACCGAAGCTCAAATTAGTCTAAATATCTCCTCAGCTAATAAAATTTATACTTTTGACACAATTGTATGCCGGTTTTGAACAAAAAATGTTGTTGCAATTAGAATAATGATTATAATATGTTGTGCTGAATAACAAATTTAAGTCTTTGCAATTTATATATTTATACGATAATTGTTCAAATGAAATTACGCCAACTCGTTTAGAAATTGTTGCGGCAGCGTAATTTTTATTAGTGGGGGAGTGTGAGAAAACCCCTAAAGTATTTATAAAGGCAACATCGAATTTATAATGTTGTAATTAGCGCTTCTTGTTGTGGTGTTTCAACGTTTGGAATTATCAGGGTTTAATGTTTTCATTTAAAATTTAGATGTAAAAATCCAAATGAAATGTTACAGAATGCCTTCCTTGTCCCTTAATTACTTGATCCTTTGCATATGGTCACAGGCTTTCTTCCTTCGTAGCCTTTAAATTTTTTCAATTACTTGGAGGTATTTTTAAAATTACGAATGTAAATATAAAACTGTTTATAATAAAAGTCAAAATAAAGCGATACTGTGAGAATCATTAGAGGGTATATATATATGCGTCTCAAATTATCATAGAGGACGTAGTTAGTTGTTGTAGGTTGTAACTAAATACTTATATATTATTAAAAAAAAAAAATAATATTACGTTATATTGTATTGACATCGCATGGCATTAAGCTTACAAAATCGCTTCTCATCCAAGTAGTCGAACATTATTCTGAAAAAGAGACATCGCAAGAAATAAAAGCAACGTCATCAAACATTATATATATATATATATATATATATATATATATATATATATTACTTGTAATATAAAATAAAATTATATATTTGTAAAGTTAGACATATAAATGCGATTCAATTTAATATGTTAGTGATTTATTCACAGAACTGAAAAGTTGATAATATTCTCGTTATGTTTAAAAATTGATCGTAATATATATATATATATATATATATATATATATATATCTGTGTATTATATGTATTTATTGCCATTGTTGATTTAATTGATAAGTGTCTTCTAACTATTAAGATTTTGGTTAACTTCACTCTCATCTCACTCGAGACACAACGAAGCAGTTTCCTTTCGATTCTTGAGCACATTTCATGTAACGTGTAATTATTATAATTAACTGGTATCTAATTGGTGTCTATAAATGATAAAAATTAAACAATATAAATAACCCATGTATTGCATGTGAACATCAAGCTGTAGTGATTTCATATTATAATAAAGTAATCAATTTTGTTGTTGACGTACTTGTAGTTGTGTCATTAAATATATTTGGTCTAATGATAAAGTTAATGATAATGATTAAACAAATGAAAACTTCGCACAATCTGAATCAAGGAACTAATATAGGAGTAACAATAATAGGTATTAATGATATTAATTAAGCGAAAGATGAAGTATCTTATAGGTGTGTTAGCGGATATAATTACGTTCCATGATTTAATTTCTTTTCCTGCTAAAGGAATTTCTCAAAATAATATTGTTCTTTGTGATCGTATTAATATTGTAAATCGTAAACTTGTGTTCATATTCATCCCCCATTACCGTACTGTTGCAATGTTGGACCATCTACTTGCACTTATATTTTTACATAAGATCTTTAGATGCTCTGACTTGCAACGATCAACTGTTCTCACCACGATACCGCGAGTTGTTGAAGTTTGAATTTTTGAAGTTATTCCAATTTTTTTACTGTAAATAATTCGTTGATCAAATTTTTTAGGAACAAAAATTATTAAAGAAAAATGGTCCATTAAAATTTATCGTGTAATATTAAGATTAGCCACATGTAAGTGTACCTTGAAGTTTGTGTGTGCTTCTATTTGTACTATTGTAAAGTTGTAAAGTAATGTATGCCAAACTTTACCCTAATTTCGAAGCTAAAACATAGCTTTAACTGTACACCAAACATTGACTGATGACATTCGACCCACGCAATTACCCCCATGCTTTTTCCATTACTTTTCCATTGGACTTTGTAAATATCTTATTAATAAACTTGTTAAGGCCACAATGTTGTGTTGGAAGTCTTTTATGCCACACGTCCGTGTGATCCGATTCGTCTAGTCTCTTCAAAGTTATCTCTCACTTGCCACCTGATTGTTGTTTTGACAGCTTCCAGATGAACCTAGTGTTTTCAATGTGGCCTTTGAATAATTGATACCTGATTTTTATTAGTTTTGTTTTATTCAATGTATACCAAAAAAAATAATGAAGCTCTTAGATACCGTTACCGATGGATCTCGATTTAGCACTAACAATCTCGAAAATTTGGCGCACCAAAAAAGGAAATGTCCGTTTTTTCCTTGATTGGTACAGAAATATTGTACATATTAGATCAGGATTTGATTTAAGTAAAGGCACGGTCCTCTTGTAAGAAATAAAAAATTGTTACCCTCTTTAGGGATTATTTTACTAAAAATCTTTTGTCCATCAATAGTTTAGGAGGTTTAATTTGTATGTATAAGTTGATACGAGGATAATTGTTCCAACGCATTATTATTTTACTACCCTCGTTCGTTGTATAAATTATTGACTTTGTATTCTTTAAGGTACATACTTATTCTAACTGCAAATAAGTAGTCTTTTAAATTGTTAAGTAATTAATAACAATACTGTAGTTATGAAATACCATGTACATTTTGTATCGTAATTTGTTTCAATATGAATATATATTATTATATGGTAAAAATAAATCATCAGTTTCTAAAAAATAATCAGATTTTTATTCTAAATTATTCCTTCCTTAAAAACGTAAGTATCTGATGGTATTATAACACATTAGTAATCGATAACATAAGGATAAGTACTTATAATCTCCAATTACAAATTTCTTCCAATTACAAAGAACAATTATATTTTATAAGAGACAAAAATTAAAGCTATCATTTAGGTAAACTATGATAATTTGCCTGAATTATCTCGACGTCTCGACCGTGTTACACCGGCGGCGGTCACGAGTAAACTGACGTGGCGCTGTCATTTCTGCGCTTCCGAGGCAGAAGTATTTAATTCTACCCACTCATTGATACACATTACACTAAATGTGTCGCCACAGAATAGTGCTGTGGTATATGGTGTATACTGAGGGTTTTGCCTTAATGATAGCGTTAATTCCCTTTTATAAAACATAAATCATGCAGTATGGAGGTCTAAAACTTAATAAGAACAATTATTACTGAACTATTACGAATCGTAAATATACAAATATTAAGTCACTCATTAAAATTAAATCTTTTTCTCGAGAAAAATGGAATAATAAAACATGTTATGCCGATCCCAAATAAATAGGATAAAGGTTGGAAGGTGATAATGATGATGTCTCTCAAATTTAAAATATCAATTGATACTACACTAGTGATAAATATATAAAATAGAAAAATATTTGATATGACAGGCTTGAATCGATTAGAAGAACCTTATTAGAAACCTTAGGGCTAATTTTTTTTTTTTATACAACTTAGAATGGCAAACAAGCTGACGGCCCACCTGATGGAAAGCATTAACCGTCGCCTATAGACATGAGCAGTACCATGGATATAATAGAGTACACTGTTTCACCCATGATACCCCTCTTGAGGACTCAGATGTTATTCCTCTGTACTCTGTAAATTCACGCCATATCCCACCCTTCAAACCGAAACACAGCCATGCAAACACAATTGTTTTACAGTTGAAACACGAATGGGACAGAGGTACCCAAGCAAACGACTTTTGTACAAAGTCTCCCTCTGGATGGATTTTTAAAACACAGTTTAAAATAGTGAGTAATGACCTAATATGCCAAAATTAATTTTAAATTTGCAACAGTACTTTTTATATTTGTCCATGGGTCCCCTCCATCAAACTAAGACATTATTGTCGCGTTTCAACGCAATATATCCGTCCCCTTTCACTGGAAATTTACACAATGTCAAAATTTAAATTTCATAAGTAATAAAACGGTCTAATCTTGACGAAATTTCGCCGCAATTTTAGGACAGATGAAATTACACTTAACCTGATGGCATAATCAGAAATGAGTAATGAGATGTCTAATATAAGGAAGGGCATATAAAATTAAAGTAATAAATTTGAATAATAGCCTCGTGGATGAAGAAGTCACATTTTATTTGGCTTAATGAAACGAGCGGAGGTCACTTGGGGATAACATGTAAATATCCAGACAATATTTGGTGTTGGAGTTTTGTGAGAGTCGACGGGATTCGTAACATATAGTCTTCTTGCGTGTACTAATCTAATGGGGTACCATTTGTGGCATGGTCTATGTAGACCAGGAGTGGACGACTTGACTAGACCCAAGATCTACTGTTTACTGACGAAATCCTATGAGATCTATCGATTACTTACATACTTTTCGAATTCTCAAATGAAACAACATAGTTTAGTACACAATTATGTAGTAATAGCGACCCGTCCCGTCTTCGCACGGGTGGACATTTTTACATTTTAAAAAGTCATTAAGGCTGCACACGCGACGGAAGCTTAAAAATGGAGTAACTTCTCCCGTTTCCCCAATATTTCCCTTCACTGCTCTGCTCCTATTGATCGTAGCGTGATGAAAAGTATACTATAACCTGCCCAGGAGTATAAAGAATATTTGTACCAAGTTTCGTTAAAATCCGTCGAGTGGTTTTTGTTTCTATAACGAACATACAGACAGACAGACAAAAATTTTACTGATTGCATTTTTGACATCAGTATCGATCACTAATCACCCCCTGGTAGTTATTTTGAAAATATATTTCATGTACAGAATTGACCTCCCTACAGATTTATTATAAGTATAGATATACATATATTGTAGTATTTGTTATTAAAAGGAAAAACATAAAACTAAAAATTATTCTCAGTGACTACTTACTTATATTAGTGTGAGCATTGCGTCTGAGCATCTTCCGCTAGATTAGCAAAATATTATATTGTATGTTTATTGTAAAATTTTTATTGTACGTAATTTATATTGGATACGTTGAAAGATTTAATATACAATGGCGGAGTTACAAAGGGATCTCTTACAGTCGATCTCTAAGAAGCTGAAAGAAAACTATAGAATGTACAAAGGTTAAAACCGTTCAGCTAAAGAGAAACTAAATAATAACTAGTAAAAATTGATTATATAATAGAATTACATTATATTTTTTGCTTGGCCACGATCGACTCGACTAATAGTCGATCTACCAGTTGGCCACTCCTGCTATGGACTTCACATATATTGTGAAGCCCATGCGACATAGGCTTCACAATATATGGGAGGTCTACGGTGGCACATCTTTATAGACGATGGTTATTTATTATTAGTTAGGCTAATTATCATTATACCAACCGTTAACTGTCCACTGCTGAACATAGGTCTTCCCCATAAGGGGAGTTTTATCAGTAGTTGCTACGCTTGGCAAGCGGATTGGCAACCGCAGTTAAGCTTTTGGTGATGTTTTAAGAGGGACGCTGATGACTATCCCTCAACCATTTACTTTAGTCGCCTCTTACGACATCCACGGGAGAGAAAGGAATGGCCCATTCTATGCCGGGACCAAACGGCACATCAGGTAAATATTGCCAGATAATTCAAATGTTAAATCAGCCAATCAATAATAAGGATTTCTAGAAAATTTAAACATTTTTTAAGGCAGTTAAAAATATGTAATATTTCAAATTTCATCCATATATACCGAAATAAATAGAAACACAATATTAATACCCCTTTCATGCCCAAGACTTTGTGAATGCCAAACGGAAACAAAACGCTGTGACTATGCATGATAAGGAAAACTCGAGATAGGATCACACTAATCCTTTTGGTAAGTAGGTATAATAGTAGACTGATATATCTACCTTCTAAGACAAAAGCTCGTGCCCAGCAGTGGGTTATTAATGGATTAGTAGAATGATGACGACTGAAGGAAACGAGTATTTATTCTTTTAAATGAGGTCAAGGGACCATGGTTTTTTAATGGATGATAATGGAATGGTGACCCCGCCTGCGCTAATGGCTTACGCTGGCAGGGTACCAGTGAGAGATAATAGGTGAGAATGAAAAGCAAGTCAGTTAGCCCATCGCGATTAAGACATCTGGAATAGAGCACAATGGTCTCCAGGAGAAACCACGTGGAAGTCGACCTGACTGGGTATATTTCTAGTAATGGGATTGGTCCTGGTGTCCTGGAGGAACGCATTATTAACAAACCCTTCTTCTCAAGAAGTATTGGTGTCATGAGTATCACAGATATTCAGTGACGTCCGCAGTACTGTTCATGTGGGGGGAAGGAATTGTTAGTAATGGGGAGGATAGTCCCCATTGCTATCAATATACCCTATCAGATCGACCTCCACGCGGTCCCTCCTAGAAACTATCGTGATTAATTTATTGTTGAATTCGCACGATGGGCTAACTGACCTGCCTTTACATCCTCATCTATCACTTGTCACTGGTGCCCCACCAATGTATTCCGATAGCGCAGCCGGAGTTACCATGCCATTTTTACACTTAAAAAAAAAGTACTGTTTGTGTCTATAGACGATAGTTACCACTATCTATCAGGTGGCCCGTCAGCTTGTTTGCCATTCTAAGTCGCATAAAAAAAACATTCTGTCTTAAAAATAAAATTTTAATTACAACGAAAGATTTATTTATTTATTTATATATACACATTTACTTATAGTATAGATTATAGGTTATAACAAAAATGTACACAGACAGAGTTATCCCTCAAAGGGATTTCTTCCAGTCGACCTTGAGAACCTGGAAGGAGCAAGTATCTACAGGGTTTATATATAAAGCATAACATATATAGTGCAAAAATAATACGATAAGTAATAAATTATAGTAGCTATATATTATAATATGCAACGCAAGAAGAAGTGTCTTAGACTTGCTTTATATTTGACTAGCTTTTACCTGCGACTGTGGTCGCTTGACCGTGATATGATAAACAGTAACAGCCTATCTCCTTCTCCACCCCATATTATACATGTTTACTAAATTTCATAATACATATATGAAGTAACAAACTCCCTTTTACATATTCTTTTTTATGCAACTTAGAATGGCAAACAAGCTGACGGCCCACCCGATGAAAAGTGGTAACCGTCGCCTATAGACATCAGCAGTACCATGGACATAACAGAGTATACTGTTTCGCCCATGTTACCTCCCATGTGTTGCTATTCTGTGCCCTGTAAATTCACTGCCATATCCCACCCTTCACAGCCATGCAAAAGCAACTGCTTCACAGTAGAAATACGAATGGGACAGAGGTGTCCAAGCAAACGAATTTTGTACAAAGTCTTCCCCTGGTAACATTAGTAAGCATTCTCGATGATCCGTATCGTAATAGGATTGTTTTTATATAAAATATAGGACAAACGAACATGCGCTACACCTGATGGTAAGTGATTACCTCCGCCCATAACTCCGCAACATCACAGAAATTGCAGGTTTGTTGCCAGTCTTTTTGGAAGGAATATCCACTCTTTGGAATCAACTTCCAGCAGCAGTATTTCCGAACCGATACGACATCATAACCTTCAAGAAAAGAGTATATTGTAGTAGGGTATGATGCGTATTAGCCCAAACAGTGTCTTAAAATAAATTGCTAATAAAATGGACTGTCCTATCCTAAAATATTGGGTGGGATAGGATATGAATGCAAGAGCGTCATGGCTGCTCATTTACTCACATAAGTAAATTTATAACTAGCAAAATGGGTCTTATGTTGTCTAAATAAATAATTAATTATTATTATTATATTTCTTTTTAAAATGCCGGCAGCACACTTGCAATACCTCTAGTGTTGCGGGTGATCATGGGCGGCGGTAGTCACTTACCGTCAGGTGAACCACATGCACGTCTGCCCCCTGTGTTACAAAAACAAAAGTACAAATAAATAAAATAAAAAATATTTTCAAATACTAATGTATCAGTATCGACATGCAGGTAGGTTTTCTTTGAAAGAATGAAAGACCAATCACCCTGTAGTGGTCTAAGCACACATAGTTGAATGTGAATTATGAAGCAGTTATAATTGAATAATTGATACATTTATACGCTTCACTGCAGATATTGATTATATTTAATAGGTCTTTCATGATAATGATGGCAGTATGCCTGCAGTCGTATTTATTATCAAGTTACTAGTTAAGCTACCAGAGGGAGACTGTACAAAAGTCGATTGCTTGGGTACCTCTGTCCTATTCGTGTTTCAACCGTGAAGCAGTTGTGTTTGCATGGCTGTGTTTCGGTTTGAAGGGTGGGATATGACGTGAAATTACTGGGTACAGAGGAATAACACCTGAGTCCTCAGGAATGGCAACGCATGGGGGGCATCATGGGCGAAACAGTATACTCTGTTATGTCCATGGTACTGCACATGTCTATAGGCGACGGTTACCACTTTCCATCAGGTGGGCCGTCAGCTTGTTTGCCATTCTAAGTTGCATAAAAAAAAAGCTACTCATTCATTGCAGCTTTAAACAACATTTTATGCAACGGCATGATTTTGAGTGTTCTGGGTTGAGTTCCCATATTTTTATTGCATGATATGTCATTAGTTATTAGTCATTTATTCAAAAAAACAATGTACATTATGTCTGAAATAAGGGATAAACATACAAAAATAATTACATTCATTTGAATATTACAACCATCCAATAACTACAATAATAAATATATTTTGCAATAAACAATGTCAACTTCATCCGTAATATTATATATATGTCAAATTTATTTTTAATTATTTACAATAATCAACAATAGGGGGAAAGGGGTTGTTAGCAATGGAGTTTGACAGCCCCATTGCTAGCTATCAGGTCGACCTCCACGTGGTTCCCCCTGGAAACCATCGTGAACAATTCTTGTTGAATTCGTCACGATGGGCTAACGTGCCCCGCCGGTGTATACCGATAGCGCGGGTGGGGTTACCATTCCATTATAATCCATTAAAAAAAAAAAAAAAACACCAGCGGCATTGCAAGTGTGCTGCCAGCCATTTTAAAAGAAATATGCTCTTTTCTTGAAGGTTGTAATGTATTTAATTTATCATTAGCTTTTACCCGCGACTGCGTGAGCATGACCAGGATATGTTTATTAATCGAAATAACAAGTCTATATTATTTTTCATTCTATACAACACGTGTACAGCAAATTCCATAGTGATCGCGTACCTGTGAAGGTAATAAACAAACAAACTCACTTTCACATTTATAATATTCGTAAGTATTTCTACCTGCTCTAAAGCAGTCCGTATTGTTACAATTTCTTAATACAGCCGGAGAGGTACGAATTTGGAATGCAACACCGGTACCGCGAGAAACATTCATAAACATAAATAGCTCATTACGGAAACTAATGAGATGACTTATATGCGATACGAGAATTGTGAGACTTCTGCATGGACATGTCTATTATTGTGCACTGGAATAGATTTTTTAGAGGTGATAAAGTAATCATTTAATATTTTGTTTTTTAAAAAAAGTTTCCAATTGTAATAAAAACCGATTTCTTTTTAGAATGGAAGGGATGGCTTATTCTATGGCGGGACCACGCGGTAGTACTTGTTTAATAACTTAGTATTTTTATTTTATTTTATTTGACAAAAAAACACAAAGTTACAAAAAACAAGATACAATGGGCCCCACACTAGGCGAACCTGTATCGTGGGCAAAGATTAACTAATCACAAATGTTTGGTAATAAAAAGTACATAGTGGGCGGGTATTAATATAAAAAAGAATATAAAATTGAAATAGTGAAAAAAGTAATAAAATCAACAATATAGATACACAAGCAATTATAAAACACTAATAATATATGTCTGTAAGAGAAGCTTATGTATGTATAGTGTTAATTTAATTTCGTTATATATATATATATATATATATATATATATATATATATATATATATATATATATATATATCATCTTCCTACCCTTATCCCAATCATTTGGGGTCGGCGTAATATGGTTTTATCCATATTACAAACAGATTTGGTTTTTAGTTTTACGACCGGCCACCTGCCTGACGTCAACCCTCTTTGGGATATATATATATATATATATATATATATATATATATATATATATATATATATATATATATAGGATATATATAGGAATATATATATATCCAAAAAATAATATTAGATAACAGACTTTTAAAATATTCGAAAATATATATCGGGCAGTTATGGGCGATGACATTTTTCTGATATCAATGTTACTAGAGACTTTGTACAAAAGACGTTTGCTTGAGTACCTCTGTCCTATTCGTGTTTCTACCGTGAAGTAGTTGTGTTCGCAAGTTCGCTTGGTGTTTCGGTTTGAAGGGTGGGATAAGGCAGTGAATTTACAGGATACAGAGGAATAACACCTGAGTCCTCAGGAATGGCAATGCATGGGGGGTATCATGGGCGAAACAGTATACTCTGTTATGTCTATAGTACTGCTCATATCTATAGGCGACGGTTACCATTTTCCATCAGGTCGGTCAGCTTGTTTGCCACTCTAAGTTGCATAAAAAAATATATAGAGAAAACCAACATATTGGCGTGCTATCCATAATACCTATGCCTACACGTGACTTTAACCATAAGGTCAGTGAAAGCTATATCAGTATACGAGGTTTGTCCGGAAAGTACGTATAAAAGTTTTTTAAAAATTTTATTTTACAATTATTCAGGTAAATCAATTTTATCCCCTTCAAAGTACTCCCCCTGTGACATAATGCACTTGTGCCAACGCCGTTTCCACTGTGAGAAGGCTCCTTGAAAGTCCTCTGGTTGTAGGTTTCTCAGCTGCCCCGTCGTAGCTTTTTTTATCTCATTTATGTCCCCCAAATGCCGCCCCCGAAGTACCAATTTGGTTTTTGGGAACAAGAAGAAGTCACACGGGGCCAAATCCGGCGAATAGGGGGGTGTTCGGTCACCGTAATGGAATTTTTACTCAAAAACTCACGGACAACAAGAGAGGTGTGGGCAGGGGCATTGTCGTGGTGAAGAATCCAACGCCCCTCTCGCGCCAATTCTGGACGAACTCGTGCCACACGACTGTCTGACCGTTAAACGACGGTCCCCATTAACACAAGTTCGAATTCTTTCCACGTTTTCGTCGGAATGTGAAGTGGAAGGACGTCCTGAACGTGGGTCATCTTGAACGCTTTCTCGGCCCTCTCTGAATCTTTTTAGCCACTTGTGGACGGTTGGTTCCTTCACAGCATCATCCCCATAAACTGTTCTGAGATCGGCAAAAATTTCACGGCCATTCTTGCCGAGTTTCGAGAGAAACTTGATTACGACGCGCTGCTCTTCAACGGAAGCGGGCTCCATGCCGACGGGGTTTCGTTAAGAGGTAACTTCACAGATGGCGTGACAAGCCAGTTCGCACCGCACGGCGGTCAGACCAGAACTGAAGCATTGTTAGGGACATAAGGAAGGGGTCCTGCGCTTACCTGGCCTCCCCACTCCTCTTTCTCGCATTCCAGAACACTTTTATACGAACTTTCCGGACAGACCTCGTATATATGTAATTGTATTACTTTTATTTATCTAAATCTATTAATTGTTTACTTGGAAAAACAACGCTATATAAAGTAAACATGATTTCCATCGTTCGTACAATCTCTAGTATCGGTCCTATCATAAAGGTCGTTTGTGATAATGCTGTGATAAGCATGAACACGTTTAAGTCATGCACATTTCTTTTTATAATAACAAATAGATATTTTTTGCTCCACAAACAAACAGCTTCAATTACGCGTATATTTCCATCGTTATCATAACAATCATTTCGTGTCCACTGCTGACTATATGCCTCCCCCATCATTGGAGCAATTGCTCCAATAATGGGGGATAGGGGAGCTCCAGTGGATTGCAGAAATTCAGTGGATGCAGGTGGCTCAGGACAGCTTTTATGGCAGTCTGTGGGAGAGACCTATGTTCACCAGTGAACAGGTAATGGATGAAATGAAATACTATTGGATGTCTATGTAAGTGAAAGACCGTGATGTTTTCAAACTCTATTAATTCTCTATTTCACTCACTCCCTTATTGAGATTTTTTTATAACAAATAACAATATTAAATTTTCATTCATTTTCTTATTATTATTATTATTGACAGACGTGCTTTTTCAGGCAGAAAAACCGGTGACATAGCGACCTTTCCATGATTTTTTGTGCTTGCCCTTTTTTAAAGTTCCTATCAGTGATAGGAATTTCAAGATTTTTTGTAGTGACGTTTTTTTATCGCCTCAGAATTGAGAGTGTGTTTTCCAAAGGATATGTCGTTTATGTATGGGTGGGCTACAGCCATACATTATTTAAAAATAAATAATAATCTTAAATTTTAAATCCATTGATTCCCTTACTAACACACTGTTATAATCTAGTCATTTATTCTATTGTTTACATTTTTGTTATATTGTTATATTAAAACAGACTGTGGACAGAAACATTTAATTTTTTTTTTATGCAACTTAGAATGGCAAACAAGCTGACGGCCCACCTGATGGAAAGTGGTAACCGTCGCCTATAGACATGAGCAGTACCATGGACATAACAGAGTATACTGTTTCGCCCATGATACTCCCCATGCGTTGCCATTCTTGAGGACTCAGGTGTTATTCCTCTGTACCCAGTAAATTCACGCCATATCCCACCCTTCAAACCGAAACACAGCCATGCAAACACAACTGCTTCACGGTTGAAACACGAATGGGACAGAGGTACCCAAACAATCGACTTTTGTACAAAGTCTCCCTCTGGTACATTTACTTATTAAATTATTTAAAACTTTATTGACTAAAATGTAGTATTAAAGGCAGACTTAATGCTTTAGACATTCTTTACCAGTTAACCTTTTTTTAATGGATGATAATGGAATGATAACCCCGCCTGTGCTATCAATATACACTGGCGGGGCACCAATGAGGATGATAAGTGAGAATGAGAAGGTAGGTCAGTTAGCCCATCGTGACGAATTCAACGATAAATTAGTCAAGATGGTTTTCAGGAGAAACCGCTTGGAGGTCGACCTGACAGGTTATACTGATAGCAATGTGGACTAATATCTCCATTACTAATAATCCCTTCCCCTACCAGTCAACCTTTAGGATGTATAAAGTTACACGATGGGGGTTACATCATCGGTTTGAAGGGTACGATATGGCGTGAATTTACAGGGTAAAGAGGAATAACACCCGAGTCCTTCAGGAATGGCAACGCATGGGGGGTACCATGGGCGAAACAGTATACTCTGTTATGTCTATGGTACTGCTCATGTCTATAGGCGACGGTTACCACTATCCATCAGGTGGGCCGTTAGCTTGTTTGCCATTCTAAGTTGTATAAAAAAAAAGTACTTTTATAACATATCGACTCTAATATTTCATCTGCGTGCTTGGCATATCTACCAGTAAGTCCAGTTAATTACTGATTTATTCAACTAGTAGTAATCCAGTCCAATGAATGAACTCAGGGCCAAATTAATTTGTACGCCCTTGTAGGGATTGCAAATTGAAGTAATTCATAAATATGCATAGGTCATAGATCAGTATTGATAAGGCCAAAATTGACCATACGTACATAAAGTCACGTCCACGCTGGTTAACTTTGACTGTGCCTTCTGTTCTAATAGACGATTTAGACTGACTGCATTAAGGTTGATTGCAATGGGGCCGCTGGTACCCGTTATTAACTAATTTACCAGAGAGAGACTTTGTACAAAAGTCGATTGCTTGAGTACCTCTGTCCTATTCGTGTTTCAACCGTGAAGCAGTTGTGTTTGCATGGCTGTGTTTCAGTTTGAAGGATGGGATATGTCGTGAATTTACTGGGTACAGAGGAATAACATCTGAGTCCTCAGGAATGTCAACGCACGGGGGGTATCATGGGCGAAACAGTATACTCTGTTATGTCCGTGGTACTGCTCATGTTTATAGGCGACGGTTACCATTTTCCATCAGGTGGGCCGTTAGCTTGTTTGCCATTCTAAATTGTATAAAAAAAAAACTTATGTGATAAGCGTCTCTTGCGTTAACATCCGCTCAGTATTGTCATGAAAGAAAAAGACATGTTACCGCCGCCAATAGGCACTCGAAATTACAGATAAATTGCATATGTGTCGGCGGCCTCTTGTGATTTAGGTAAAGACCGGACCACTCCTTCCTTTCCCGTAGGTGTCGGATAGGCGACTAAGTCGCGAGATAGGTAGCAGCGCCTCTCTTTAAACTTCACTGAAAGACTAACTGGGACTACCAACATGGCCGCCAACGTGGCAGTTATTGACAAAATCTGAACTGAACGAACCCTACGTCCAGCAGTGGACAGTTAACCGCTGATATGACGATGATGATGATGTTTTTTTTGTATATTTATTTCTTATGGTATTGTAAAATACAGAAATTTATAATAATAATAATAATATTTATTTAATCAGACAACATAAGGCCCATTTTGTTAGTTATAAATTGACTTAACCTGTGTTAGTAAATGAGCGTTCATGACGCTCTTGCATTGATAACCTGTCCCACTTTAATTTTTTTTCATGCAACTTAGAATGGCAAACAACCATAATCGTCGCCTATAAGCATGAGCAGTACCATGGACATAACAGAATAGACTGTTTCGCCCATGATACCCCCCATGCGTTGCCATTCTGGAGGACTCAGGTGTTATTCCTCTGTACCATGTAAATTCACGCCATATTCCACCTTTCAAACCTAAACACAACTGCTTCACGATAGAAACACGAATAGGACAGAAGTGCTCAAGCAATCGACTTTTATACAAAGTCTCCCTCTGGTTCTAGAATGGGACAGTCCATTTTATCAGCAATTGTCTTCAGGACACTGTTTGAGCTAACACGCACCCTACTCAACAGCGAAACAATTCGTTTGCGCCGTATTGCGTAAAAATCATCCGTACGCTCTCGTGCAAACATGTGTGACGTACTGCAGCGATGAGGTAGCTCCAATAGTGCCCTGAAGGCATTATTATATTGGACTTAATTTACGTCAATTTAATTCATTTCATATTCTACCTTAATGGTTTTATACAGTAGGAGCGTTCAAAGGACTTGCCACCCAACGGTCCTCACACTATCTAAAAAGTTTGAAGCGAATACGATAAAATGGAAAAATAAAGATAAACTTTCCGATATCGACATTTTCCTAAGAAAATAATATTATTGTGTATTATTATTATTTTTTTTTTCAAATAATCTATAGGTAATATCTGCTTACAGTCACGTTTTAATATCCTTTTTTTATACAAATTAGAATGGCAAACAAGCTGACGGCCCACCTGATGTAAAGTGGTAACCGTCGCCTATAGACATGAGCAGTACCATGGACGTTATAGAAACAAAAACTACTCGACGGATTTTAACGAAACTTGGTACAATTATTCTTCATACACCTAGACAGGTTATAGGATACTTTTCATCACGCTACGATCAATAGGAGCAGAGCAATGAAGGGAAATGTTAAAAATGTCCACCCGTGTGACGCCGGGACGGGTCGCTAGTATTACCTAAACTTACCACATTCATCGCAATAAATTTCATTTTATTTCATTTCATATAATTTTAAAATAACAATCCAATAAATGTTAAGAAGTTATTACATAACCCCCTTTATGAGGGAGGTCCATGTTGAACAGTAAACAATTATTGGCTGATATGATGATGATTATGAAATATAAAAGAAAATACCAATAACCAAATTAATATGAAGAACGGCAGAAGAGCCTCCTGTTTCATTTTATTTCAATGATTTATTTATTTATTTAACTCTTTATTGCACCATAAACAAAAATATACAACGATAAGTGAATAAATACAAGTGAAATACAGTAAAATAAATACATATTAAAATATACACATAAATGTACAAAAGGCGGTGTTATCGCTAGGGCAATCTCTTACAGACAACTTTTGGTTAAAGGAGAACAGATAGAAGTGGGTACATTTACAATACTGTTTCAAAAAAAATGTCATTAAAAAAAAACAATTACTTTGGTTAAAAAACTAAATTACTGAAACGATTCTGATAAAATTTCTATGTGACCAGTCTGAAAGCATTTTAGTTAAAAAAAATACATTTATAAATGACAGAGTTATATGGTACACAACAAGAAAATATAACCGAATTTAGAAAAAATATTATTTATCAAATTGGGAAACGAAAAACTTAGTATGTTTATAAAGTTTCCATTATACAAAGACATCGAATCGAAAACGTCCTCCATTTTTGAAGTCGGTTGACAATATGTCGTAAATGACATTTTTATGTATACATATAAACAGAAACGAATTGTGTATTCCATTTTTAAAGTTGATTGAAAATGTGAATCAACGAAAATAGACTTAGCACAATATATGAATACCTACCTATCGTTATCAAGCACTTACAACATACATGCACCTTTCTATCTTACATGGCAGACACTATGTCGCATGATAAGATACGAAACATATTTGCTTATATTATATTTATGATATAACATATCCGAATATGAACCTTTCAAGTATATATATAATTATTATAAATATATAAAGTAAATCCTTACTGACGTTACAAATGTGAGTTTGTTTATTACCTCATAGCAATTTAACTGCTTAATCGTAATTGCTCATTAATACATATAACCTATGGGATGCAGAAAGACTACCAAAAGTTGCTGTAATTTCGTTCCTTATGTATACTTCCTCCACTATCAAAACTCGTCAGCAGTCAGGTAAATAAATATTTAAAAATTGCAACAATAATTAAAAAGAAGATGTATTGAGGCGGTGTATTTGCTCAGAGGACAGTAACACAAGTGAGGTTTTTTTTTATACAACTTAGAATGGCAAACAAGCTGACGGTCCACCTGATGAAAAGTGGTAACTATCACCTATAGATATGTGCAATACCATGGATATAACAGAGTATACTATTTCACCTATATACCTCCCATGCGTTGCCATTCCTGAGGACTCAGGTGTTATTCCTTTGTACCCTGTAAATTCACGCCATATTCCACCCTTCAAACCGAAACACAGCCGTGCAAACACAACTGCTTTATGGTTGAAACACGAATAGGACAGAGGTGCCCAAGCAAACCACTTTTGTACATCTACCGCGAAGTACCTGTGTTTCGGTTTGAAGGGTGGGATATGATAGTGAATTTACAGGGTACAGAGGAATAACACCTTAGTCCTCAGGAATGGCAACGCATTGGGGGTATCATGGGCGAAACAGTATATACTCTGTTATGTCCATGGTACTGCTCATGTCTATAGGCGACAGTTACCACTTTCCATCAGGTGGGCCGTCAACTTGTTTGCCATTCTAAGTTGTATAAAAAAATATATCAGGGCAGGATGTGTATTGTACTTTATCACTTTCTACTGATAATAATGTCGACTTATATCAGATTATGTACGATAAAACAATATCACACGAACGTTTATCAAAAGAAATGAACGGGCATCAATAATATTATATTGGTATCCATTTCACCGTTGATAAGAGTTTATTTGTTAACCGATAATGCAAATGTTGTGTAGAACGACCTCATACTTGATATTGACAACCTCAAATATGACTGCACAAATACGACGGACACAAGTGTGAATGGATAGGAGGAAAGGGATTGTTAGTATTGGAGACTGAGAATCCCATTGCTAATATACCCAACCAGGTCGACCTCCTCGCGGTTCCCCCTGGAAACTATAATGGTTAATTCCTAATGAATTCATCATGATAGGCTAACTGGCCTGTTTTCATTCTCATCTATCACCCTTCACTGGTGCTCCGCCAGCGTATCCCGTTAACGCAGGCAGGGTTACTATTCCATTTTCACCCATCAAAAGAAAAAAGTGTGAATGGATCGATTTAATTGCAATTTACGGACGAAGCCTATTTTCAGTAGTTGATGAATAGATGAAATAATTACTTTCTTCTTCATCAAATAGCTTAAGTGTATATTTTTATGACACTGAGTTGGTCAAAAAGCATAGGTCCCACCTGATGGTAAGCAGTTACCTTAGCCTATGAACGTCTGGAATACCAAGGGCATTATGCACGCGTTGACGACCCTGAAGAAATCTCTTTATAATTTTTTTAAAGAACCCCATGCTGTAGTCTCTCGGAAATACCTCGAGTTCGAGTTCATTCCATAACCTGAGCGTTTGTGGCATCTGAACATATTTTCACGACCATAATCTCTAAAAGTAGTAAATGTTATATTCGACATGTCTATTTCCAAGCATAATTTTTTGAATAATTTAATTAATTTTATTAAATTGGGGGTTATTTTGTGCTCAAGTGTTGCAATCAAAGAAAATAATTTAAATCAACTAACCAGGCATAATATTCGAATACAATATGGCAAAAGGGGGGGAAAGGGATTGTTAGTAATGGAGTTTGACAGCTCCATTGCTAGCAATATGCCTTCTTAGGTCAACCTCCATGTGGTTCCCCCTGGAAACCATCGTGAACAATTCTTGTTGAATTCGTCACGATGGGCTAACTGACCTGCTTCATCCTCACCTATCATCCTTCACTGGTGCCCCGCCGGTGTATACCGATAGCGCGGGTGGGGTTGCCATTCCATTATCAACATCATTATCAAAAGGCGAGTCTACCATCATTACATAGATTAATTTTAAAATGCAGAACAGTAACACAAAAATTGTTGGCGTCAGCCAGATTCAAACTCCCGACCTTTGAGATCTAAAAATTTTAGTTTTGCACCACTGAGTCATGGTGCTATAAACTAAAAGATCCTTACCAGTAGTATGAATGCAAAAGTGAATTTGTTTGTTATCTTATAGCGCCTTCATGGCTTAACCAATCACTATGAAATTTGTTAAAAAAAGTACTTTATGGGATGGAAAACAGCATAGGTTATTTTTCATCCCAGTCAGTAAATACATTTTTTTTATGTAACTTAGAATGGCAAACAAGCTGACGGCCCATCTAATAGAAAGTGCTAACCATCGTCCATAGACATGAGCAGTACCATAGACATAACAGAGTATACCGTTTCGCCTATGATACTCCCTATGCGTTGCCATTCCTGAGGACTCAGGTGTTATTCCTCTGTACCCTGTAAATTCACTGCCATATCCCACCCTACATACTGAAACACAGCCATGCAAACACAACAGCTTCACGATAGAAACATGAGACAGAGGTGCCCAAGCAAACGACTTTTGTACTAAGTCTCCCTCTGGAATATATATACCGGTCAAGCAGACGAAGTCGCGGGTAAAAGTTAGTATATATATATATATTATTTCCAGTGAACGTATATACATAATAATATACGGCATGTTTCGTTAATTAGAACCCACTCAGAGGCAGCGTTTATAATAATTATTTATTTAGCAATGGCCTACATACGAAGGGTCTTATTACCAATAAATATGAAAATTGTATCTAACATTGACTCGAACAAGCACGATATATGAAGGGCACGGATTTAACAGTTAACAGAATTGTTCAGTACATCCAAACACTGACTCACTTTAAGATAAGCCACAAGGTTGTGCGCGCTACATAAACTTTGGACTGAGCACGAATTAAAAAAAAATATTCAGACGTATTATAAATGTAAGTGATGAGTTAGGAAATAAAAAAAAAAATTAAACATTATGCAAAGAGAAAAAATGTAAACAAAATTGTACATAATTTACATTCGACACATTGAAAGACTTAATTTACAGTAATTACTTATTAATGTCCTTGACTTTAGCTTTTGGCTCGTGGTTTTCCCTGCTTACCTCGAATAGAATAGTGTGAAAATAGAAATATTAGACCGAGCCTTGAGGTTTACTAAATTGCACCCTAGTCAATATAATCAGTATTTGTCTAATACATATTTCAGTTATTAAAAAAATAGTGAATCTTTTTGTTCCTTCGAAATAATTTTTGTCAAAATATTGTCAGTTTAAGAGCGTACGCATTTCTCCATACGATCCATTGTTAAACCAGCAAGTTACGCTAAGAACTTTATAACAGCTAGTCTCCAAAATTTCTAATTAATTTTTATGCAACTTAGAATGCCTAACAGATTGATTGTCCACCTGATGGAAAGTGGTAACCGTCGCCTATAAACATGAATTGTATGATAAATATAACAGAGTAAACTGTATCACTCATGCCACCCTCGCTGCGTTGCTATTTTGATATTGTTCATTATTAAACAATTTTATCAAGAACCGTGTGGTCCCGGCATAGAATAGGCCACCCCTTCATTTCCTGTGGATGTCGTAAAGGAACTTAATTGTAGAGAAATTGGCAACACCGTCCCTATAAAACATCTCTAAAAGCGTAACTGTTGTTGCCAACCCGACTGCCAAGCATGGCAATTACTGCTAAAAAACTCTCCTTATGGGAAAGGCTTATATTCAGCAGATGACAGTTAACGACTGAAATGATGATGATGATGAAACAATTTCAAACATTGCCAAGTTATTAGTGATCAATAGTGTATGTTGTCCTAACTTCTCACTATATGTGGTCACAACAGTGGCATGTAATACGTTGAATGATTCAGATTAGTTCCTCGTTTATTTATTTCATGGATTTATAATATCTGGGTCGTCTTTGAACAATTGCATCGATGCATTTATTTTCCATTTGCATTCTGCACGAAACTGCTCCGACTTTATGAATCAATAGGGAAGTATGGCTGCCCTCACTGATCATCACCGTCCTGATGATGATATATATCACACATACATACATATCAGCCATTAACTGTTCATTGTTAAACGTAGACCTCTCGCTAAGGGAATCTTTGCCAGTAGTTGCCAATATTGGCAGGCGATTTATTATCGTACACTTGTTAATGAAACATCATTAATTGCAAGAAAAGAATTGCGAAATCGTTTCAGTAGGTATTACTGAAGATATCGTGTAACATATAGACAGAAACGCAGTATAAGACGACCTCCATTAGGATACCACTCCAGAGTGACCTTGAATACATAGTAGGAAGTCAGTGGTTATAATTGGATGTAGGTTTTAACAGTAAAGCAGTTGTGTTTGCATGGCTGTTTCAGTTTGAAGGGTAGGATATGGCAGTGAATTTACAGGGTACAGAGGAATAACACCTGAGTCCTCAGGAATGGCAACGCATGGGGGGTATCATGGGCGAAACAGTATACTCTATTATGTACATGGTACTGCTCGTGTCTATAGGCGACGGTTACCACTTTCCATCAGGTGGGCCGTCAGCTTGTTTGTCATTCTAAGTTGTATAAAAAAAAAGGTGTTTCCGGACCGTAACTATATTTACGAGGCTTATGTTCAGCAGTGGACAGATAATGGCTGATATGGTGATGATGATGATGATGATGATGACGTAGACGAATTAAGAATTTCCTCCTCTTAGAAGTCGCTTAAAGAAAATTTTGTGTGACCCTAACATTAGGCCTGACCTAAATTCCTGACTGACATTACTGTTAGGATATCATATTTTTATTTTATTTATTTTAATTCCATTAGCAAACGTTTTAAAGAACCGTAAATAGGCGACCTCGGATAATCAAGGGAAGTGTAGGATAATACAGTGACGACCTTACAAATGATGTGGAAATGCGCTAAATATAGGAGAGTTTGTTATTTTTTATTATAAGAACTGTGTTAGGAAAATAAACATCTGTCGGGACGTATGTAAGGTTTAAATTTAGACGAATTCATTGATAGGTATATGTATACTGGGTTTGTCGAATTACGTAAAGGAATTTTAAATTATTATTGTACTTATAAGACAAGTGTAAGATAGAAGAGGCAAAATGCTGGGCCACCTTATACGACATGACGATTTTTTTAAGAGCATAATAGAAGGAAAGATAGAGGGCAAAAGAGGAAGAGGAAGACCGAGGAATAACTACATGGGACAGATAAAGGAAACACTAGGCGTCATGTCGTATAGGGAGATAAAGGATATGGCCTGGGATAGAGCTGGCTGGAGGAAGATGCATGAATTAGTTGCACCGACAAGAGGAAACTCTTAAATGAAAAGAAAGATTGTCTTCTTTCTTTTATTATCTTACTATAGTACAGCGATTATTATAATAAATTATTTATAAGAAACGTATGTTGCACTTTTTAAATATTAATGTTTTACGTGCCGCTAAGGGTCATCGACCATACGAACTATTGACTAATAATGCGACACTACAGACAAGGAAAAATAAAATTTATTTACAACCGCATTTAGTTAACATTAATAAGTTTCAGGCAAGGTCGATTGCTTTAATAATTATATTAAAACAGAATCTACTATGTATATATTATTAGTATTTTGTTTAATTATTATTTAAACACATATCGGTTTGGGGGCCCTGTGATCTACCTATTACAGATACCAGCTCCTCACAACAGAGTTCCATATTATTTTAATTTTTTTTTATACAACTTAGAATGGCAAACAAGCTGACGGCCCACCTGATGGAAAGTGGTAACCGTCACCTATAGACATGAGCAGTACCATGGACATAACAGAGTATACTGTTTCGCCCATGATACCCCCCATATGTTGCCATTCCTGATGACTCGGGTGTTATTCCTCTGTACCCAGTAAATTCACGCTATATCCCACCCTTCAAACTGAAACACAGCCTCGCAAACACAACTGTTTCACGGTAGAAACACGAATGGGACAGAGGTACCCAAGCAATCGACTTTTGTACAAAGTCTCCCTCTGGTATGGTAGAATGAAGTCAGCCAGTTGGGATTCCAAGAATTAACTGTAAATTTTCAGGAAGGACCGGGAGATATGGTATATAAGAATAGAAGCCGCTTTAGCCAATATAAAAGGAATATTGTGCAATTAATGATTTCTAAATAAAAGGTTGGACTACTCTTTACTAAATGTTATGGCCATGTTGTGCAGAAACTTGTCGATTACTTCGGTTACAGATGTTTAAATTTACAAATAAATAGTATTAGATCTCGTAGTCAGCCAACGACTACGCTACCTGGATATCGTGAATGAAGACAAGAAAGCCAAAGCTTTGTCTAAGGAAGACGTACAAGGTCGGACGAAGTAGAATGGAAATACCAAGATAACTAACCTTGTCCACAACCAAAATTAAAATTATAACAAAGAAGAAGGCCGAACTCTTTTTTGTCTTTTGATCTGGTGATGGCATTTCCAAAAGTAGTTGGGAAAGTCAACTGATAGTATTTATTTTATGGTGCAAATAAAACCAAAATCTGACAGTAGATAAGTATGAGCTGTTTGGTTCATTATTATATTCATGTGGAATTAAGTCAAATGCTTTCACATAGTTTACGTTCAAGTTGCGTAAAATATTTCTTCTATAAAAAAGAAAATTTTCCACTACGTATGGAGGATGCCTTCATATTCTATACCTCTTTTGTTATCTTTAGAAGCAAGGTCTTTCTCTTCTTCTTGTTTCTTCTAAATCTAAATTTAATTCTACTCTACATCTGAATTTTACTGGTAATATCTGAATATTATCGTTGACTTGTTATCGACGCGGTAAATAAATGTTCTTACATGTAGTTGGACAACTACATGTCGTAATCAACTTATAAAATAGGAATCATTAAAAAAATTTGATGAATCATGTCGTTACATGTATGATTAAAAAGATTATTAGGTTCTATAAAGTTCAACGGCATTACAAGGCCATCGTCATACCTACCGCTTTAATGGATTACAAAACTAGATTTCTTTAAAAAACACTATCATAATTTTCAGACCTCCGCAGTCTGACAGCGCCTTTTTTCAAGATTGTTTTTGAGATTGCAAATGTTTTTGACCATCTCGTACCTCCTGAGATGTTTTCGTGGATGTCAATGAAATGGTAATTCTCACGTGTGGGATGAATCTCATGTTATTTGACCCACCGTGATGGATTCACGTGGAGGTCAATCTAACAGGAAACAATGCTAGCAATGCGACTATGAGTGCCCGTTACAGAAACTCTTTTCCCATCTCGTATATACGGGACTCCCCGAAAGGCGGACTACTGAAAAGAAGTGAAAGCTGAAAGTAAAATATTACGAGACTAAACCATTTTGTCGTTGAATGTTGCGAAGTCCTTTTTCCTGTTTGGCCAGAAAATATATCACTCCTTGAACACAAAACGACCTTTTGTCGTAGTTAAAAGACCGTCTTCTATGTTTCGATAGTTCAATTGTCAAATGTTTAGCGGAATTTCTTCACTCTTATAGTAATCTCATTGGTTAACTGTAGACTTTTGCTATGCAACTATTACCTAAATGGTTGTTTGACAGTTTAAAAGACGAGAATTTTGCTAATGGAACTAAAAAGCTTAACAGGAGATAACTTACTAGCATGACAGTCGCAAATTTAGATTGTCACACAAAATTTTCTTTTAGCTACTTCTAAAACGAGCAAATTCACAATTCGTCTGCGTTTTTATATGTATCATCGTCATCATTAACTCAGTCATTATCTGTCCATTGTTGAACATGGGCTTTCCCCATAGACTGCCATAAAGAACAGTCCTGATCTACTTCCATCAACTAACTACCTGCAATGCATTTGAGGTCGTCACTTGTCAGCCATTAATTGATCACTGCTGAACATATGCTATTGCTATAAGAGGAGTTTTGCGAGTAATTGCCAAGCTTGGCAACCAGGTTGGCAACCACTCTTAGTCTTTGGTAATGTTTTCAGAGGGACTCTACTGCTTATGCCTCGACCATTAAGTTCCCGTAGTCGTCTCTTACGACACCCACGGGAAAGAAATGAGTCGCCCATTCTGTGAAAGGACCACACGACGAATAATAATGTTTTTTTTTGCTGGGTGAAAATGGTATGGTAACCCCGCCTGCGCTAACGGGATACGCTAGCGTAGCACCAGTGAAGGGTGATAGATGAGAATGAAAACAGGCCAGTTAGCCCATCATGATGAATTCATTAGGAATTAACCATGATAGTTTCCAAGGAGAATCGCGTGGAGGTCGACTGGTTGGGTATATTGCTAGCAATAGGATTCTTAGTCTCCATTATTAACAATCCCTTTCCGCCCAATAATAATGTATTAGATTTCAAACATTCTTTACGTATCTAAAAGGCGTGTAAAAGACTTGGTTTTACATAACATTTTTTTTATTAAAAATATCAGCAATGATATTCGAGGCAATGACCGATAATGATATCGAGGGATCAATCAACCTGTTATGTTTTTGCGTCATTTAAAATTTCAGTTCAATGTCACTATAATAAGGTCGTCGTGTATATTAATTAAAATTTTTCACGGAGCACAATATTTACAAACATGTACTTTGCTCCGCAGAAATAAAAACAACAACAACAACTTCAATCATTACAAAATACACAGTCACATGTTTTGTA
The DNA here is from genome assembly GCF_026898425.1 of Galleria mellonella. Classification (NCBI taxonomy): domain Eukaryota; kingdom Metazoa; phylum Arthropoda; class Insecta; order Lepidoptera; family Pyralidae; genus Galleria; species Galleria mellonella. Next base: position 1,372,578 of record NW_026442130.1, read on the forward strand.
GACCCATTGGTTTAAAAATATTTGAATTTAGTACACGGAAACATGTGCCATCGTGTATTTTTTTTATGTTGGTAAGAAAAATATAAATTACAAATAGTTACAAAATTAATCTATGACTAGTAAGTTAATTAGTTAGTTAGTTAATAATTAAAGATTGTGTTTTACAAATAAACCAACTTCAATTGTGACAATACCTAATTAATCATAAATTTGATCTAAAAACTAGACTACTGAATGGATTTTGTTGAAATTTCTATGGGATCTATCTGTAAGTTAACCTTCAGATAAAAAACAAATTCCTAATCGGTTTAGAACTGACGGAGTTAAGAATCATAAAAAAATACAAATGAATCGAGAATGTCCTCTTTGAAGACGGTTGAAAATAGTTTCTGCATTTGCAAAAAATTTCTATTCGTCCAGTGATCAAACAAACTTCACCATTATTATAATATTAATAAGTATTGATGTAGAAATGCTTTAATAATAATAATAAATATCAAGACAGAACTAGCATTCCAGTGGAATAACGATAACAGAGTTCTGTTTAACAGCTAAATTATTCAGGGCTTGCAAGCAACACTGCAGTGAGACACTCCGCACGTGTGTAGTGAAAGTCGCGTCATATCATAATATTTCTTTTAAACATGAAATAATTTATGACAATATTCCAAATTTATATAGGGTCTAAAGGGAAGAAGAGATACATTTTGGTGACATTTACGCATTCAAAGATGAATTCTTTTTTTAAACGATTTATTTATCGTTATGTTATTAATCTATGTTTACCCCCTTATTTATGAATCATCAAATCTCTTATATAACTGTTTAAGCTAAGTGTTTTGTTTTTTTTTCTTTTGCCCTAATTTGTCAATTTAAAAAACAGTGACAAATCTCTCTAATAGTTAAGATACGAACAAGGACCTACCATGAAATGTTACCTAAAATTTCAGAGCCGAACGAAACAGAAATTTAATGTTAAAATCACATAATACATGCCATTTAAAAATATTAAAATATTTGTTCTTTGGACTTTTACGGTTGGATTTATGACGAACAAAATATTAAACGCCATTTATTGAATGGATTTTATTATGAACAAAAACACGAAATTGGGTCCGAAAATGTGAAATTTTATTTTACGATAGCCCCCAGGTTTGTGGGATGTTTTTGTTTTTATGAATAAGGGAGTTAATGTTCAATGTTCAATTAGTAAAAATACCCATATATTGTAAAATATAGCACAATCTGCAACCAACTCCCATCAAAATTCAATCCCAAAAAAAAACTCCCATAAAAAATATACTCCTTTTTCATGATAATTTGTAAAGTGGTAACCGTCGCCTATAGACATGAACAGTACCATGAATATGAAAGAAATAAACTGTGATGCTTATAATAATATTTCTAATGGTATTCCTTCTTAAATGTTTGGTAAAACAATTGAAAACTTTCTGATATTCGGCTGCCTATAGATGGCGGTAATCATTTACTATTAGGTGAATCGCATGCTTTTTGACCCCAGTATTATAAAAACAAAATTACGTGTATAAAATAATTCGAGAAGCAGTCAATAGTCAAACGATGGTCGTGCGCTGTCTACTATGATAAATTTATCAGTGATACTCAGGTCATACTGATAAAGGTTGTTGAACTCTGATTGTGTTTGCATATCTCTAGTCACCTTGTGATAACGTGGACTTATTTTTTTTAAACTCTTCCTAGTGTATTTGGGTTATTTTTTGTGTGGAAAACGGTCAAACTCTTGTTTGTGACGATTGATGAGAGATTACGTGCTTTAAGGTCAATGATTAATAGTTTTAGGGTTCCGTATGATACTTTATTAAAATTATAAAAATGAAAATGAGTTCTCAAATTATTAACACTCATATTTTTCTTTTATTATACTGGGGTCAAAAAGCATGTACCTGATGGTAAGGGACTACCGCCATTCAAGAGTACCTATAATATCAGAAAAATTGCAGTTATGTAACCGATCTTTTAGGAAGGAGCACCATTAGGAATATCATGAGCAGCATAGTGCTTTTCTTCGATGCCTGTGCTGTTCATGTCTATAGGCAACTGTTACCACTTTCCATTAGGTGGGCCGTCTGTTTGTTTGTCATTTTAAGTTACATAAAAAAGTCTTCTTACTTTCGTGAACTATCCTCACCTGCGGCTTTGTCTGCTTGATCAGAATAAACATTTGCCTGTGTACTTTTTTCTGTAAAATACATATAATAATTCTATAAATACATATATAAACCACACTTCATGACAATTCGTTGTTCTATTAAGGTATCAAGAGACAAGAGACTAATAAACTAGCTTATATCTGCGACTTCGTCCGCGTGACTGGAATATGTTCACTGACCGGGATAATACTGAACGCTTAGATTATTCAATGACCTCCCTGTCAAAGTTTTTTTTTTCGTCAGCTTGTTTACCAAATTTCAAAGCGATTAGTTAAGCCATTAAGGCGTTATGCAATGACAGACAAACTCACTGTCACATTTACAATATTAGTAAAATAATATTGCGTATAATGTATAGGACCGTTTGACTGTCCGCTAACTGAACCCCACTAGCTTCGTGTTTGAAAAATTTAATAGCTGCATAGAACAATGTTCCCTCGCCCATCGCAGGGAAAACCGGAGGGCGTTTTTAAATTATTGTCACGCAATGCTGAAAGTTTTTTCAGTTTTCTACCGACTTCGAAAAAGAGGGAGTTTTGAATGTAAATGGTGTTGTCGTGTATTGTGTCATTGGGAAATACTAATAAATTGATTTCAAATTGATTTTTTCTTTTTCTTATTTCCTATACCAGGTTTTGCCTGCGATTTCGTAAAATTTTGGAGATTTTTGGAGTAGTTAATCAATTGTAGATGAGGTATCGAAAAACGTACACCAATTTTTTAGTTAGATCTTCAAGTGTCAAAAATCGTATACAATTCGGTGCAGCAGTTTCTTGCGTGATGCCTGGACAAATATACAAACAGTGAAAATTTATCACAATTATTGTTTTAGCTATTTTTACACATTTATTTTTCTTAAATCTCTCACACGTACAGACATTATCGAGTTACAATTTTATTATATTAGTAAAATACAAGATTATAATTTTTTAGTAAAAAAAAACGACGATTTGTGAGATTCATAGTAAACGTTAGACCCAATAGGATTTACCACAAAATATTTAAAACACTGTTTATCTAAACTGTGTTTAAGATTAAATTACACTGATATATATATATATATATCAGTGTAATAAGGTTTTATAAAATGTATTTCAATAAACACCTTTTATTTTTAATAACATAAACTTACTTTTATTTAGACATAAAAGGATCTTAGACACGCTTTTGCAATAAGACGTACTACGCTAAACATGTATTGAACACAAGTCTATCGCAAGTTTAACATTCTTGTGGTAACGCGGAAATCGATATTGTATATATTAGAATCACGACAAAATCAACCTGAAATTAATATTAAAAAAACGACAATATCAACTGCAAAAAGAATAATGAAAATCGATTTAAAATTGACAATCAAATCACGTAACATAGCTATAAAATATATTGAAAATTTCGGCTATAAATGCAATTAAACAGTGAATGTAAATTATTGGAAATTGTTTAGATTCGGATTCAGATTCTTTATTTGAATTAAACATGTTACATTTGATGTTCACTTGTGTACACTTCGAACTATATGTTTCACCAAAATACTGGTATACAAAATTTATTAATTATTTTTTTATAACACTGAGGTGGCAAACAAGCATACGGCCCACCTCATCGTAAGTGGTTACCGTAGCCTATGAACGCCTGCAATACTAGGGGTATTACGCGCGCGTTGCCGACCCTAAAGAAACCTCTTTACCCCCCTTTTGAAGAACCCCGTGCTGTAATCACCTGAGTGTTTGAAATACCATAATCTTGTCATTAAACATGTTCATTTAAAATGTATTTTTTTTAATGGGTGACAATGGCATTGTAGCCCCCCGCCTGCGCTATATACACTGGCGAGGTACCAGTGAGAGGTGATAGGTGAGGATGAAAAGGCAGGTCAGTTAGCCCATCGTGACGAATTCAACGATAAATTAGTCACTATAATTTCCAGGGTGAACCGCGTGGAGGTCGACCTGATAGGGTATATTGATAGCAATAGGGACAAACCTTCCCATTACTAAAAATCCTTTTTTACAAAATTAAAGTTTCACGAAAGCGGAGTCACAGGTAACGTCTAGTTACATTTCAAGGGATATTGTAAACAGGATTACAAAGTTATACCGTAAACATTGCATTGTACAAACAGGTCGAGTCCTTCGTATCTGTCACTTATCCACCGATTTGGGTAAGACCTGTCACCCTACAAGAAGCTTGCTCAAGAATGCATGAGGGTGTCCATCATTAATGTATGGTAAACAGAAATATGTTGTGCCTTTACACTGGACCCGTTCGTATCCATGTTTCGAATTGAATTTAAAAAAAAAGGTGAAGTGATTTATTTATATATATATATATATATATATATATATATATATATATATATATATATATATATATATATATATATATATATATATATATACATATGTAAATAATAATACACAAATAATAAAATTAAATGGCTTGAATTCTTCATCCCATATACTACGTGTATACGAGATGACGGCCCACCTGATGGAAAGTGGTAACCGTCGCCTATTGACATGAGCAGTACCATGCACATAACAGAGTATACTGTTTCGCCCATAATACCCCCCATACATTGCCATTCCTGAGGAATCAGGTGTTACTCCTCTGTATCCTGTAAATTCACGCCATATCCCACCCTACAAGCCGAAACACAGCCATGCAAACACAGCTGCTTCACGATAGAAACACGAATAGGACAGAGGTGCCCAAGCAAACGACTTTTGTACAAAATATCCCTATGGTAAAGCAGTATTATATTTATTTGAAGCTAAATATTTTTTGCCATTCGTCACCAGCCATTTTATACTATTTGTTAAATCACCAACTGAATAAATTTTTTTATCGCAAAATAATTAGGTACTTTCATATCAATACAATACGAATTTCTCTAGAAATTTCATTAGTTACATTCAAATATGTATTAACAATGTACGATACAATATATCTTATTTGAAATGACAATACACTTGAAGATAGTGCCGTGATCAATGACCTCTCACCGACGGTATTTGTTACACGTGCGTACATATATCGCTTTTGCATATCTTTAAATTTATTTATATCATTATCATCATTTCAGCCATTATACGTCCACTGTTGGACATAAGCCTCCCCCATAGACTGCCATAAAGAACATCACATAGTTTCTTCTTTCTTTCTTTCTCATTTGCTCATTGCTGAACACAGGCCTCGCCTCTCCCAAAGACTGTCATAAGGAACGGTCCTGAGCCATCTGCATCCACTGTTATTCTGCAATGCATTTGAGATCGTCACTACATCCAATGGGTCGTCCTACAGTGCATTTGCTCGTACTAGGTTGCCACTCAAGAACCTTTTTTCCCTATCGGTAACCATTCTTCGAGCTACACGACCAACCTGTTGCCACTCAGCTTCTTTATCCTTACAGACATGCAGACACTCGGATAGGCAAAAATTTTAAGAAATATTTTTTGCTTTTTTTACAACATAAACGACAAACGAGCGCGCGACTCACCTGATGGTAAGTGACTACCGCCACCCATGATCACCCACAACACCAACGGCATTGCAGGTGTGATGCCGGCCTTTTAAAAAGGAATATACTCTCTAATCTATTCAGATTCCAAGCCCGTGATTTCCTCATCAAAAAGGAACTAAGAAACAAATCGTGCGTGTCAATCTTCGTATCGTTTCCTCGACCATTTCTATATGTCCAAGGTAACATCCTGCAGTTAATGATTGTTAAGACCTTTGATTTACTTTATTTGTTGAAAATAAATTTATTTCGTTCTACATAAAAAAAAAATAGCAAAGTGAATCGTGACAAACCTGGATGACAGTAACCTTCGGTCCAGTAATACTCTCCAACTATCTATCCCCTTTCACCGTACTGGTTTCGCTTCAAATTCTTTTCTCCTACATTCTTCACGACTCTGGAACGCGCTTCCAGATGCCATTAAGAGACTACCGACTAAACGTTTAAAAAAACTTAAAAAAAAACGTTCATGCTCACTGTTTTACTTTATCCGAGCAGTAAGTACTCTACATTATTCTCAATTTCGTGTATAATATAGTGTATGTCATATATGTGCAAGTATATTTGTTATTTATATATATTTAATCGTTTATATATGTAACTTTAGTATGTACGTATATCAATAATTACTAGTATCGCATTCGAGTATTCTGACACTTTCCTATGGTTGACTGGAAGAGAATGCTTTTAGCATTAAGTCCGCTATGTACACATATATGTACTAATGAATAAATAAATGACCAAGGTAATTTTTTTGGTAAATTTTGCTTTTTATAAATAATATTTAGATACAGTTTAGTGTTGCTTAACAACGCCATCTATTGTCAAGTAGATTTAGTGTTGCTGTGTCGATAAAGCAGTTAGTGGGTCATTTATTTATTTATTGCACAATAAAATTTGTACATGGTAAGTGGGGACCTTAATGCCGTTGTCTAGGAGCTAAATATTAGGTAAAAACACAAAGTGTTTGAGGGCAATGGTGGTAAACATACACTAATAAATCAGTAATATTTCTATTTTTATTCTAAATCTAAATAAAATGCACTAATCTAAGAGGAAATATTTATTCATTAATTTATTCTTTATTGGCCACGTTAGAAAAAACTATTTAGTACAAAAGGCGGACTTAATACTATATAGCATTCTCTCTCAAACAAAATTTGAAAAACCAGAAATTTATTTACGTGGTAAAAGTATTGGAAATAATCGTAAATAATATTTTTTTCATACTACTATGGTGGTAAACAGGTATACAGACTATTTTATGGTAAACGGGATTACCGTAGCCTATGGACGTCTGTAATACCAGGGAGGTCACGCACGCGTTGCCCTACCCTTAAGAAACCTTAATACGCCCTTTTTGAAGAACCTCACGTTGTAGTCTCTAGCTAAATACGTTAGTAAGTTTTACCATCAGTCGGGTCGTATACTTCTTTGCCACCAAAGTAATATAAAGAAAAAGTAGTTTTCATAAAAAAACTTCTAAAATATTAGAATTTGATCGCTTAAATTTTTTTTTTTAATTGTAGATACTTGTACAGTTAACCACAAATATATAAAGTCTTGGCAAAAAATATTTGCCATCATAAAAGTCTTTACAAAATTCTTATCTATTTACCTGTACTGGGTCTATTTGATGGGTGATAATGGTATGGTAACCCCGCCTGCGCTAACTGGATACGCTGGCGGAGCACCAGTGAAGGGTGATAGATGAGAATTAAAACAGGCCAGTTAGCCCATCATGATGAATTCATCAGGAATTAACCGTGATAGTTTCCAGGGGGAACCGCGAAGAGGTCGACATGGTTGGGTATATTGCTAGCAATGGGATTCTCAGTCGCCATTACTAACAATCCCTTTCCCCCCAACCGGGTCTATTGCCGCATAGTAAAATGAGCCAATCAATACAACGCACAATCTTATAAAACTAGAAACACAATAGAGGCGACTCATTTCCAGGTAAGTCGAATTTTAAGGAAATTTTTAGTTTACTACGATTCATTATATTGTGAAGAACTGTCGACGAATTATTGTAAATTGGTTGTTATTTTACGTGAGGCAGTTCATAAAAAAAAATACTAGAAAAATGCCTAATGGCCGTGATTTAAGTAACGATTAAAAATCCAGTTGTTATATGAAGTTACAAATAAACATAATTACATCGACTAAACAATGTTCAATCACTTAAACAGAATTTACGTAGACAGTGTTTTAAATTACCCGTATTTTTGTGGTGGGAGCGTATATATTTTTATTAACCCGAGCAGCCCTCCCCGAGGGTTCACGTTACACCCGTGACCCAGTTTCCTCGATTGGAACATAAAAAGTTGGTGATTGGTTATGGAAAAGGATGGGGCGATATGGTCCCTCAATCTAGTACCCATGAACACATAAACTACTTAGTTTGGTAGAAGATGACCACGCATCATCATCAAGGATAATTATATATTTCGTAGGAATATTTTCTTGTAATTGTTTGTTTTTTTTTTTTTTATATACAACTTAGAATAGCATACAAGCTAACGGCCCACCTGATGGAAAGTGGTAACCGTCGCCTACAGACATGAGCAGTACCATGCACATAACAGTACTGTTTAGCCCATGATACCCCCTATGCGTTGCCATTCCTGAGGACTCAGGTGTTATTCCTCTATACCCAGTAAATTCACACTATATCCCATCCTTCAAACTGAAACACAGCCATGCAAACACAACTGCTTCACGGTAGAAACACGAATGGGACAGAGGTACCCAAGCAATCGACTTTTGTACAAAGTCTCCCTCTGGTAATGGTTTGTATTTATAATAAATTTAATATTGTAATTTTATGAAGGAAACAATAAAGAGTCTCTGTCTATCTGTCTATCTAGATGTACTAGCTTTTACTCGAGACTTCGTCCTCGCAACAGGAATATGTCTATTAACCTGAATAAAAATAACTTATTTATTTATTTTTTAAGTAATATTCCATGTCCTTATTTATCTCATGTAGTATGTATATACTAAATTTCATAGTAATTGGTTAAGTCGTTACGGTTCTAAGGGTAAGACAACCTTCTCGTTAAATTTATAATACTAGCTATATACTACGGCTTCACACTCGTAAATCAGTACATAAAGCATCTATGTTCTATATTAGGATATAACCTATCCATGTGCCAAATTTTATTGAATTCGGTTTAGTAATTTTTACGTTAAAGACTAACTAACAGACGTCAATCTTCACAAATTTAAAGTAATAAATAAAAATTTTTTTAAAGATATGAAATAAATACTATTATACAAAAATCGGTAAGAATTGAAAAACTAAATATTTCACCTGGCAACAAGTTTGTTTAATAAAAAAATAAAATTAAAAAAAAAAACACATCATTAAACAAATGCGCGTCAGTATCAAACAGAAGTGAAGTAGCACAAGTTGTCTTGTAAGCGAAGGGGTCGAACCCTTTAAGGACACGGGAATGAATAAATAAGGGTTGTCAATCAAGCCGACACGAGTGTCCTTCCGTGGCCTCAGCCAATAACATCGTCCCGGTCCTAGTTCACATTGTGGACTACAGTCGGTGTAAGTCCATTTGTTATTCAGATGTCAATATTTAGTTGCCAAAACATATCAAGAGCAATATTAGAGATTTCCATTTAGATTAACAGAGAAAACAGTAGACGTGATAAAATATCGTATTAACATACTAGCTTTCATCCACGACTTCGTTCACGTGAAGATATATTCACTAACCGGAATAAACATTTCGTGTTTCAACCGTGAAGCAGTTGTGTTTGCATGGCTGTGTATAGGTTTAAAGAGTGGGATATGGCATGAATTTACTGGGTACAGATGAATAACACCTGAGTCCTCAACAATGACAACACATGGGGGGGTATCATGGCGAAACAGTATACTCTGTTATGTCCATGGTACTGCTCATGTCTATAGGCCATTCTAAGTTGTATAAAAAAACAGTAGCTTATTTCTTTCTTCATTCCATACAGTAAATGTATAATTAGATCCATTAATTTTTATTTCACTGCGGAACATAAGCCTTGCCCATAAGTTTTGTCAGTAGTTGCCACGCTTGATAAGCGTATTGGCAACCGCATTTAGGCTTTTAGAGATGTTTTAAGAGGGACGCTGCTGCCATCTACAATTAAGTTTCCTTAGTCGCCTCATACGACACCCACGGGAAATGAAGGGGTGACCTATTCTATGCCGGGACCAAACGGAACACACCATATTCCGAAAGAATGGTAACGCATGAGGGATATCACCGACATCATCTAATGTTTTGTTAGACGTCTAAACTCCTGCAACTCTTAGCCGTTGTTCTTTGTACGCACCGCAACGCTGCATGCGATTGCGTGCTTGTCGCCTACTATCGGCACCGCCGGTTCGCACCTGTACTGCTCAGTTTGCTCCCACTTATCAGACTATTTCTCTGCTCAATTCTCTGATTTCTCAGCAGCCAGGTATTGATATATTTAATGACAGAATAGATACATTTTTAAAATGTTGTACAAAATTTGTAAGTTTGTAAAATAAACCTATGGCTCACTACACGTTTTGGGAGACTGTAAGTGTGGTGAGTAATTTTCAAATAAATAAATAAATAAAGGCGACAGTTTGGTAACCGTCGCCTTTATTTATCAATATAATTTTTTTTTTAAGTATCAATATAAGTATAACATCAAGTAAGTTGACAACTTGTTTTTCATTCTAAATATTTTAATAAAATATTATGTTTTGGCAACCCTAGTTGATTGTTATGTTTATGAGTATACTCTTTATCTGTGGCCTGTACAGGTAAGTGACAATTCTAGGCGTACAATTCATCCATCATACAGCATGTTTCAATACAACATAATTACAATGCAAAACAAACAAACTGTATAGTATCAGCCGGTAACTGTCCACTGCTGGACGTAAGCCTTCTCCATAAGGGGGGTATTGCCAGTAGTTGCCACGTTTGGCAAGCGGGTTGCCAACCGTAGTTTGGCTTTTGGCGATGTTTTAAGAGGGACGCTGATGCTCATCTCTCTACCATAAGCTCCCTTACTCGCCTCTTACGACACCCACGGGAAAGGAACGGGAGGCCCATTCTATAGAATGGTATACCGGGACCTAAAAATGAATAATTAACTCGAACGCAAATGCGAAAGTACGAAGTAATTTAAGATTGTAACTAAAAAACCGACTACAATTGTGGTTTAATTTAGAAAATGAACTTTAGTTTCGACTTTCATAAAAAAAAATATGGGGCTAATCTGAAAGTATACCGTTTCAGTTAAAAATTATGTAGATATTATTTATGTAAATATTTATTTTAATTTCCGTTTAGCATTACTATTGCCCACTCACTACTTCCTATGCCACTGTGTTAGGTTGACTGGAAGAAATCTCTTTTAGAGATAATACCGACTAGCTATTGCTCGCGACTTCGTCCGCGTCAATTTCTGTTATTATGATAAGAATTAATATTATTATGTTGATAAAACTCTTTGGCAAATAATTGGCAAATAATGTATTAATTTCGATCAAATTTGATCACCATAAAAATGCTATGATGAGTCATTTTTAAAAAATTTTTATACAACTTAGAATGGCAAACAAGCTGACGGCCCACCTGATGGAAAGTGGTAACCGTCGCCTATGAGCAGTACCGTGGACATAACAGAGTATACTGTTTCGCCCATGATATGCCATATTTCGCCATGCGTTGCCATTCCTGAGGACTCAGGTGTTATTCCTCTGTACCCCGTAAATTCACGCCATATCCCACCCTTCAAACAGAAACACAGCTATGCAAACACAACTGCTTCACGGTTGAAACACGAATGGGACAGAGGTACCCAAGCAATCGACTTTTGTACAAAGTCTTACGAGTAAGTCCTATTTTACAATAAACACATCTTTCATTTAATATTGTATCGCCCATACTTATCATCCCTAACATAACATAAAAGGTAACTAAGGAAGTAAAATACAAATCAACAATACAAGAAGGAAAACTCGAGACGAAACCCTGAAAACGTTACTTATGTAATATTTCCCATGGCAGGATTTTTTCCAGTATTTTTAATCGAAAGGATTTACTCCCGTGTGGATCCCATATTAATTTTGTACGTCAATTCACCTGCAAATCTCTCTTATTGTATTTTTTTAAAGGATAAATGTTAAATGGTAAACCTGCCTGCGCTATTGGCATTCCACCAGTGAGATGAGAGCACCAGTGAGAGATGATAGGCGAGGATGAAAACTGGTCAGTTGGCTCATCGTGATGAATTCTTCCGTTAATGAAAAATGGTGAATTCTTTTATAAGACTGGCAACACACTTATAATTTCTCCATTGTCGGGAATGATAAATTCTTTTATAGATAGATAGATACATATGTAGATACATTTATTTGACAGAACATTGTTTTTACAGATCTTGATTTGTTGTGAAGTACAAATGTTCGCCTTATAGTCTAAAGCATGCAAATTCATAATGATAAGTCCACAAATTTTGCCACAGTTTGGCATGAATATGTATATATATATATATACACACATATCTGTCACGCCTGTCTCCCATTAGGGTAGGAACGCCAAATGCTTCGATTCAAATAAATCTCTTTCGCTTTATCCACATTCATAAATCTTTTATATATATATATATATATATATATATATATATATATATATATATATATATATATATATATATATATATATATATATATGTTAACAATTATTATAAAAAAATATGTCAAATACATTATAATACTGGCAACGTATCTATAATTCCTCTAGCGTTGCGTGTGGTCATGGATAGAAGTCGCTTACCATCAGCTGAATCACATGTCCAGTGCTGTAATAAAATGTCTTAGTTACGGAATCATAATAAGTGCGGGTCTACCATGAAATGGCATACCGAATTTTTGGACTCAATTTCGTGTTTTTATTTATACTAAAATCGATCCAGAATGGAGTTTAACATTTCGTTCGTCATAAATCCTAGCATAAAAGTCCAATAGAACGATACTGTAACGTTTTTAATATTTTCAAACGCTATGTATCATGTAATTTTAACATCAAATCTGTTTCGTTAGTCCCCGTAATTTCGGAAAACATTTCACGGTAGGCCCTCTGGTAAACCAAATTAATTCCGGTCGATAGCCTATCCGTGAAAAAATCGTAATCTAACCACGTCCACGCGTCACAGATTAATAAATAAAACAGAGACAATTGATAGATAAGAATTTAGTGTCTAAATTTGTCATTACAGTTATGTTTACGATTGTTTTATGGATGACCCCACAGGTTAAATTCCCGATTTGGGTGTACGTTGATGGGTTCATTGAACCTAGTTGGACTACGATGGCCTGTATGTTAGGAAAGGACATAATACAAGAAGGTCAATCCGATCGTAAAGTGACGAACGTGTTTGTATTTTACAGTAGCGTTTAATATATTTATTTGTACTATATATGTTTTGTAATACCATGAGCGACTCCCAAACTGACGGCCACCTGAAAGGAAGTGGTAAGTACCCGATATATACATTAGATATAAACATCAGTACTTTAATTTTAACCGACTTTTTTTTATAACACAAGGGGCCAAAAGAGCATGCGGCTCACCTGATGGTAAGTGACTACCGCCGCTCATGATCACCCGAACACCAGAGGCATTGCAGGTGTGCTGCCGGTCTTTTAAAAAGGAATATGCTTTTTTCTTGAACGTTATGATGTCGTATCGGTTCGGAAATACTGCCGCTGGAAGTTGATTCCAAAGAGTGGTTGTGCATGGAAGAAAGTGTCTTGATAAACGCACGGTGGAGGACCGCCACTCATCCAGATGGTTGCTGATGATGTTGTCCTTTACCCAAAGGTTGTCTGTAAGAGATTGCCCAAGTGATAAGACCGCCTTTTGTACCTTTATGTGTATATTTTAATCTGTACTTCATGCTATTGTATTTCACTTGAATTAATGAAAATAAGGTGGTTTGTTTTAATACAACATAGAATGGCAAACAAGCTGACGGCCCAACTGATGGAAAGTGATAACCGTCGCCTATAAACATGAGCAGTACCATGGACACAACATGCGTTGCTATTCCTGAGGACTCAGGTGTTATTCCTTTGTACCCTGTAAATTCACGCCATATCCCACCCTTCAAACCGAAACACAGCCATGCAAACACAACTGCTCCACGATTGAAACACGAATGGGACAGAGGTACTCAAGCAATCGACTTTTGTACAAAGTCTCCCTTTGGTAAGGTTCTCAATTTGTTTTTTTTTATATTTGATACCTTATAACGTCGTCAATTATTAACTGATTTGGAAAACTATTTTTTTTATCTGAAAAAGATACACTTACAGATTGTAAAACCGGTAGTTTGATAATTTTTTATTCCTTTTTTAAATTATCCAATAATATTATTTTTTAATAAAGATATGTATATATATATATATATATATATATATATATATATATATATATATATATATATATATATATATATATATATATATATATATATATATATATACATACATATTCTTTATTGCACTTAAACAATACATGCGACGATTAGTTTAACAACTTGTTACCAAGGGAGGGCTTATCTCTGAAAGAAATCTCTTCCAGCCAACCCAGTGTAGTTAGAGAGAAAATAATTTGGGTAATCCAGTGCAGCAAAGGTACCGGTAAAAATAATGTAAATACAATAAAGAAACACAAATTGTGAATAAATAAATAAATGAGTAAATAGATAAATATATATACATATGTATAAATGCATAAAATTATAATGCACTATTTAGGTTAAAAGGTGTGATTTCAGTCTTCTCTTGAAGGAAGTAATGGAAGGACTATTTTTTATTACTATTTTCTCATACTAAGCAGTAAATTACTTTAAAAATTTACGTATAAATAATAAATACGTAAAACATTTTTGATAAGGAACATTGTAATATTAAATCTCTAAATAAAAAAAAAATATTTTCCTTTCAAAATAAACGCCATATTCCCTATCTTAATGCTTACTTATCCAGATATATATATATATATATATATATATATATATATATATATATATAGATTTTTTTCCTATAGCTTAAAGCATCGCATTATGTACGCTCAGTTACCGGGAAGTGTTCATTGTGACATTTCTATAGCGTGAAAGTATTCTGGAAAAGGGACGAGACATCCTTGGCTAAAATTGTCGCGCAGCGCAATGTATCTACATAATTATGTATGTTTTTTTTAATGGGTGATAATGGAATGGTAACTCCACCCAGTACACTGTTTCCACCATCACCACCTGTATACTATTTCGCCCATGATACCCCCCATGCGTTGCCATTCCTGAGGAATCAGGTGTTATTCTTCTGTATCCTGTAAATTCATGCCATATCCCACCTTTCAAATTGAAACACGGCCATGCAAACACAACTGCTTCACGGTTGTACTTCCATAATACAACCGCACTATCTGTAATGGTATTTTTACCAAATATATAAAATTTTAAACCTTATTTATTAAACAATATTTTGGATATACTAGATACCATCATCATCATCATCATCCCAGCCATTGCTGAACATAAGCCTCCCCCATAGATTGCCATAAAGAACGGTCCTGAGCCACCTACATCCACTGACTTTCTGCAATGTATTTGAGGTCATCACTCCACCTAGTGGACTATCGTTCTACACTGCGATTGCATATACAGGGTCGTCACTCAAGACCTTTTTTCACCATCGGTTATCAGTTCTTAATACTCTACTCTTTTAGATATCATTATAATTATAACTTTTTTCGGAAATCATAAATAATTCTTATTAAATCCATCACAATGGGCTAATTGACCTGGTTTCATCCTCACCTATCACCACTCACTGGTGCCCCGCCAGCGTATACCGATAGCGCAAGCGGGGTTACCGTTCCATTGCCATTTACTAAGAACCGAAACAGCCATACAATACACATGCACAGTTATTTCACAGCAGGAGTATTTCACAGCATTGTTTAATAAAAATTCATTTTTTGTGTGTATTACTATCAAATAATAATAATAATTAAGTTTACTGAGTTTACTGAGTTTACCGAGTTTACCGAGTTGACCAAGTTGACCAAGTTGACCAAGTTGACCAAGTTGACCAAGTTGACCAAGTTTACTGAGTTTACTGAGTTCATTGAATTTATTGAGTTTATCCATTACAAATGATACAGGTTAATATGATTAACAATATTAAAAATGAATAATTATTTACATAAACTTAATTACACAAAAGCAAGATAAATAGGCAAAGGTAGGCGGCCTTATCGCTAAACAGCAATCTCTTGCAGGTTCTATGTAACTATAGGGTTTTACACATTCGATGCGGTACCCTAAAGCGGCTTAAATTAAAATATTATTCGTGTATCATGACAGGAATTGCTTCCTCCATCACTATTCACTTACTCGTACACCGTGCCCAATCATGCGCGGTGTTACCACCGGTACGGTGTGCGCGCGCCCTAACAATCACTCTGTGCGTATTTATTTATACAGCGTGATTAGATTTGTTTCTTTTTTTTTATTATTGTATTTTTTTTTATTGGGAGATTTTTGTCATTATGATTTTTTTGTAAGTGGTGAAGTCGTAAGGGTATATATGGATCGACGATATAGATAATAAGATATATGTATGTATTGTGATTATTTCGTGTAATTATTTATATTTACAATAAGTTTACTATTGTAATCTTTTGGAGGAAACAATAAAGAGTATCTATCTATCTGTATATGGGCGGAGTTTTTTTTTTTTTTTTAATAGACGAAATTGGAATAGTAACGCCGCTTGTGCTATCAATACATACTATGATGGTATTCTAAAGAGAGATGGTAGGTGAGGATGAAAGCAGGTCACTTGGTCCATCGTGACGAATTCAAGAATTAATCATGACGGTGTCCAAGGGGAATCATTTCATTTCATTGGACAATTATTGTCTGAAATAATGACAATGAATGGATATTATATTACATACAATATAATATCGGATAATAGGGGAGAAAGGGATTGTTAGTAATGGAAACTGAGAATCGCGTTGCTAGCAATATACCCAACCAGGTCGACCTTCTCGCAGTTCTCTCTGGAAACTATTATGGTTAATTCCTGATGAATTCATCATGATGGGCTAACTGGCCTGTTTTCATTCTCATCTATCACCGTTCACTGGTGCTCCGCCAGCGTATCCCGTTACCGCAGGCGGAGTTACCATACCATTTTCACACCTATCATCTCTCTCTAGAATACCATCATAGCATATATTGATAGCACAAGCGGCGTTACTATTCCATTTTCGTCTATTAAAAAAAAAAAAACTCCGCCCATATACAGATAGATAGATGCTCTTTATTGTTTCCACCATAAGATTACAATAGTAAACTTATTATAAATATAAACAATTACAAGAAATAATCACAATACATATATCTTACTAATTTTTTATTTCGTCGATCCATATATACCCTTACGACTGACTTCACCACTTACAAAAAAAATATATTGACAAAAATCTCCCAATAAAAAAAATACGATAATAAAAAAAAAAGAAACAAATTTAATCGCGCTGTATAAATAAATTGTTGTATATATATATATATATATATATATATATATATATATATAATTTATATATATATATAATTTTTATACTACTTAAAACTAATTGAGTAATTTATATACTTACTAATACTCGTATTACATTATAAACCAGAGGGAGACTTTGTACAAAAGTCGTTTGCTTAGACACCTCTGTCCCATTCGTGTTTCCAACATACATAAGAACATAAGAATAACACAGTCCTCAGAAAGGGCCACGCATGGGGGTGTCGTGGACGAAATACTATACTCTGTTATATCCATAGTACTGCTCATGTCTATAGGTGACGGTTACCACTTTCCATCAGGTGGGCCGTCAGCTTGTTTGCCATTCTAAGTTGTATAAAAAATAAATATTACTTTGTCAATTCTTCAATCTGTTGTTAAACATTTAAACGTTACATTTCTTTCCCCCTGTTTCCAAATACGCATCATATGTATATAATAAGCATTAAAGCAGCGTCGACCCAGTATAGTGACCCTTTTTTAACATGGAGATATTCATGGAGATTCTATCATTTCCAGGGAATGAGCGGACCCGAGGGACTTAAATCGCTTGGGTTCTTTTCCGTACTCTAGTTACCGTGACAGTCCTGCTCGTTTAAAGAGTGTAACATTTTTAAAATAACACTACATATTGTGATACTTTTGTTTCGTAAAATAGAGACTGTAGTCATAAATACTTTACATAAATCTTTTAAAGCAGGTATCATAAAATTTTATTCTGAAAATCCCTCTTCATTGGGGTAATTGTGAATATATGTATCTATGTATTTGTTATATATATATATATATATATATATATATATATATGTATGTATATATATATATATATATATAATTGCAATTGTCACGAAATGTTCCCCATAGAATGAATCTTGTCAATTAAAAAATGAGCGTTAAAATCAGTTTAGAATTGGCGATGTAATTGCGTAACACAGTCGTAGAAAAAATTAGATAAATTGAAAATTTATTTTTTTAACTCCTTTGACAAATTAACTCCGCTGTAAATAAATCACCCCGTATATATCGGTTATATTTGGAGTAATTTTCTTGAAAGGGAAGCCTCGGTTATTATAGAGTATTTTGTTTATTCATTTGTAAAATATTTCGGTAGGGACGGACCACTCCGTCCATTGACTTCAATGAGCACTCGAGTTTTATAGGAATTACTTCCAAATCTATGACAATATGAAAATCAAATAATAGCTGTATCTATGGCTTCTTTGTGTAGTTTGCATAATAAAAAAAAATAACCACCTACATAATTGTTACGTTCTAAATTCAAATAAAAAAATGGAATGTTTTTCTATTTTTCGAATTGTAATTTAAAGGGGTAATTAAAGCTTATTATCTTTTACAACAAATACACTAAAAAAAAACGAATATACTATTTTGTAATACGATAATGAAGGTAATAAAAAAGAAACAAAAAAGCAAATTGGATATGTCTGACCCAATTTCGTATGAGTCATCTGTGTCAGGCTGTTTGTAGTGTGTTCTTTGCCTGCCTTCTATGCATACATAGATTAATAAAATATGCGGTTAAAAAACGATTTTGGCGGGAACCTTCTCTGTACGGTTATAGTTATTTATTGTATTATTAATAAATAATAAATAACAATATGTTATTATTATTATATAAATGCTATGTAAGTACTTGTAATTTGTTTGCAACCGAATTCCGCAATTTCTCAATTCGTTTGTACTTTTTATGTTTGTTTAGTTCAGTTCTAAACCGATTTAGAAAATTATCTTTTTCTCTAAAAGATATTTTTATCTGCTTACAGATTAGTCTTATAGAATTTTATCAAAATTGGTTTAGCTTTTTTATTTCTTAGATCAAAATAACTAATTTAGTCACAATTGAAGTAGTTTATTTTTTGTGAGACACAATCATTAATTCTTAGCTTTAATTATTAAATTTTTTATAATATTGATCATCAATGCTCTTCAAGTGTGGGTTTGCTGAAAGAGGATTTTTACAGTGTTAAGCTAGCCTGTTGTATATTTATAAGCAAAATAATTTACATTGGGAGGAAAGGAATTGTTAGCAATGGAGTTTGATAGCCCCATTGCTAGCAATACGCCCTATCAGGTTGACCTCCACGTGGTTCCCCCTGGAAACCATCGTGAACAATTCTTGTTGAATCCATCACGATGGGCTAACTGACCTGCTTTCATCGTCACCTATCATCCTTCACTGGTGCCCCGCCGGTGTATACCGACAGCGCGGGTGGGGTTACCCATTATCACCCATTAAAAAAAAATACATTAATTAAATTTTTGTGTACAATAAAATATAAAAAATAAATTGATCCATTGGGAATATTATAATGTAAGTTGTGTACTTAGTATTATTTTTCAAATATCGACTATAAAATATCGTGGTTATGGTAGATAATGTTTTTTTTTACAACACAGGGGGAAAACGAGCATGCGGCTCACCTGATGGTAAGTGACAACCGCCGCCCATGATCACCCACAACACTGACAGCATTGCATGTGTGCTGCCGGCCTTTAAAAAGGAATATGCTCTTTTCTTGAAGGTTATGTTGTCGTATCGGTTCGGAAATACTGCTGCTGGAAGTTGATTCCAAAGAGTGGTTGTGCGTGGGAGAAAGTGCCTTGAAAAACGCACGGTGGAGGACCGCCACCCGTCCAGATGAATATGAATAAATATAATAAATGTGAGGCCTATAAAATCAAAAGCAGCTAAATGCCATAAAATCGATTTCATTTTCACTCTGTACTCAAATATAGAGGGAGTTCTATTAATTAAAATTCCAGTTATTACTAATATTCTATTTTTTTTTTCAATCTGGTTTAAAATACACAATATCGTTCCATATCCTTGACATAAGACTTGACAGACTTGGATTTGGTTGTCTTTGATTATTAGATGAGAGATTAGTATTCCAGTCTTAGTGAATACTTCTTCTATGGCTACTAGTTTCATTTTTCTTCTCGCTCTGTCTTATGTCCCAGTGTTTAAATTTCATTGTCTTTAAATCACCCATTCAATTTGTATGAATATATATATATATATATATATATATATATATATATATATATATATATATATATATATATTGTTATTACAGCATGCATAAACCAATGGGATCGCACTGGAACGGTGATAATAAAATTCTTAACAGAGCCAGGTCTGAGTAATCAAGTTTAATTAAAAACGTTTTGAGCTATATTACCGGGTAACTCACTTGATTAACTTGGCGTTTTCGGGCTTAGCTCGTAAAAAAACTCGAGTGAAATGACGAACGCACCTACAGGGACTTTAGGGGGGCTTCACACTTACCTCATTTGACAGTTGCTGTCATTTGACAGTTGCTGTCATTTGACAGTTGCTGTCATTTGACAGTTGCTGTCATTTGACAGCAAGTAGAGACATTATTTTTAAGAATTCACAATGTGATGAATTGAATAGAATCCTAGATAACAAATTTTACAGAAAAGATATTTTAAATTAACTCGTGACTCTAATCCTGGACTGTATTTTTTTTAGTAAGTAACATAATATTAAAATCGTATTGGCAGTACTAAATGGGAAAAGAGAATGACTAATATTATAAGCAGGGGATAGATATTCTCTGGAAATGTCGGGAAATATCGGGAATAAAAAAATAACTCTTTCATTTCACTTATGTCAAGTCATTTTAATGTCAGCCATTCAAATGTATTTTTTGTCACTTAACAACTCACCTCGGCAAAGACCGCCGACCAGACTGTCTTGGGCAGGTAGCAAATTACATTTGAATATGTGAGCACGCAATGGTTTACAATAAATTTCACTTACTGAACGGCAATTCATTATTTTAAATTGCTCAATTCTATTCGTTTGTAGATATGACTTTTTAATTATATTTACCTTTTATTTAGTTGACTGGAGTCTTTCACTGAGATTAATCATAATGAGCTATCAGCTGAGCTCATCACCGAATTACCTAACTCATTTTACGTGTTTGACAGTGACACGTTACGTAAGCAAGCTGTCAAACTACAAGTGTACACTCTCCCTATCATAATATTAGAAGCGGTGTCAAAACAATTTCCCGACGACGTTTTACGACCATTTTAAATGAAGAACGCAGCTCGTCACTCGAAAAAGTACCCAAGGCTATATTTTTTATACATTAAAAAAAAACGCGAGCAAAAAACTTCCTCAGATCAAATTAGCTGGAATACGTTATCGTTAAAAAGTTATTTTCTATGCGTGCGACAATACATGCCGAATGAGACAATGAGATACCGTTGTCTTTTTCACACCATCCTCACTTATAAATGTATGTATTTTAGTTATAATAACTATGTACTAGTCTAATAATTAATATGTTAAAGGTCTCTTTTCCAAAAAAAAAAATTGGATAATAGAATTTTAATATATTCGAAAATAGATATCAAACCGATATGGGCGATATTGAAAAAAGCGATATATAGATAACAGATCCCAATATATATATATATATATATATATATATATATATATATATATATATATATATATATATATATATCGGATCGGTATCCATATCACCCATACTTATGTGAAAACGAGTTTGTTACCGTATAGTGCCTTAACTGCTTAACCAATTACTAACTAATTGGGTATACACGTATATGTTATATCCATGGTACTGTTTAAGTCTACAAGACTGCGAATTTGAACTCCCAACCTTTGAGGTGAAAACTCGAAGTAGTACACCACTGAGCCAATACGCTATCGTATTTGTGGAACGTAATCTTTATTTATATACGCAGCAAGTAATCCCATAAAGCGATATTTCTTTAACAAATCTTTAGATTATACCTTATGATTATGAGGCAGATATAAACTTAAGCCCCAAAGTATAACGAGAAAAAGATTATTCAAAAGGGAACTAGATTAAAGTTATTTTTTGTTCGACAGTTGTTTAAAATTCTTGCGATACGCTTTCTAATTTTATTTTCTTGTTATTTCTTCTTTTTTTTTTAATAACGCTTCGTGTTACTCCGGTCGCTTGGGAGGCAGTGTGGTTGCTTTTCGGTTGAGGGTTGCAGGTTTTAGTTTCGTTATCGATGCCAATCTAGAAAATAGATTCTTTTTATATATTTAACATTTGCTCAGACAAATTTATATTTGTTGGAGGTTTGAAACTGGTTTAGTTTGATTAAAATATGTTTTGTTTGTTGCCTTTCAGCGGCTTAATGACTTAATTATTTAGTATGAAATTTGATATATAACACGTATTATATAGATGGAGAAAGATAACCTATATATTTCTCCATCTATGTAATACATTGTAATCTATATCTTTTTTATTTATACTATATTTATTATACTATATTATATAATTTATACTATTATGTGTACTTAGATGTAAGGTATGCATATAATTCCTTAAATATGTTTTATTATTATAAGCGTTTTACTTTTTTTTTATTACTTTTGCTTCTTCTCTACTCAAAGACCGCATTTTGTACTTCATAAGTGTAATATATATATATATATATATATATATATATATATATATATATATATATATATATATATATATATATAGTCTATAAAGCATAATAAGTGTTAGGATATGACCAATCCGTGTATTAAATTAATAAACATACAAATTTTCAAATTTATAATATTACTGGAATTCCATACGATATTCAATTGAATGTACTTTAAAGATACTGGCAGCATCGAAATTAACTGCAAGCACTAAACGCCAGATGTCGACGCGGAGCGCACAGAATTGGTAGCAAATTACATTATTGAAGATAAATCAAATATTAAAAATGATATCTGAAGTTATCGATTCGAAGTTAGCTCAAAATAAATTGTCGCCGACGAAATCTATTATTATGTTAAAGAGGCGAACGGGGAGTGCAGTTTTTGTCTCCGCTGGATATAAACATGCCGAGAGTCGCTTTCGCATCCCCCATGCATTGCACACAGAGTAAACAATTCAATTAATGATCCAGTTGTTCGAACACGAACAAAAATTAAGTCTATGGTTTATAAGAGACGGGAATTAACGAGATTATTTAGCTAAACTATGATAATTTACCTGAGTTATCTCAACGTTTCAGCCTACTTACCCCGGCTGTGGTCACGAGTAGACTGATGTGGCGCTGCCATGTCTCCGCTTTCGAGACAGAAGATTTTTCTTCTACCCACTCATTATATGTAAACAATTGTGACAATTCCCGTCTTTTATGGAACATTAGAATAGAAATCATTTTTATTCAAATGGACTTGTTTTCATACTCTTTTAAATTGTCATTTTGTGATTCTACTACAGTTTATCATTGAAAAACGTTAGTCGTTTTACGTCTATTAAATAAGATTTACATTTGATTCTAATTTGGTTGCATCAAAGTCGAAGTCATGATTTTTTAAATTTTATTATCAGATAAATTTATAAATAAAGTTACGTCAAATGGTAACATCCGTTTGATGTGTTTTATAATATAGTATATGTCATATATGTGTAAGTATATTTGTTATTCATATATATTTATTCATTTATATTTGTAATTTTAGTTTGTATGTATATAAATAGTACTATTATATTAGTAGCACCGCATTCGAGTATTCTGACACTTCCCTATGGTTGACTGGGAGTGAACGCTTTTAGCATTAAGTCCGCCATGTATACATATTTGTACTAATAAATAAATAATTAAACCATCGCCAAATTACAAGTCAAATTCAAGTTAATTATTTCAAGTTATTGTAAACTATTTAATAATGAATATGACATAGTATGTACTGTACATACTGTAAATTTATTTATTGTAAACTTAATTATTAACTTTAAAATATAGTATATATTCATATAATTTGCATGCTTAATATTAACTGAATATGGAATTATCTACTTATTAAATGGGAACTCTGTACCACGTATTCAAAATAAATAAAGTATTTTAATTCTAGGTCAAACTACAGCCATAAAAGCACAACTACTTCACGGCAGAA
Source organism: Galleria mellonella (assembly GCF_026898425.1). Lineage (NCBI taxonomy): Eukaryota > Metazoa > Arthropoda > Insecta > Lepidoptera > Pyralidae > Galleria > Galleria mellonella. Next base: position 1,396,901 of record NW_026442130.1, read on the forward strand.
ATACGAATGGGGACAAATTATGCGTTATATAAAAAAAAATATTTATCTACTGCATTTTTGTTTAAAAATTAGTCTGTGGTGCGCCACATTGGAATTCTCGTTACTGTATCCGAGATAAAGTTAAAATATTATCGTACGAGATCGAAGCTGGATGGGTCTCGAGCGGCGCGAATAAAATGCACTAATACATTTCGAAAACAACGGTTCAATTTCGCTGTTGTCCAGAAATTCTACGATAGGGGTGCTACGGGGCCGAATGATTAATGCAAGCATGGTGTTTTACAATAAAATATAATAATACTTAAAAAAATTGTTACCATACTATTCACGCTATGGAACATACGAACATAGAAATTTCGTAAATGAAATATTCAAATGAAATTTTTTTAAATTTTGCAAAGACCCTCAGTATTTTTATCAGTTTCACCGAAAGAAGAATTTGTACAAAAGTCGTTTGCTTGGGTACTTTAGTCCCATTCGTCTTTCTACCGTGAAGCAGTCGTGTTTGCATGGCTATGTTTCGGTTTGAAGCGTGGGATATGGCGTGAATTTACAGGGTACTGAGGAATAACATCTGAGTCGTCAGGAATGGTAAGGCATGGGGGTACCATGGGCAAAACAGTATACTCTGTTATGTCCATGGTACTGCTCATGTCTATAGGCGACGGTTACCACTTTCCATCAGGTGGGCTGTTAGCTTGTTTGCCATTCTAAGTTGTATAAAAAAAAAAATAAAGTTTGTTTGTTTATATGTTTTGGCAACTTAACAGCTTTACCAATCACTATAAAGTATGATATACAAGTACAATATGGGATGGAGAAAGACATAGGCTATTTTTATATCGATCAGCCAACATATCCTAATCACGTGGACAAAGTCGCGGGTAAAAGCTAGTAGAGTAGAAAAAAGTTAATCAATATTTGGTACTAATATTCAAATATATGACGGTAATTGTTTTTGTCTAATTCTTAAAATATTTCTCTTGAGAAATTATTCGGAGGCAACCCTATCTATGTGGTATTTAACCGGAACATATCCAGGTAAACCGGGAAAGGTGAACCGGTTAGGGGCTTCCGTGAATCTAACGTCTAGTATCCGATATTAGAATGTCTAGCCACTTTAAAGGTATTACAGGAGATCAGGTGATTCGTAGCTCCAGAATGTACTTTAAATTTTTTCAGCGAACGGATTCGATGTCTGGAAATGGAGAAGGGATTACATGGGTGCAGATTACGGGTAAAGTAAAATTTAAATTTTTATGGTCTTCGCCATTTGATAGACTATTTTAATACCAATAAGGCGATAACATAATAATTAGTTGAAAGTGGTAAATATCACATATACACATGAATAGCAAGGAGCAAGCAAAAGAAGGATGAGCAAGCTTTAGTGGCAATAGGCTGGTTACATAGCTCCAAGAACCGGCAACCGATGGGAAAGAAATGTTCTTGAGTGGCGAACCCGTAAGGACGAATGCTGTATAGGGCAACCCCCACTAGATGGAGTGACGACCTCAAATGCATTGCAGGTTAGAAGATGCAGGTGGCTCCGGAACGTTCTTTCTGGCACTCTATGTGGGAAGCCTAAGTCCAGCAGTGGACAGATAATGGCTGAGATGATGATACACATGAACTGCTGCTCATGTGTATCATTCTCTCTGGTATCCATGGTGCTCCATGGGTACCATAGATGACTTTATAACATCCATAGTATTAATGCCCCTATGAGTGGTAACTACACTTTGGTAAACACTTAGCTTATAGAAAATAGATGGAGACACCATACAAATGCTTCGCCAAACATATTTTACAAACAGTATACACAAGTTTTTAAAAATAGTTACCAATTCTAATTAAAAAAAAATATATTATGAGAAATTTTTAATCATATTACTTGGAATATATTACTGGAAATACAGTGTGTGCGTTGTTTTGGTTAAAAAAAAGTAATAATTTAATCAGTCAAAGCGAAGTTATCATATGAACAGAAAAAAGTAGAGTTTAATAGGAATTAAATTTTGACCTCTTTTCAACATTCAATGCTCTATGTACATAATCTTAAAAAAAAAGTAAACTGTATTTTAGAGGACGGAAAAAACTCTTTGTCCTCTACCAATGTCAGCCAGTTTAATGGTCAGTTTAAAATAATTTTTAAATTGTTTCCAAGTTGACCACATAAAAAAAAAAGGTAAACGTTGAACTTTGAAATTATAAAGCTGCCTCCAATAGCGAGTTTCAGCTAGTTTGAATTTTAATAAAGTCGTTTCAAGTTGAAAGTCTGCGATCGCGAACTTGTCCCGTACTTGAGCGTTACGGTTTTATATGAAGTTATTTTAAACCGACCGCTGTAAGAGCGAACGTATTTTTCTTTGGTAGAATTTCGAATAAATGGAAATTCACTGGGTAACAATTATAATGGTTTGGTATAAAATAAATTCACATTTTTTTCCATGATATTATTTATATTTCATTATATCGGCCTTTAACTGTCCACTGAACATACGAGTAGGCCCTAAGTATTTGTGGGGGGAGGGGGTTGGAAATAATTTCCACGCTTGACAGGTGGGTTAGCAACCGTAGTGACGGCTTGGTGATGTTTTAAGAGGGACGCTGTTGCCCATCTTTCGATTTTTTTTATACAACTTAGAATCGCAAACAAGCTGACGGCCCACCTGATGGAAAGTGGTAACCGTCGCCTATATACATGAGCAGTACTATGAACATAACAGAGTATACTGTTTCGCCCATGATACCCCCCATGCGTTGCCATTCCTGAGGACTCAGATGTTATTCCTCTGTACCCTGTAAATTCACGCCATATCCCACCCTTCAAACTGAAACACAGCCTGCAAATAACTGCTTTACGGTAGAAACACGAATAGGACAGAGGTACCCGAGCAATCGACTTTTGTACAAAGTCTCCCTCTGGTAAAATGTTAAGTCTGTTATCCAAAAAATAATATTGGATAACAGACTTTTAATATATTCGAAAATAGATATGCGACCGATATGGGGAATATCGAAATGGGCGATTTGAAATGAACCTTTTTCCTCCACCAATGTGCAGAGGAATCCAATATATAGATTACGTCTCGGTATCCATATTACCTATCCCTATTTTTTTTTTAATTTTAAATTAAATAAGGTATAACAAATATTTAAAAGGAAAAGGAACTCAGAATTAAATAATCAGTCATAAAAGCCTTGAATAGGCCAGTTTCTACAAGCACTCGTTTATGGGTATGATGGACGAGCTCGATTGAGGCATACCAAACTGAATCTTGCGTCCTCGGCATACGGATTACATTGATCGGCTCTCGTACAAATCAAAGTCCATCCACGTGCCATAACTGTATATGTATGTATATCTTAGCAGTTGCGAAACTCAATACTAAACTAACAATTCGTTGCGGCTTCGCTTGCGTAACTGATCAAATCAATGTGTCGATTTATCTAATCTGTCTCGGTCGTTCGACAACAAATATAAAATGTTGACAATTCTAACGTTATTGTTCAAAGTTTCATAAGTGTACATTATATTTTTTTAATATAGTAATTACCGGTTTACTTTATATGTATTTTAGTCCAGAAAACTCATCTAGTTTCATGACCATCCGGGACCCTTAGTTATGAGCAGCAATGATGTGAGAGTGAGTTTAAATATGATACGTATATATATATGTATGTGTATGTATACATTAAGCATTTATATTATTGCATGTATTACAATAACATATGTATTTAAAAAAAACAGAATTTTCATCGTGCCTCCGATCGAACTGTTTATAACTACTCCTCTCCATCCAAAGGTTGCCTGGAAGAGATCGCTCTTAGCGATAAGGCCGCCCATTGTTTTCTCACTGTGATAATTTCTTATAATTGTATGTACCTATAATAAATTTACTACTGTAATCTTTTGGAGGGAACGATAAAGAGTATCTATCTACACGTAAATTAAACCTTATCCTTAATTAACGTTATTATATTAAATTTTAATTTTGAAAATGATGGAACGTCATTACATTGTACAGTAATACCTGAATCGAATACTTAACTATAGTGTACTTTTAACATAAGTATTATTCGAATTACAAAACATAAAGTGTCTACTGGTACTTTACGTTTTGTAGTTCGTTTGTTAAAAGCTATTGTTTACTCATAATAGCTTTTAAACTTTTTTTTTTTATACGACATAGAATATCAAACAAGCTGACGGCCCACCTGATGGAAAGTGGTAACCGTCGCCTATAGATATGAGCAGTACCATGGACATAACAGAGTATATTGTTTCGTCAATGATACCCCCCATGCGTTGCCATTCCTGAGGACTCAGGTGTTATTCCTCTGTACCCTGTAAATTCACACCATATCCCACCCTTCAAACTGAAACATAGCCATGCAAACACAACTGCTTCACGGTTGAAACACGAATGGGACAGAGGTACCCAAGCAATCGACTTTTGTACAAAGTCTCCCTCTGGTCATACTTACTCATCATCATCATCATCGTGTCATCCTCATCATTAAGAGGTTTTGCTAGTAGCTAGCACGCTTGGCAGGCGTGTTGGCAACCGCAGTTAGGTTTTGGTTACGTTTAAAGTTTGGTTACGTTTCGCTATTTTGAACGTAGTAAATATAAACTTGCTTTTAATTTGTCTTGAATAAAAAAAATATATAACTCATTACTTTTTTTAACTAGTGGCGATGAAAATGCCTTATATATATACTCAAAATCAAAATCATAAATATAATAATATTAAATTACATATTATTAAATTGAGTATACATATAAAAATAATATTATATGTGTTAATATTATGTGTATACTAAATTTAATAATACGTAGTTGGTGGAGCCATTCATATATATATATATATATATATATATTTCAGAAAGAATGATTTTTTATTTATTTATTTAAAATACATCGTTTTTATATAAAAAGTAAATATGTATTTAGTTTTCTCACAAAATAACAACATATAGAAACTTACAGTTATATAGGTTACAATTTAAAATAATCTTTTTGAGAGACTGGTGTCGGTACTAGGATAACGCTTACAGATCACCAGGCTCCCCAATTCAAGGGCATCTGTTTTATTTTACATCTATACTACAAACTACATACACAGGGGGAAAGGGATTATTAGCAATGGAGTTCGATATTGCTAGCAATATCAGGTCGATCTCCGCATGGTTCCCCCTGGAAACCATCGTGAACAATTCTTGTTGAATTCGTCACGATGGGCTAACTGACCTGTTTCATCTTCATCTATCATCCCTCACTGGTGCCCCGTTAGTGTATACCAATAGCGCGGGTGGGGTTACCATTCCATTATCACCCATTAAAAAAAAAACCACACACAAATAAGCTGTTGATTTCAGATGTAGTATTAAAATAAAATAAAATAAAATCTTGTTATACATCTATATTACTATTATTAATAAATATTAAAACGTATAAATATATAAATTTATATATATTTTCTAATACAAATTTAAAAACAGAATATAAACAATAAGTAAAAAAAAAGTTATTAAAAATCTTCGACAGTAATTTCATTATTATTAGATAGATCTATTTCAAAGAGCGCGTATTTTTTTTTGTTAACCGTATGTGGATGAAACACAATAGTAATAATAATAAAAAAAAAAAACCATAGACAATCATCGTCGACGAACGCACAAAAGGAAGCTTATCAATCTGTGGCGCACAACAGAAATGGCGCGAAAAACTCCTAAAGATTTTACTTGGTGATTTCAACAATACGAGATATAGAGGGCAGCACAAAGGTTGGATTGAGAAAAAAGGTTTAATAATGCTCCGCCGTAATTCTCTCTATTTTCGCCGGTTGGAGTCATAACTTAAGCCGGAAAATAAGGCGGGAGGGAGTCGCATTCTCTGAAACAATAATAAAAATAATAAATCCCTTTCAAAGCCGACTGACAGACGCGAAACTATTCGCCGACGATTTTATGGTGTCCACGCTGTTGGAATATGGTGGATGCGTGGAGAAAAATATCCAATAACTTTAAAAATTAAAAAAAAAACATGAAAATGTAAATTATCATAAATAAGAAAAAAATAAATGTAAAAAATTTCATATTTTATTTTACTATAATATAATATAATACAAATAAGACAGTAAGAATGTTGGAAAACTCATATGAAAGAATAATTTGATCGTACACGTTGTTTCTTTATTCACATTAAATTTAATTTCGAAATTCCATCAAGTACTAACTATCGACAAGTAAAAACCTTTAGTACCAAATCTAGAGAGTCATAATTTTGAGTCTATATATGATAGTATGTTTATCTGGTTAGATATATCTTCTAAAAGCTGAATTCATAGATAATGTCATAATCACAACCAACTTCCTGGTTGGACATACGTTTTATGTATTTATATAATGTTTGGTAAATACAAAATGGCTGGTTTTACTTAATTTTAATTGGCATGGGAAAAAATAAATATATAATTCGTTTTGAATAAAAAGAAAAACCTGAGTAGGTATTACCTTTACAATTAAAGACAATACATATTCTATTAATCACACTAGGCTCCGAGCAGCACTTTAATAATTTGGCTATAGATGTCTCCTTTAGAAGTGAAATAAATGTTGCAAAATGTGCGTGAACAAAATGGCAGTCGGAAATATAATGCTAATATGAAATGTTGTTGGAATTTCTAGTAGTAATAGAGGCGGTCAATTTACGAGTGTTGGCGGTCACACACATATTAATGGTAGTGGAATTAAAATAATTGTAATCAAATAACCAGTGATATGGACTTCCGCAAGATAATACTTAGTTCAGTAAATTATTTAAATTTACTTAATTGTTTTAATTCACATTGTTTTATTTCTTACATTTTTTTTTACATTTTTGATTTTTTTTTCCATAGGAATGGCAACGCATGGGGGGTATCATGAGCGAAACAGTATACTCTGTTATATCCATGGTACTGCTTATGTCTATAGGCGACGGTTACCATTTTCCATCAGGTGGTCCGTCAGCTTGTTTGCCATTCTAAGTTGCATAATAAAAAAATGTTTAATTGTATGATTAGTTCAAACTTATCTACACAACAAAAATTAATTCCACGAACACTCAGGTTGTGGAATGAGCTCCCGAGGTTTTTCCAAGAGACTACAGCATGGGGTTCTTCAAAAGGGGGGTAAAGAGGTTTCTTCAGGGTCGGCAACGCGCGTGTAATTTCTCTGGTATTGTAGGTGTCCATAGACTACGGTAATCACTTACCATGAGGTGGGTCTTATGCTTGTTTGCCACTTCAGTGGTATAAAAAGGAAAAAAATTAACATGTCCTCGACGTCTCAAAAGTGACAAATGAATGGTCACCCTAACAAAATCCCGTCATCGCCAGCGACTCGGCGAGAATCCGAAGGCGAACGCGAGAAAATTTTGTTTTACATGCGAAAATGGAAAATTTTCCCTTTCAAGATGCTAAGTTGATGCTAGACACAAGCGTTTCATATGGAACTTGACAGATCTTCGATTGACTACGGCCACAGTTTGGCCTTGGTGGCGTAGCGGTATGACACTGCCTCAGCAGAGGTCGCCAGTTCGGGGGCCGACCACATACTCATTTGTTGCAGTATCCGGCCGTAGTACCTTCCATTAGGAAGCATTAGCTCCTCAAATATTGCATCTAAACTGCGCCCACCATGTTTTGTTTTATACAATTTAGAATGGCAAACAATTTACCACGATGGTTTTCAGGGGGAACCACGTGGAGGTCGACCTGATAGGGTATATTGCTAGTAATGGAGCTATTTGGCTGCATTACTAACAAACCGTTTTCCCCCAAAAGCTGTCCGTGGTAATGAGTTTGATTTCACAAAATATAAATATTAATGTTGATGAGATAGCGGACAACGCCGTGGGAAACGGCTAGTTATAAATATTTTCAATCGAAAGCTTCATAGCTTAGTGGTATACTGGCAGAAGCGTGAATTTACTGGGTGCAGAGGAATAACACCTGAGTCCTCAGGAAGTGCAACGCATGGGGGGTATCATGGGCGAAGCAGTATACTCTGTTATGTCCATGATACTGTTCATGTATATAGGCGACGGTTACCACTTTCCATCAGGTGGGCCGTCAGCTTGTTTGCCATTCTAAGTTGTATAAAAAAAATCAATTTTAACAAATTCACTTACATATAGCATATCTATAACTAAGAAGTGTAAGATTTTTTTATCTTTTGAAACCAGTATAATATTGCATTTTCACTTGAAAGCGTCAAAGCTTAGTGGTATAATAACTGAAGGTTGTGAATTCGAATCTAGTTGACACTAACTTTGTCGATTGAAATTTAAATTTCCGCCTAACTATCCGGAAATGGAAAACACCGCTAACAAATCAAATTAATCCCGTGACGACGGTAAGCGCGCCCCTGCCACTTCGGATTCAAATGTGCTTGGCGTGATCTATGGGCGAAGCTTATGTTCAGCAGCGAACCCTGTATATACATGGTCTACTGTTGAATACATATTGGAATGGAATTAGTCAACAAGTTTTAAAAATACAATTCTATCAGAAAAATAGAACATTTTTCCCAAAGAAACATGTTTTGATAAACCAATTATTTCGATTTAAAAACTAAAGTACTGTACCGATTTTGATAATACTTGTATGTGACCAATCTGTAAGTATATATCCTTTCAGATGATAAAAGAATTTTCCAAATCGGTCCACAACTGACGGAGTTATGAGGGAGACTTTGTACAAAAGTCGATTGCTTGGGTACCTCTGTCACATTCGTGTTTCGACCGTGAAGCAGTTGTGTTTGCATGGCTGTGATTCGGTTTAAAGGGTGGAATATGGCGTGAATTTACAGGGTATAGAGGAATAACACCTGAGTCCGTAGGGATAGAAACGCATGGGGGGTATCACGGGCGAAACAGTATACTCTGTTATGTCCATGGTACTGCTCATGTCTATAGGCGACGGTTACCACTTCCCATCAGGTGGGCCGTCAGCTTGTTTGCCATTCTAAGTTGTATAAAAAAAAAGATATTATGAGTATGCCGCTATGAGGTAACAAGTAAAAAAAACTAACTTTTACATTTGCAATATTAATAAGAACTAGTGGTCGCTGTGTGGTCGAAATTCGACCATAACATATATTGTAATAAATGAATTTATTATGGTCATATTTGACATTCAGTAAGACCATAGACAAATAATATTAAAGACAAACAATATTAATCTATTCTCAATTTGATCACAGACTTTAACAATAAACAAAACGGTATATATGCGTGTGTGTGTGTGTCACATGCGATTGCGTGCTTGTCGACTACTATCGGCACCGCCGGTTCGCACCTGTACTGATCTCTGCTCAATTAGCTAGAGTTATGAGCAGCAATGATGTGAGAGTGAGTTTAAATATGATACGTATATATATATGTATGTGTATGTATACATTAAGCATTTATATTATTGCATGTATTACAATAACATATGTATTTAAAAAAAACAGAATTTTCATCGTGCCTCCGATCGAACTGTTTATAACTACTCCTCTCCATCCAAAGGTTGCCTGGAAGAGATCGCTCTTAGCGATAAGGCCGCCCATTGTTTTCTCACTGTGATAATTTCTTATAATTGTATGTACCTATAATAAATTTACTACTGTAATCTTTTGGAGGGAACGATAAAGAGTATCTATCTACACGTAAATTAAACCTTATCCTTAATTAACGTTATTATATTAAATTTTAATTTTGAAAATGATGGAACGTCATTACATTGTACAGTAATACCTGAATCGAATACTTAACTATAGTGTACTTTTAACATAAGTATTATTCGAATTACAAAACATAAAGTGTCTACTGGTACTTTACGTTTTGTAGTTCGTTTGTTAAAAGCTATTGTTTACTCATAATAGCTTTTAAACTTTTTTTTTTTATACGACATAGAATATCAAACAAGCTGACGGCCCACCTGATGGAAAGTGGTAACCGTCGCCTATAGATATGAGCAGTACCATGGACATAACAGAGTATATTGTTTCGTCAATGATACCCCCCATGCGTTGCCATTCCTGAGGACTCAGGTGTTATTCCTCTGTACCCTGTAAATTCACACCATATCCCACCCTTCAAACTGAAACATAGCCATGCAAACACAACTGCTTCACGGTTGAAACACGAATGGGACAGAGGTACCCAAGCAATCGACTTTTGTACAAAGTCTCCCTCTGGTCATACTTACTCATCATCATCATCATCGTGTCATCCTCATCATTAAGAGGTTTTGCTAGTAGCTAGCACGCTTGGCAGGCGTGTTGGCAACCGCAGTTAGGTTTTGGTTACGTTTAAAGTTTGGTTACGTTTCGCTATTTTGAACGTAGTAAATATAAACTTGCTTTTAATTTGTCTTGAATAAAAAAAATATATAACTCATTACTTTTTTTAACTAGTGGCGATGAAAATGCCTTATATATATACTCAAAATCAAAATCATAAATATAATAATATTAAATTACATATTATTAAATTGAGTATACATATAAAAATAATATTATATGTGTTAATATTATGTGTATACTAAATTTAATAATACGTAGTTGGTGGAGCCATTCATATATATATATATATATATATATTTCAGAAAGAATGATTTTTTATTTATTTATTTAAAATACATCGTTTTTATATAAAAAGTAAATATGTATTTAGTTTTCTCACAAAATAACAACATATAGAAACTTACAGTTATATAGGTTACAATTTAAAATAATCTTTTTGAGAGACTGGTGTCGGTACTAGGATAACGCTTACAGATCACCAGGCTCCCCAATTCAAGGGCATCTGTTTTATTTTACATCTATACTACAAACTACATACACAGGGGGGAAAGGGATTATTAGCAATGGAGTTCGATATTGCTAGCAATATCAGGTCGATCTCCGCATGGTTCCCCCTGGAAACCATCGTGAACAATTCTTGTTGAATTCGTCACGATGGGCTAACTGACCTGTTTCATCTTCATCTATCATCCCTCACTGGTGCCCCGTTAGTGTATACCAATAGCGCGGGTGGGGTTACCATTCCATTATCACCCATTAAAAAAAAAAACCACACACAAATAAGCTGTTGATTTCAGATGTAGTATTAAAATAAAATAAAATAAAATCTTGTTATACATCTATATTACTATTATTAATAAATATTAAAACGTATAAATATATAAATTTATATATATTTTCTAATACAAATTTAAAAACAGAATATAAACAATAAGTAAAAAAAAAGTTATTAAAAATCTTCGACAGTAATTTCATTATTATTAGATAGATCTATTTCAAAGAGCGCGTATTTTTTTTTGTTAACCGTATGTGGATGAAACACAATAGTAATAATAATAAAAAAAAAAAACCATAGACAATCATCGTCGACGAACGCACAAAAGGAAGCTTATCAATCTGTGGCGCACAACAGAAATGGCGCGAAAAACTCCTAAAGATTTTACTTGGTGATTTCAACAATACGAGATATAGAGGGCAGCACAAAGGTTGGATTGAGAAAAAAGGTTTAATAATGCTCCGCCGTAATTCTCTCTATTTTCGCCGGTTGGAGTCATAACTTAAGCCGGAAAATAAGGCGGGAGGGAGTCGCATTCTCTGAAACAATAATAAAAATAATAAATCCCTTTCAAAGCCGACTGACAGACGCGAAACTATTCGCCGACGATTTTATGGTGTCCACGCTGTTGGAATATGGTGGATGCGTGGAGAAAAATATCCAATAACTTTAAAAATTAAAAAAAAAACATGAAAATGTAAATTATCATAAATAAGAAAAAAATAAATGTAAAAAATTTCATATTTTATTTTACTATAATATAATATAATACAAATAAGACAGTAAGAATGTTGGAAAACTCATATGAAAGAATAATTTGATCGTACACGTTGTTTCTTTATTCACATTAAATTTAATTTCGAAATTCCATCAAGTACTAACTATCGACAAGTAAAAACCTTTAGTACCAAATCTAGAGAGTCATAATTTTGAGTCTATATATGATAGTATGTTTATCTGGTTAGATATATCTTCTAAAAGCTGAATTCATAGATAATGTCATAATCACAACCAACTTCCTGGTTGGACATACGTTTTATGTATTTATATAATGTTTGGTAAATACAAAATGGCTGGTTTTACTTAATTTTAATTGGCATGGGAAAAAATAAATATATAATTCGTTTTGAATAAAAAGAAAAACCTGAGTAGGTATTACCTTTACAATTAAAGACAATACATATTCTATTAATCACACTAGGCTCCGAGCAGCACTTTAATAATTTGGCTATAGATGTCTCCTTTAGAAGTGAAATAAATGTTGCAAAATGTGCGTGAACAAAATGGCAGTCGGAAATATAATGCTAATATGAAATGTTGTTGGAATTTCTAGTAGTAATAGAGGCGGTCAATTTACGAGTGTTGGCGGTCACACACATATTAATGGTAGTGGAATTAAAATAATTGTAATCAAATAACCAGTGATATGGACTTCCGCAAGATAATACTTAGTTCAGTAAATTATTTAAATTTACTTAATTGTTTTAATTCACATTGTTTTATTTCTTACATTTTTTTTTTTACATTTTTGATTTTTTTTTCCATAGGAATGGCAACGCATGGGGGGTATCATGAGCGAAACAGTATACTCTGTTATATCCATGGTACTGCTTATGTCTATAGGCGACGGTTACCATTTTCCATCAGGTGGTCCGTCAGCTTGTTTGCCATTCTAAGTTGCATAATAAAAAAATGTTTAATTGTATGATTAGTTCAAACTTATCTACACAACAAAAATTAATTCCACGAACACTCAGGTTGTGGAATGAGCTCCCGAGGTTTTTCCAAGAGACTACAGCATGGGGTTCTTCAAAAGGGGGGTAAAGAGGTTTCTTCAGGGTCGGCAACGCGCGTGTAATTTCTCTGGTATTGTAGGTGTCCATAGACTACGGTAATCACTTACCATGAGGTGGGTCTTATGCTTGTTTGCCACTTCAGTGGTATAAAAAGGAAAAAAATTAACATGTCCTCGACGTCTCAAAAGTGACAAATGAATGGTCACCCTAACAAAATCCCGTCATCGCCAGCGACTCGGCGAGAATCCGAAGGCGAACGCGAGAAAATTTTGTTTTACATGCGAAAATGGAAAATTTTCCCTTTCAAGATGCTAAGTTGATGCTAGACACAAGCGTTTCATATGGAACTTGACAGATCTTCGATTGACTACGGCCACAGTTTGGCCTTGGTGGCGTAGCGGTATGACACTGCCTCAGCAGAGGTCGCCAGTTCGGGGGCCGACCACATACTCATTTGTTGCAGTATCCGGCCGTAGTACCTTCCATTAGGAAGCATTAGCTCCTCAAATATTGCATCTAAACTGCGCCCACCATGTTTTGTTTTATACAATTTAGAATGGCAAACAATTTACCACGATGGTTTTCAGGGGGAACCACGTGGAGGTCGACCTGATAGGGTATATTGCTAGTAATGGAGCTATTTGGCTGCATTACTAACAAACCGTTTTCCCCCAAAAGCTGTCCGTGGTAATGAGTTTGATTTCACAAAATATAAATATTAATGTTGATGAGATAGCGGACAACGCCGTGGGAAACGGCTAGTTATAAATATTTTCAATCGAAAGCTTCATAGCTTAGTGGTATACTGGCAGAAGCGTGAATTTACTGGGTGCAGAGGAATAACACCTGAGTCCTCAGGAAGTGCAACGCATGGGGGGTATCATGGGCGAAGCAGTATACTCTGTTATGTCCATGATACTGTTCATGTATATAGGCGACGGTTACCACTTTCCATCAGGTGGGCCGTCAGCTTGTTTGCCATTCTAAGTTGTATAAAAAAAATCAATTTTAACAAATTCACTTACATATAGCATATCTATAACTAAGAAGTGTAAGATTTTTTTATCTTTTGAAACCAGTATAATATTGCATTTTCACTTGAAAGCGTCAAAGCTTAGTGGTATAATAACTGAAGGTTGTGAATTCGAATCTAGTTGACACTAACTTTGTCGATTGAAATTTAAATTTCCGCCTAACTATCCGGAAATGGAAAACACCGCTAACAAATCAAATTAATCCCGTGACGACGGTAAGCGCGCCCCTGCCACTTCGGATTCAAATGTGCTTGGCGTGATCTATGGGCGAAGCTTATGTTCAGCAGCGAACCCTGTATATACATGGTCTACTGTTGAATACATATTGGAATGGAATTAGTCAACAAGTTTTAAAAATACAATTCTATCAGAAAAATAGAACATTTTTCCCAAAGAAACATGTTTTGATAAACCAATTATTTCGATTTAAAAACTAAAGTACTGTACCGATTTTGATAATACTTGTATGTGACCAATCTGTAAGTATATATCCTTTCAGATGATAAAAGAATTTTCCAAATCGGTCCACAACTGACGGAGTTATGAGGGAGACTTTGTACAAAAGTCGATTGCTTGGGTACCTCTGTCACATTCGTGTTTCGACCGTGAAGCAGTTGTGTTTGCATGGCTGTGATTCGGTTTAAAGGGTGGAATATGGCGTGAATTTACAGGGTATAGAGGAATAACACCTGAGTCCGTAGGGATAGAAACGCATGGGGGGTATCATGGGCGAAACAGTATACTCTGTTATCTCCATGATACTGCTCATGTCTATAGGCGACGGTTACCACTTCCCATCAGGTGGGCCGTCAGCTTGTTTGCCATTCTAAGTTGTATAAAAAAAAAAGATATTATGAGTATGCCGCTATGAGGTAACAAGTAAAAAAAACTAACTTTTACATTTGCAATATTAATAAGAACTAGTGGTCGCTGTGTGGTCGAAATTCGACCATAACATATATTGTAATAAATGAATTTATTATGGTCATATTTGACATTCAGTAAGACCATAGACAAATAATATTAAAGACAAACAATATTAATCTATTCTCAATTTGATCACAGACTTTAACAATAAACAAAACGGTATATATGCGTGTGTGTGTGTGTCACATGCGATTGCGTGCTTGTCGACTACTATCGGCACCGCCGGTTCGCACCTGTACTGATCTCTGCTCAATTCTCTGATTGCTCAGCAGCCAGGTATTGATATATTTAATGACAGAATAGATATATTTTTAAAATGTTGTTCAAAATTTGTAAGTTTGTAAAATAAACCTATGGCTCAATACACGTTTTGGGAGACTGTAAGTGTGGTGAGTAATTTTCAAATAAATAAATAAATACATGGTAGTGTGTGTAATGTTTTTTTTTTATTGATTTAATGTATTTTTTATGCATAATTTTTGAAAAAGTATTAGCATTCTGTACTCCTTCTCTGTATAAACTATAAATGTGCGAAATTCCGTACTCCTCCGTCCGCGCAATTTTCGTAAAAAGGGGTACAAAGTTTTTGCTTCACATATTAATATAGGTATATATTTTTTAAATAATAATAATAATAATAATTTATTTGCTAGAAACATAGATAATATGGTGTAACAATAATATTATAATTAGACATATTATAAAAATAAAAACAAAACAGAAAAAATAAATATTGCAAAATAAATAGCATTTCTAAAAATATCTAACGAAGGAGCTCTGACTTATTATAATTATCTAGAAAAAGAATATTACGAACATTTAAAAATATAATAAGGAAAAATATTCGATAACTTTTGTGTCGTAAAAAGTCAACAATAAAACCTTCCTGGCGTGTATATTTCTCAAACTCCTTTATCCCACTTAAAAATAGCGAAAATCCGTAACTAAAAAAAAAAACTCTTTGGCGGTACAGTGAAACCTCGCATAGTTGTCCACGTCGATGCAGACGGGACGAAAAAAAGAATTGTCTGAACGTGGAGTTCAAAAAGCTGGAACGGACATCTTTTAACAATTTATTCATTTATTTATTTAATCATTTATTTTTTTATACAACTTAGAATTTGCCATTCTAAGTTGTCAAAAACACGAATGGGAGAGAGATAACCAAGCAATCGACTTTTGTACATCACCGCTCAGCAACATTTGTATATGAAAAGACGAGTTAACTCGTCACCGCTCAGCAACGTTTGAATATGAAAAGACGAGTTAACTCGTCACCGCTCAGCAACATTTGTATATGAAAAGACGAGTTAACTCGTCACCGCTCAGCAACATTTGTATATGAAAAGACGAGTTAACTCGTCACCGCTCAGCAACGTTTGGATATGAAAAGACGAGTTAACTCGTCACCGCTGAGCAACGTTTGTATATGAAAAGACGAGTTAACTCGTCACCGCTCAGCAACGTTTGTATATGAAAAGACGAGTTAAGTCGTCACCGCTCAGCAAAGTGTTAGGAATTGATAATGGATAAATGTTTTGCAACATTTTATTGCGTCTAAATAATATCCTAATGAAATGCGTAGAAAACTCAGCCAAAAGGGCATTATCTTGATTTAAAAATGTATAGATCGAGATAACGCAAGGCTTAAAACTTTCTAGTGCGCACTTTGTTTATTATACTGGTGCGTTATTAGGGTTCAGTAATATATAGAAATATGTATATGTTTTATATATAAATTCTATGTATTGTATATACAATATCTGTGTATTAGCCCAATAGCTGCTTTGCACTACTGCTGCCCACTCACTATTTTCTTTACCACTGTGTTTTTTTTAATGGATGATAATGGAATTGTGCTATCGGTATACTCGTACACCGGCGGGGCATCAGTGAGGCATGATAGGTGAGGACGAAGCAGGTCAGTTAGCCCATCGTGACGAATTCAACAATAAACCAATCAAGATGATTTCCAGGGGGAACCGCGAGGAGGTCGACCTGATAGAGTTTATTGCTAGCAATGGGATTGGTAATCCCCATTGCTAGCAATCCCTTCTCCCCCTTTTACTACTGTGTTAGGTTGACTGGAAGAGATCTCTTTTATAGATAAGTTCACATATGCTTACATCGTTTCTATTTGTTAGTCGTTCTATATGTTTTAATGCAATACTTTCAAATAATTGTCTATTCCATTCGACCTATATCTTTGACTGTACATAATTGAAAATGCCTAAAATAACAGGCGCAGGGAGAGGCATTTTTCCAGATTAAACTTTCAGTTAACTATCTGTGTAATTTCTTTTGGAATATTGTCATCTACGGGAGTAGATCAAAAGGTTGATATTGCATTTTTACGTATAATAAGTGTTTTATAAGAATTCTTTCAAAATGTGTTTAGTATTTTGTAATGAATGCTCTTCTATGTGGTGTCGTGTACCATCATCTTTTACCCTGACTTTGCACGTGTTTAACATTTTGAAACTAAAAAGAAACTTGTTCATATTTCCATATGATTTTTCAAAAATTTTCTCCATCCATCCAATTATCCATTCAGTAATAAGATTGTTAGTAATAAGGATCGAATCATAATAATAGCAATGAGGCCATTGCTAGCAATATACTATAGTGGGGGAAAGGGATTGTTAATAATGGAGACTGAGAATCCCATTGCTAGCAATATACCCAACCAGGTCGACCTCTGGAAAACTCCTGGAAACTATCATGATGAATTCATCATGATAGGCTGACTGGCCTGTTTTCATTCTCATCTATCACCCTTCACTGGTGCTCCGCCAGCGTATCCCGTTAGCGCAGGAAGGGTTACCATACCATTTTCACCCATCAAAAAAAAAAAAAAAAATATATATATATATATATATATATATATATATATATATATATATATATATATATATATATATATATATATATATACTACGCTATAAGGCTACTAAGGTAGGGCAAGGGTAATGGGTAGCAGCGTCCCTCTTAAAACATCTTTAAAATCCTCAGTTGCCAATCCACCTGCAAAGCGTGGCAACTACTGGCAAAACTCCTTTTATGGGGCGGCTTATATCCAGCAGTGGACAGTTAACGGCTGAAATAATAATAATAAAAGTATTTTTTTTATACAACTGAGAATGGCAAACAAGCTGACGGCCCACCTGATGGAAAGTGGTAACTATCGCCTAAAGACATGAGCAGTACCATGGACATAATAGAGTAGGTATACTGTTTCGCCCATGATTTCCCCTCATGCGTTGCCATTCCTGAGGACTCAGATGTTATTCCTCTGTATTCAGTAAATTCACGCCATATCCCACCCTTCAAACCGAAACACAGCCATGCAAACACAACTGCTTCACGGTTGAAACACGAATGGGACAGAGGTACCCAAGCAATCGACTTTTGTACAAAGTCTCCCTCTGGTAAGTAGTCAGGTCTGGTCAGTTGGTATAGCATAGCATCCCATAGTACAAACTCTGCCCAGTTTGGGTTTAGATGGGTCTGTTTTATTTTTTATTCCGTTCCTCGTTAGTTCTTATCAACATTTCTAATTTATATTTATATTACAACCAAACGTACATAAAAATTTACTATTGAAGCATTCCATTTCACCAATTATGGTAAGAAAAAAAAAAATTCAAAATATCCCAATGTTTATGTTAAAAAACGAAATTTTAAGACACCATTAGCTGACCATTTAAAAGCAATAAAATTTGTATTAGGACTGATGTACACTGACAGTGACGGGGCGATTACGAATGTAAATTCAATAAAGCTTATATAGAATGAAAATTAAATCATTATTAGCCTTATTTTTTAGTGTATTTTAACAGTAAAATTAAAAATTTGGAACAATTATTAAATGAAAATTATTAAATTAAATAAGGTTCCGTGTTCGATTCTCAGTCGGATCAATTTCTGGCTTGTGTCTCCAAATGATCTTTATAATGTAGCAATGTTAAGCATCATGTGATTGGTATAATCGTGTGGTATTTATCAATTATAACAAAAATTTAAGTGGAAAATGACGAACAATTTTGACTGTTCCAACTTTAGACGGTTTGACCTAATTTTCTATGTATTTTATAATTTCGATAGTTATTTCAATTCTCGCATAAACCTTATAGGATTTACTTTTATATTTTTGTGAAATAAATTTTTAAAATTATTATTAAACTAAATCAAAAACAAAAGGATTTTTTTAAATTCAACTGGTACTTTCAGAGATAAATGTGATCAAACAAACAAACAATTACGTTTTGTTATATAACTATACATATAGTTCGTAAATACCACGTCGCCTCGTCCTGTTAATGCGCATCGATCCTTACACGTTAATTAAAATATACTTAATAACAAAATAACCCGTTTGGTGGAGTGTTAATGCATCTGCTGCGTTTACAACTTCCGGGTTCAATTCCATCGTTGATACATACATATGTACATTATTTTAGTAAATTGAACGACTGTTTTTGTTAGAGAGTTCATTACTTTCAATTCCCCGGGGTTAATTTTAAGTTTAACAGGAGGAATTACTTAATATGTCAGTATTTTTTGTTGTCGTACAGACGAAATATATATGTGACTGTTTCGCATGTTTTTGTCAGTGTAAATCGGTATGTAAATTATCCTGAATGTTATATTAGGATGTAATGTCTGGATGTATAATAATGTGGATTCTATTATGTCTTAGAAAATAATAATAATAATAGAAAGATTGGGTTGAAGAGTGGGATATGGCGTGAATTTACAAGGTACAGAAAAATAACAACTGAGTCCTCAGGAATGGCAAAACATGGGGGTATCATGGGCGAAACAGTATAGTCTGTTATGTCCATGGTACTGCTCATGTCTATAGGCGACGGTTACCACTTTCCATCAGGTGGGTCGTCACCATGTATTCTGCTGCGTAATTCGCGTTCTAATTTGCGTAAAAAAAATATTTTTTAACTAAATTCATGTGGAAGAAGCCGCGGGACATAGCTTGTTTCTAATATTAGGATTTCAATTTTGGTACTATCACGACTTGTAATCTTTAGCAATATACTGCACGTACCCTACTGAATCACTATCGTATTCCTGCCGGGCGGCCTCCTCTGTATAAAAACAAAAAATCCCCTCTCCGTCCTCTGAACGAGTTCAATGTACGATATCGCGTCATTGCTGTGCGTGGTATAAGCGATAGCAGATTGGCGGTACATAAAAGTTTGAATATTCTTAAAAACGTTATACGTTTATAACATATTGATTAAGTTGCGAGTAATAGCAAATCTTATATATATATATATATAAGTCTCGTATCATGGTGTTTGTGGTCAAACTCCCCGAAAACGGCTTAACTGATTTTTATAAAATTTTATATATAGGTAATAATAATTTTGGGTAAAAATTGGTTCACAGACAAACCATATCTATATAATTAATTTGGAAGTTAACTTTGCAATGAGTAATATAATATTTTCTATTCAGCAAATAAAACTTTACGAATTTAAATAGTGAATATTAAATAATTTATATAAAAAAATGCATTTATATTATTACATAGATATCTCTTCTGTATTTTATAAATAAATAAATATAATAAATAAAACGATGTTTTTTGATAATAAATATTTGATCAATTTTATATTTTATAAGACTTTTAAATATTTGTAATATTTAAATGTTTTATAAAATAAGAGGATAAACTAGTTAGATATTGTTTGTAACAAAAATATGTTTTTTTTGAAATAGTCTATACGTATTCATAGTTCCATTCACTGCTAACAATTACATGCCAGTGTTAATGTAATATTAAATTTATTTATTAGAATTATAGTTTTAAATTCAACTATAATCACTAACAAAATCTACACACGCACAACGGGAATTTTACGAACTTACTATGTTTGTCATTTCTGACAATTATTTCAACTTTATGCAGAAAATATCATTTATCCCTTCTGGACACATAATGGTAAGGACAAGTAAAAAAACCCACTCTTACCCCCAGGGGGGGAAAGTTAGTACAAATGAAGTTAAGAACAAGTGGAACTGGCCGAAATTTTCAGAGGGCATACGGCGTTTTGCGTCACAGCGTCAAAATGGACATTTATTAAAATAATTTATCCGCTAAAAGCTTACACTTTGTCCCGTGGCGTAAGATAACGCATGTGATACAGAGATATCGCGATCAACTGTCAAGGTGCTAGCTCGCAGACTCTGTGACGACCGTATGCGATAACAATTGTTTGTTCGTCTTTACGTCTGTATATTTCGTGGTTGCTTCCATATCAGTTAGTTTACAAAGTCAATAAAAATCTAATCGGTCGATTAGTGATTTGTTTTTGTTAGAGGTTAGGGATAAGGCCCATCGTACACTTACAGGATATTGTTACACTTTCTTAGGGATAAAATTGTTAAGAGAGGAACTGGCCGAAAACCAGCGCTGTGCAGCTGTACACATTGCACTGGGACACTCGCAGCATCAGCTGAGCCAGTTCCTTTTGCCTATTACGACACACTTCTTATATGTATATTTACTCTTGTAATTGTAATTTACCAGAGGGAAACATTGTACAAAAGTCGTTTCTCTTGGGCACTTCTGTCTTATTCGTGTTTTAACCGTAAAGCAGTTGTGTTTGCATGGCTGTGTTTTGGTTTAAAGGGTAGTACTCGTATATGGCAATGAATTTACAGGGTACAGAGGAATAACACCTTAGTCCGGAGGGAAAGGAATTGTTAGTAATGGAGATTGAGAATTCCAGTGCTTGCAATATACTCAACCAGGTTGACCTCCACGCGGTTCCCCCTGGAAACTATCATGATTAATTCCTAATGAATTCATCGTGATGGGCTAACTGGCCTGTTGTCATTCTCATCGATCACTGGTCCCTTGCCAGCGTATACTGTTAGCGCAGACGGGGCTGCTATTCCATTTTCATCCATCAAAAAAAAAACATCTGAGTCCTCAGGAATGGCAACGCATGAAGGGTATCATGGGCGACACAATATACTCTGTTATGACCATGGTACTGCTTATGTCTATAGGCGATGGTTACCACTTTCCATCAGGTGACCCGTCAGCTTGTTTGTCATACTAAGTTGCATAAAAAATGCTTGTGCACTAAATTGATCATTGATTCTGAAGCTTACTTATGTAATACAACATGCATACTGCATTAAAAATAGGTAGCAGCGTCTCTCTTAAAACATCTCTAAAGCCTAACTGCTGTTGCCAATCCGCCTGCCAAGCGTGGCAACTACTAGAGGCTAACTCCTAGAGGGAGGCTTATGTTCAGCAGTGGATAGTTAAAAGCTGAGATGATGATGATTATGATGAACATGCATATATCATATAGTACAATGATCCTCCATTTTGGTAACCGGTTTGATCTAATATTGTTCCAGTTTATTCTGGTTATAACCGGTTACGCAGTGAACCCGGTGTATATGTTTGTACAGCCGTACTTGCAAACCGACTTACACTTTTCCATTAACCATTCAACTTCAAAGGATTTTCAATCTAATATCTTTACAATAAAGTCGTTTAATAATAAAATACACAATTAATTAGGACATGAAAAAATGAAATCAAATTAATTAAGGTAACCGGTCCGATCTAATATTGTTCCATTTTATTCCGGTTATAACCGGTTACACACAAATGTTAGCGTGAAAAACCTTGTGTTTGCGCGCCGTGCATGTGTTTGTACAACTGTACTTGCAAACCGACTTACACTTTCTTCAATCGTTCAACTTCAAAGGATTTTCAATCTAATATCTTTACAATAAAGTCGTTTAATAATAAAATACACAATTAATTAGGACATGAAAAAATGAAATCAAATTAATTAAGGTAACCGGTCCGATCTAATATTGTTCCATTTTATTCCGGTTATAACCGGTTACACACAAATGTTAGCGTGAAAAACCTTGTGTTTGCGCGCCGTGCATGTGTTTGTACAACTGTACTTGCAAACCGACTTACACTTTCTTCAATCGTTCAACTTCAAAGGATTTTCGACCTTATATTGTTGCAATAAAGTTGTTTAATAATAAATACATAATTAATTAGGACATGGAAAAATTTAATTCAATTTAATTTAAATTTAATTTTATTTCCATGTAATTGTGTATGTGTTGTTATATTTATATATTACGTACCTAAGAATGGAACGAAGCCATATTTCACTAGGAATAATAGAGAAATACACTGTATATTTTTTCTTTAAATAATGTAATAAAATTATTTAATGAAGTCATTATTTGCAAACAATATCTCATATTCAATTCAATATTTTTTTTTTTTACTTAGAATGGCAAACAAGCTGACGGCCCACCTGATGGAAAGTGGTAACCGTTGCCTATAGACATGAGCAGTGCCATGGACATAACAGAGTATACTGTTTCGCCCATTATACCCCCCCCCCTCCCAGTGTTGCCATTCCTGAGGACTCAGGTGTTATTCCTCTGTACCCTGTAAATTCACTGCCATCTCCCACCCTTCTAACCGAAACACGGCCATGCAAACAAAAGTGGTTCACAGTAGAAACACGAATGGGACAGAGGTGGCCAAGCAAACGACTTTTGTACAAAATTTCCCTCTGGTTTTAATTTTTTGTGTTTGTTACTACATAACTGCGTCAGTTGTAAACCGATTAGGATAATTATTTTTTTATCTGTATAGTTTTTAAATTAAATAAATGGATTTGCCACAATTGATATTGTTTTTTTATTTCTTAGAACACAACTTAATTATTTTGATTTAAACACTAAACTACATTATTACATTTTTTTTATACAACTTAGAATGGCAAACAAGCTGACGGCCCACCTGATGGAAAGTGGTAACCGTCGCCTATAGACATGAGCAGTACCATGGACATAACAGAGTATACTGTTTTACCCATGATACCCCCCATGCGTTGCCATTCCTGAGGACTCAGGTGTTATTCCTCTGTACCCAGTAAATTCACGCCATATCCCACCCTTCAAACCGAAACACAGCC
Source organism: Galleria mellonella (assembly GCF_026898425.1). Lineage (NCBI taxonomy): Eukaryota > Metazoa > Arthropoda > Insecta > Lepidoptera > Pyralidae > Galleria > Galleria mellonella. Next base: position 1,420,770 of record NW_026442130.1, read on the forward strand.
ATGCAAACACAACAGCTTCACGGTTGAAACACGAATGGGACAGAGGTACCCAAGCAATCGACTTTTGTGCAAAGTGTCCCTCTGGTACATGTATTACATCTTCATATTTAGTAATAATAGGATCTTCATCGTGCCTCTAATCAAACTGTTTATAATTATCCATACTCCATCCAAAGGTTGCCTGGAAGAGATCGCTTTTAGCGATAAGCTCGCCCATTGTTTTCTCATTGTGATCATTTCTTGTAATTGTTTATATTTATAGTAAGTTTACTATTTCAATTTCAATTTATTTATTCGCTTCAATACTACATTGTGTTGAATATTTTTTATAAGTAACAAGAAGATATCATAAAATACACCTATCCCCCGATTTACACGGTAGATACGTTCCTGAGAAAAACGTGTAAATCGAAAATTCAAAATTTTCAAGTCAAAACCGTGTAAATCGAAAAGCTTGCAGAAAATGTATAATTTAGTTGTGATTTTTTTCAATACTTTTAGGTGTACACAGAAATAAAAATAAAATGCATTGACAGGTTAAAATATGTAATATATTACGGAAACACTGTTTTTTTATTTAATTACAATACATTAAACTAAAAAATTAAATCTTTCTGACACTGTGAAACTTTCACTCAAATACAATTTTCCGTAGATAACTTTAATTTTATGCGAAGAAATACAGATACAGTGTGCATGTGCAGCAAGTCAGCACATAAGCTCGGGATTCCCCGTGAGATGTGTACACAGCGCACGTGTTCAAACACAGTAGCATTTATAGTTGTAGTTAGCAGTAGTGCGATAAAAACAAAAAAAAACTTATTTGGAAAACCGTGTAAAAGCGAAAACGTGTAAAACAAGTACCGTGTTACATTACATTACGTTTACATTACAATTTATTTACAAATGTCATTAGTAAGGCACAAAATATTAAAAGAGTATTTTAAAATTCATCAATTGAATATTGTAATCTTTTGGAGGAAACTATAAAGAGTATCTATCTATCTATCTAAACTATCTATCCGATTTTGTAAAAATTTCTACAAGACTTATCTTTAAGCATATTCCTATCAGGTAAAAGAAGATTTTTCCAAACCGGTTTACAAATGATGGCGTTATAAAGTAATAATGCTTCTTTCCATTCAGGGTTTGCTGGAAAGGAACTCTTACAGAGTTAAGCCCGCCTGTTGAACATCTTTATTTTATATACATTATATGTTTGTAATTTTTGGAGGTAAAAATATAAATAAATATTAAACAGATACCAGCTTGAACCCTTCGACTCAGTGCAACGACGAGCTATGAGAATTGTTGATGATCCCAGGCTTGCAAGCAGTATCAAACCCTTACGTCTTAGGAGAGATTTTGTCTCACTCTGCGTGTTCTGTCGCTTGTACAACGGATTGTGCTCAGAGGAATTATTCAATATGATGGCTGCGGCCACTTTCTATCAACGTACGGCTCGCCATCGACAGGGAGTTCACCCTCATACCTTACAGCCTAAATGGTCGCGTACAACGCGGTTTCAGAGATGTTTTCTCCCACGAACACTCAGGTTATGGAATGAGCTCCCTGCCGAGGTTTTCCCAAGAGACTACAGCATGGGGTTCTTTAAAAGGGAGGTAAAGAGATTTCTTCAGGGTCGGCAACGCGCGGGTAATACCTTTTGTATTGCAGGCGTTCGTAGGCTACGGTAACCGCTTGCCATCAGGCGGGCCGTATGCTTGTTTGCCTATTAAAAAAAACATGAATAAATACACCGGAATTGAGAACCATCCTATTTTCGAAGTTGGTTGCAAATGACAAGATATTTTTGAATATTTTTTATCTATCACTTTTCTATGTTAGTGTACTTTAAGTTAATTCTAATGACAGACCCAACGGGGCTACCAAATTAATCGAGGGGTAATTAGGGCAGTTAGAAATGAAGGGGTAACATTATAAGGGTTCAATTAGTCCAACACCAATAACTCTACCAATGCTGTGCTTACACGGTCGTGTTACTGTTTGAGGAGTGGGGTATGGCAGTGAAAAAACAGGACATATTACGAATATAGTCCTCAGAAAGGGTAACGAATTAAGAGTATCATGGGCGACACAGTATACTCTGTTATGTCCATGCTGTTCATATCTATAAATGCCAGTTATCATTTTTCATCAAGTAGGCCGTCAGATTGTTTGCCATTCTAAGTAATGATACTTTAAAAAAAAAATATTTATTAAAACACAAGAAATATACAACATGTGTACATTGGACCTCGCACTAGGCGAACCTGCATCGGGCGTCCATAAGAGATTATCAGGACACAGTGTTTTACAAATATAGACCAGTGAGTCAATTTTACGGAAACAAACATGGTAGAAGGACATTGTGAACTAATATAATAGTGTTTCGCGATTCTAATATACAAGATACGCTCATAAAACCATAAAATATTTAATGATTTTCAATATTACATGAATAAGTACATACAATTAAATACACATTACATATATATATCTAAATATAACTAAAATTTCAATAAATGTTATATAAAATTAATTTGATGGCATCGTATCAGAGGGAGACTTTGTACAAAAGTCGTATGTTTAGGCACCTCTGTCCCATTCGTGTTTCTACCGGGAAGCAGTTGTGTTTGCATGGCTGTGTTTCAGTTTGAAGAGTGGGTTATGGCAGTAAATTTACAGGTTGCAGAGGAATAACACCTGAGTCCTCAGAAATGGCAACGCATGGAGAGTATCATGGGCGAAACAGTATACTCTGTTATGTCCATGGTACTGCTCATGTCTATAGGCGACGGTTACCATTTTCCATCAGGTGGGTCGTCAGCTTGTTTGCCATTCTAAGTTGCATAAAAAAAATTGTAATCAAGATTTTTTAAGTACTGTTTTATTTTATGTTTAATTAATCTTAAAATATATGAAAATTATAAAAATATCAGAATTGGTAATGTCAAAAACTGTTTGTAGACAGTATTATAAATGCTTTTACGACTCACTCAATCAATCTGCAAAGGTCAGATGTGAAATACGTCCAAAAAAAAAAAACCAATCAAGTGAAAACGTATATTTTCTTTTATATAGATTTATTCGCAAAAAGTTGCTTTGTATGCCACTTAAGTTAGAATCAATCGCTTACAAAGTGAACGCATTAGAAGTACTTTCTTTCTTCAGCAACAATATTTGTTGAGTTCGTATTAATCCCTCTGAATAAGGTAATAAATATTTATTGCTACTAAACGCAAAACGCAAGTTATGAGAGGTGAGGCTTTTTCATGTTTATTTACTTAGTCATTCATTCATTAATTTCAATTTATTCACTCATTTCTACTTTAATTCATTCATTAATTTCTACAAACTTTCCATTTGTTTTAATAAATATTTAAGTCAAAGGAAGTTATTTGACTATCCACTGAAATACATATTTGCCTAGTTTGGTGGCTAGTAGATCTAACTAAATTTATGCAATTGATTAATCAATAAAGACAGTTATTATTATTATTATTCATCGATTTATTCATTCCTTCATTCATTAATTCATTTATTCATTTATTTTAATACAACGAAGGTGTCAAACAAGTATACAACCCGTCTAATGGTAAAGGGTTTCTGCAGCCTATGGACGCCTGCAACATTAGGGATGTCACGTGTGCGTTGCTGACCCTAAAGTAACCTTCATACACCCCTTTTGAAGAAATCCATACTGTAGTCTTTAAGAAAAACCTCGATTATATTTTTCTTTCGGTCGTGATATCACAGAGTACAGAAGCTTAACACTTCAGTTCTTAGGAATGGCTACATTTAAGGAGTATCATAATCGTTACAGCATATTCTATGATGTCCTTGGTGCTGTTTATGTTTATAGAGGACAGTCATTACTTTTCATTAGGTAGATCATCAGCTTGATTGTCATTCAATTGGCATGGAAAAGTATCTTCCGAAATCATCTCTATTTGTATGTAATCCATATAAGTTTAAAATTAACTTGTGCGTACATAAATTGGAAAGAGTAAAAGTCTCTCACGGGGTCTTTTCAGCAGATAACAAAATTTCGTACCCAGCAATATAAAAAAAAAAGAAATTAAAAGAGCTTGTAAATAAGTATATTTAAATGTTGATTATTTATTTTAGTGGTATAAGACAACCACCTTTTTGCATTACACCACTCGCCATCGACAGGGAATTTATGCTTAAACTACACGCTTGAACCTAAATGGTCACGTACGGTGCGGTATTAGAGAAATATCCTCCCGCGAACGCTCAGGCTGTTTTTTTTCTTGATGGGTGAAAATGGTATGGTAACTCCGCCTGCGCTAACGGTATACGCTGGCGGAGCACCAGTGAAGGGTGATAGATGAGAATGAAAACAGGCCAGTTAGCCCATCATGATAAATTCATCAGGAATTAACCATAATAGTTTCCAGGGAGAACCGCGAGGAGGTCGACCTGGTTGGGTATATTGCTAGCAATGGGATTCTCAGTCTCCATTACTAACAATCCCTTTCCCCCCGCTCAGGCTGTGGTATGAGCTCCCTGCTAAGGTTATCCCTAGAGATTACAGTATGGGATTCTTAAAAAAGGGTATATTAAGGTTTGTTCAGGGTCAGGAACGCCCACGTGACACCACGGGTTTTGCAGGCGTCCATAGGCTACAATGACCGTTTACCATCAGACGGGCTGTATGCTAGTTTGCCACCTTTGTGGTATAAAAAAAATCTATTCTATTCATATTAAAGTGATGACGATTGGAGGTCTAAATTTTATTTTTATTCCCAGAAAAATTCTCTTTGTTGCGAAACAAAATCTGCTTATGGAGGAACGCACGATTGTATATTCTAAATTCAAATCGCGTTCATCGGTTTGAATATTATATTGAATTGCGTTGATGAAATCATCGCGGTCGAGTCGTGTACTCCCTCGATATATAGACCGTAAAGGTCGTGGGTTCGAACATGGACGACACCAGAAACTTAGTGTGGCAGTTAACTCTTCGGTGAAAGAAAATATTGTTAATAAACCAACTTAATCCGAGTAAAGACGGTAGGCTCGATCTTTGTTACGTTAGTTTTTAATATGCTCGGCGCAATGTGGATATGTTGAGAACTATGTTAATCACAATGGTAACTGACGACAAATACCTCTAATTGTGGGGAAAATTATATATTTAAGAGTCCCATTGCTAGCAATACACCCTATCAGGTTGACCTCCACGTGGTACCCTCTATACACCATCATGTTTAATTCTTAAAATTCTTCACGGTAGGCTAACTTGCTTTCATTCTCACCTATCACTTCTCTAGCTTATACCAAATTTCTATCTGTTCTCCTTTAACCAAAGGTTGTCTGTAAGAGATTGCCCTAGCAATAAGACCGCCCTTTGTACCTTTATGTGTATATTACATCTGTATTTATGTTACTGTATTTCACTTTAATTATTCACTTGTCATTGTATATTTTTATTTATGGTGCAATAAAGAGTTAAATAATAAATAATAATAAGCAGACGGGTCGCCATTCCTTTATCACCCATAAAATATTATCATATTAGGGATTACAGCCATGATTTAAATTTCTTTTTTTTATTAAATCGCTCGAATCTCACAAATTGTACCATACAATTCTATTGAGATATAAAAACCTATTTGTTGGGTACATTGTTGATTTCTCTATAAATTGCATACTAATATATTCAGACCCTAAGACTGTATCTCTATTGCAGATCTTTTATCTTCTATCGTATGACCTCTATTAATTATGCCCCTTAGATTTAATTCCATTTTTGAATAATTTATTTTTTTTAATTCCGCTATTAGTATGATTCATCATATCAGCCTTTAACTGTCTACTGCTGAACATAAGCCTCCCCTTTGGGGGTTCTGCCAGTAGTTGCCACGCTTGGCAAGCGGATTGGCAACCGCAGTCAAGCTTTAGAGATGTTTTATGAGGGACGTTGCTGCCCATCCCCCGCCCTCCCTTAGACGACTCTTTCTTTCTTGTTTTAATAATTTGAAGTAATGTTCACGAAGCATCTTCTAGATATCAATAGGTATATATATATATGAAATTTTGTCTGCATATCGAGTAGGTCTGAGAATCGGCCAAAATCTATTTTTCGTAACACTCAATGATAAGGGTGACCCGCCCTAAATTTTTTTTTAATTTTTTTGACAATTTTTTTTATTTTTAATTTATTATGCTAAAGCATTGAAAAATACACAAATTTTCACGCTTTTACGATCAACCCCTGTTTTTTAATTTTTATATACCGCAATATGGTTGCAAGTTGACAATCGAATATAATAATTGTAGTACGATATATTTTCATGTATAGTTCTAGAAATAATGTTTATGGTAAAACAACGTTTACCGAGTCAGCTAGTATATATATATATGTATATATATGCCACATGGACCAATATTCTGTCATGTTGCCTCGAAAACTAATCGTAAATAAAGAGTTTTTTTACTATATGTGACCATCTTGCATTTATATTTCGTTTGATATTATGAAAGCATAATAATATTTTATAGGTCATGAAACCCATAAATGTAACAATGATAATTTGTATGATGTCTAGACACTGAGTAATTATTGTATGGCATGTTGTGTCGTATACGTTCATTTACATGGGCATCAAAATGTCTGAATTGACAAATCTAGATTTCACGATTTAGGTATTTTAATTGTCTGAGTTCATAACCTTAATGACCTTGGTAGTGTAGCGGTTTAATAATCGAATGGTAGTAGATTCAATCCCTGCGTTACATATGATGAAGAACGTCTCATACTTTTTTGAATGTATGAAGTTGTAAGTGAATATTAGTTGCCTTTTACGAATTCCCGGCATAGTATAGTTCTTCTGGGGGGAAAGGGATTGTTAGTAATGGAGACTGATAATACCATTGCTAGCAATATACCCAACCAGGTCGACCTCCTCGCGGATCCCCCTGGAAACTGTCATGGTTAATTCTTGCTGAATTCATCATGATGGGCTAATTGGCCTGTTTTCATTCTCACCTATCACCCTTCACTGGTGCTCCGCCAGTGTATCCCGTTAGCGCAGGCGGGGTTACCATTTTCACCCATAAAAAAAGTATAGTTCTTCTCTTTCTTTCCCGTGGGTGTCGTAAGATACGACTAAGGGAACTTACTAATTAAAAGATAGGGCAATAACGTCTATATATATATATATATATATATATATATATATATATATATATATATATATATATATATATATATAAAAGCAAGTTATCACTTCAACAGTATAGTCCAGATTTAAACATTGCTTTTTTTCCCCAAAATGATTTCCTACAAAGCGATCGAGTCGAAAAAAAAAATATTCAAAAACGATTCACAGAAAAGTAACAAATTTTATACGTTAAAATAAAAGTGAACTTTTATATGAATGTGACACTTAACGGCATTATTTTAAAGTGGAAAATTGAAATGTCACCCGGTCCGGAACTGTCGAAGTGTCACAGTATATCTCGGCTCTATTATTAAGCCTTTCCGAAAACTAATCTCGATTTAAACATAAGAATCGTTTCTCTGAATGGATAAAAATGGATTTGGGAACTGTTTGATTTAATATGATCGCTTGTTTCTTTGTACACGATCTGTATATTTGAAACACCAGGCTTTTCTTTTCTTTTTTTTATTCTTTTATTCTTTATTGTACACAAAACATACTGGTAATTACAATTCATTATAAACATAATGTACAAAGGCGAGCTTATCTCTAATAAGAGATTTCTTCCAGCAAAACCTTTCCATGTTAATGTGTTATTTTATAAATAAAAATAGGCAGTCATACGATCTGCATATATTGCATAAACGCATAAGTTATGTATACACAAAGAATAATACAAACTACACATTATAAATTACATAAAATACCCTGTAAACATACACATATATTTACACAAACATACATATACACATACATATATATACACATATAAACATATAAACATATATAAATATACATACACATATACATAATACGTCAGCATAGTGATAAGTAATGCTCTCTTAGACGACGCTTAAGCATGCCTATACTTGCCGATTCCCTTATTTCGGATGGCAGACTATTCCATAGTCGAATGGATATAACTGTAAAGGAATTCCCAAAAGCCTGAGTATGATGTGGTGGAGTTCTTAGAAGTAATCGTGTCTGAGGGCGAAGTGGTTTATCTCTTGAATATAAATATTCATAATGCTCGCGGAGATAACAAGGAATGGAGGGATTATGCAAGATATTGTAAAGAAGCGTCAGTATATGGACATTCAATCGAAAACGTGAAGGTAACCATTTCAATTCTTTTCGATATTTGGAGACATGATCAAACTTACGCAAACCATAAACGAAACGAATGCATAAATTTTGTAGACGGTCAATTTTAGAAAATAACTCTGAAATGGCGTCAAGAAAACATACATCTGCATAATCCATAAGGGGAAATAATAATGTTTGGGCTAAATTGACCTTTGTTTTAATAGGTAGAAAATTTTGTAGACGTCTGAGTGAGTGAACAGTCGCATGTACTTTTTTACTTATCTGGTTTACGTGAGACGTCCAGGAAAGATTTCTGTCAAAAAGTACGCCCAGATTTTTAACGACATTTGTATATGATATTATTGTCCCCTCATACACCACAGGTGGAACAGTCATACGATCTAATAAATCTGTCATGTATCTGCTTCCGATAATAATAACTTGTGATTTTGTTGGATTCACTAATAGACCATATGCATTTGCCCATCTTGAAATGTTTACCAGATCATGATTAATCAAGTCTATAGCAGTACCGATATCACAAATGTCAAAAAAACTGTACAGCTGCAAGTCATCTGCGTATAGATGGAAGTAGGATGAAAAACGTCCTGCCAAGGAATTAATGAAAATAGAAAATAGAAGTGGTGACAGGACGCCACCCTGTGGAACGCCGGCAACAAGACCACACCAGTCGGAGCTGGTTTCATCCGACCGAACACACTGCATACGCCCCACAAGATAAGAATTAAACCATGCTATTACCAGTGGAGATATATTAAGTGAGTCAAGGATACCGAGAAGGATATCAAAATCTATTGAATTAAAGGCACTACTAAAGTCGAGTAAAGTGAGAATACATAGCTGTTTCCTATCCTTAGCAAGACGAATATCCTCAGTAACTTTTAGTAGTGCAGTGACAGTACTGTGAGCTGTACGAAACCCAGACTGAAAAGGAGTAAGGAGTTTATTTTTAAAAAGATAAGATGACAATTGATCATAAACTAGATTTTCAAGTACTTTAGATAGAACAGGTAAGATAGAAATAGGACGATACTCGGAAAGGTACGTGGGATTGTTGGTTTTGGGAAGCGGAATAACGTAGGCTTTTTTCCAGGCAGCAGGAAACGAACCTGTTTCCAGAGAATAATTTAAGATGTGAGAAAGAATCGGTGCAAGCTCATCTAAGAGAAGACGAAGCATCTGAATACAGATTTTGTCATCACCAACTGCTTTGGAAGTAATTGACAATATTGATTTTTTAATATCACACGTAGTAATAGCTAGGAAAGAAAATGGTTTACAATTGGGTTTAGGCAAGTTTTTGAGTTCTCCAAGAGTAGTCTTTTTAATATGGTCCTCCATAATTACCGGAGGCGTCGAAAAATGACTATTCAATGCGTTGCTATCTAAATTAACTGGACACGAGTTTAAACATTTACCAATCCCTTGTGTTCTTAGGAGTTTCCAGAGTTGAGCTGGCTTAAGACTTTCAGCTTTTCTTACCAATTTGTGAGCGACACTTAAAAGAAGGAGCTCTTTAATTCGCCCGCATTTTTTTTTATCTTCTACTGGTGATTTTGATTTTTTTCAACTGAATTTAAAAAAAAACGGTTTTCAATTTTCTTTATTTAATTAGCGTGCAAATACATTCAAAAATACTATGGATTTTTTAGTACCACTTAAACCTTTTGGGCTTGTGTGTTACATTAATATTCTGCTGTTTTAGTAGTTTCTTTTTTAATGGATGATAATGGAATGGCAACCCCGCCCGCGCTATCGGTATACACCGGCGGTGCACCAGTGAAGGATGATAGGTGAGGATGAAGTAGGTCAGTTAGCCTATCGTGACGAATTCAACAAGAATTGTTCACGATGGTTTCCAGGGGGAACTACGTGGAGGTCGACCTAATAAGGCATATTGCTAGCAATGGGGCTGTTAAACTATTGCTAACAATCCCTTTCCCCCCGTTTTAGTAAGGTTGGACAGTAAATAAGCTTTTAGTTTAGACTTTGTTTTTAACAGAGATATTGCTTCACAAGTCGGTAGGTAGAGAATTTCTAATCGCGGTATGAGAAAAATTCGATTGTTTTTTTTATGTTTGTTACATCATAACTTCGTCAACCCTCCATAAGAGGGAGACTTTGTACAAAAGTCATTTGCTTGGGTACCTCTGTCCCATTCGTGTTTCAATCGTAAAGCAGTTGTGCTTGCATGGCTGTGTTTCGGTTTGAAGGGTGGGATATGGCGTGAATTTACAGGGTACAGAGGTATAACACCTGAGTCCTCAGGAATGGCAACGCATGGGGGTATCATGGGCGAAATAGTATACTCTGTTATGTGCATGGTACTGGTCATGTCTATAGGCGACGTTTACCACTTTCCATCAGGTGGGCCGTCAGCTTGTTTGCCGTTCTAAGTTGTAAAAAAACGATTAGTGTAATGTGGGATAATGAGTGGGTAGAAGAAAAAACTTCTGCCTCGGTAGCGGAGATATGACAGCAATACGTCAGTCTAATCGTGACCGCCGCCGGTGTAACACGGTCGAAACGTCAAGATAACTCAGCTAAATTATCATAGTTCAACTAAATTATCACATTAATTACTAATAAAATATATTTTTGATTAGTTTTCAATTTGGCATCTTATCACCAACCAGGCCATCTACCCAAGTATACTAACCAATCGTTTGGTAATCGCGGATTACTGAACCGATATTATCTTACGATTAATGGTTGGCCCTTTATCCAATGTCGATTAGCCCCTATATCCACAACATCACAAGCGAAGTCTACACACTCACTAAATGCAACTTTATTTCTACTGTGTAAAGTACATTCTCCGCTGTGGCAACATTGGCAATTGACAGGAATCTGTTGCGTTCAAATTTGATATTTACGTCTCTAATTTTAATGATCAATTTTGTAGGTGTGTTATTTCTAAATAACACGCCGTACGCAGACTCCAGTTGTGAGTCCTTAGGGGACAGTGAGTAAACCTGCGGCCGATATATCTTCGAAACGAGACATTATAACGAATAACTGTGTATTAATTCCGTCATCAGCAAGAAACTTTAATTGACGAATCTGTGAGGATCATTTTGTAATTTGTTTATCTAAAATTCGACGTATCTCTTGATTTATACCGTAATTCTTATAAATGTAAAAGTGTTTTTTTTTTTTTTTATGTAACATAGAATGGACATAACAGTGTACTCTGTTATGTCAATTTTAAGTTGGTGGTACTGCTCATGTCTATAGGCGACGGTTAATACTTTCCATCAGGTGGGCCGTTAGCTTGTTTGCCATTCTAAGTTGTATAAAGAAAAAGAAAAAATATATGTATGTCTTAATTAATATCTTCCAACAATCTTTGCAATATTATATTAAAACTCTATTAATTTAAATCTGTAGTCGCTATTCTATTAATGTCCATAATAGTAAATGTTATGCAGAATAATTATTGGACTACAAATTTAATTTATTTTATTAATATATTGATATGTATTTTTCCCAAAGAGTCGTAAAACTAAAAACCCAATAACAATTGAGATAAGGGTAGGAAGATGATGATGATTGAAATGTATTCTGTTTCTTTGCTATAAATAAATAAATAAATATTTATTTTACTGTGTATCGCTGTATGCTCTTGGTATAGAATAGGCCACCCCTTTCTTTCCCGTGTGTGTCGTAAGAGATAAGGGAACTTAAAGGTCGAGCGATGGGCAAATAGCGTCGCTTTTGAAACATCATCAAATCCTAACTGCTGTTGTCAACCCGTACAAAGCGTGGCAACTACTGGCAAATCTCATCTTATGGGGAAGCCTATATTTAACAGTATTAATGGCTGGTAGGATAATGACCAGTTATTCTAATTTCAAAACTAAACTACTAAACCTATTTTAATAAAATCACTATAGAACTACTGAACCGTGTTTAATTATGTATGTATATGTATATGACTATGCTGTTACAGATATTATTTTTTACAAATCTTTTTTAACGCGCCACCTACCTTAAATAGGTAGCTTTAATTCCTTCTACCCAAAGGTTGTCTGGAAGAGATTGCTCAGCAATAAGACCGCCTTTTGTACTACACTATACGTATTGAAAATTGTTTTAACAAATTATGTTATGTTGGTGCAATAAAGTGTTAAATAAATAAATAAATAAATAAATAAAACTAAAAAGACCAATATGTAACTTTTCAGATAAAAAAAGATTTTTCCAAGTCGGTTAATAACTGACGGAGTTTCATTTCATTTCATAACAATTTACATACATTGTGTAGGAAACTCTAATGCAGTATCTAAAAATATTCCACCTTTTTTAAAGTTATGATGTAACAATAAAAAAAAAACATACAACTGAATTCAGAACCTTCTAAATTTTTTTTATAAAACACGGAGGTAAACGAGCACGCGGCTCATCAGAAGCGTGCAGGTGTGCTGCCGGCCTTTCAAAAAGGAATATGCTTTTTCCTTGAAGGTTATAATGTCGTATCGGTTCGGAAATACTGCTGCTGGAAATACTTGTTGAAAATACAGATACATCGAAAGTGTAAAGTAATTCTCCCTTGAAAGTGTACAAATATTAACACTATGGTCTCATAATAGTGTCCAGCGTGGTAGCGCTCATCAAGATGGTGTAAAACTTAACGTATTTGGTCAGAGTTTCGGTAATTAATGTAACGACGTATACGTATTATTTTCCTCTGTAATTAGCAGATAGTCTCTTTTGTTGTATATAAATGGATATTATATAAAAATGTAATATGTACATATCCGTTCGAGATGCAGTAATAACTTTATTATGGATTTGCCGTGTTTTAATACTTAAAGATATGCCAAGTCATTTACTGTACAACATGTACAGCACGTCTCTGGAATTCACTTCTTAATAACTTGTGTGTAGTTTTATTAGTATTTAAATATGTAGTGTACATTTATTTTTATCGTATTATTATATATTTAATTTTACAATACAATATACGCTGTGGTATGTGTGCAATAATAAAATACCGAATGAATTAAAATTGTTAAATGTGAATTAATTTAAAAAGAGAATGTATACTTGGCTGAATGTAAATAGTTTTTGTGATGTAAAAGACTTCTTAAACAAAAAACAAAATGTTAATTGTTAATCTTAAATGTATTTTTGCATGCTATCACCTTGTTAGCTAAGCACGAATGTTCTTTCGACTAATGTAACATCTTTGACTTTACCGTGTTCAAGTAAATAAAGATTTTTATTTATTTATTATTACTATATTATACCTTTATAGTTGTAATGTGAGTAAATTATTTGGATGCATAAATTATATTGTATTTACATACTTGTTTACTGTGGGTTTATGTTTTGAACATGCTGTGTACGCATATTTTTGGAGGGTTCGCTTGAACAAGACATTATGGTACCGTATAAATTACTATAACATTGTTAATTCTTTGTAATGTGTACTTATTGAAATAAAATAAAAATTAAAAAAAAAAAACTATGTTATCACTTACAACATTATGTGATAAATAAAACATGTGATGATTTTTCCCAAAGACGGTTTTTTTTTGATGGGTGAAAATGGAATGGTAACCCCGGCTACGCTAACGGGATACGCTGGCGGAGCACCAGTGAAGGGTGATAGATGAGAATGAAAACAGGCCAGTTAGCCTATTATGATGAAGGAATTAACCATGATAGTTTCCAGGGGGCACCGCGAGGAGGACGACCTGGTTGGGTATATTGCTAGCAATGGGATTCTCAGTTTCCATTACTAACATTCCCTCTCCCCCCTCCCAAAGAGGGTTGACATCAGGTAGGTGGCCGGTTGGGAAACTATAAGCTAAATCTTTTTGTAATATGTATAAAAAAATTTATAATTTTTTTTCTCTATTCAAAAATGCACCGCCTACGTATTTCTCGGTTCGCCCAATGGTCGACTGGTAGAGAACACCGTCCGGTGTTAAGTCCGCCCAAATGTACATAGAATTGTACTGTGTACATTTGGTATCAAAGTTTAAATAAATAAATCATATATTGTATAAGTAGGTAGGTATTATATTTATTTATAGTATATGTATTTATGTAATATTTAATTACATATTTTAATATTTTATTTAACTGTATATTTGTTTATGTACACTAAATATTAATAGTTGTAGCACTTCAGCTGCCCGCTAACAACATGCTTTCTAACTGCATTGGGTTGACTGGATGAGATTTCTGTCAGAGATAAGTCCACCTTTGCTCACAATATTTAAAAATGTATTAACAATGTAATTTTTAAAGTGCAATGAAGAATATATAATAAATATTACGCCGACCCCAAATAATAATTAGGATAACAGTAGGAAGATGGTCACGATGATGTTCATTAACACTTAGAACAGTTTTTTTTTTTTATACAACTTAGAATGTATCTGTCCTTATTAGAATTTTGTCGACGAATTCATTTCGACTTAGTATTGAGTTATAAAAATACTTATCCACCTTAAGAACTCCAAACAAACCTACACATTAAGTGCGGAGGATATCTGAAAAACAGTAAAGTCCACTCTCTAACACACGTACCGCCAACTTATTAACTGTACTTAAGTACTCAAAGCTTTTTCACTCGCCCAAACTTCAATTAGCTTATACTGAAATTTGATTGAAAAGTTCTATTGAATCAAAGTTTCGAAGCTTAAAATCACGGGCAAGTTTCATTGGGCGTACTTTAAAATATCGGTTCAGGTTATGAGCGAAGCCGTTTGGAGTTCGCTGAAAAAGGGCTCGAGCCATTATAATTTTGTCGAGGGTTGGTGAACTTGGGTGTCTGAGTATTTTGTTTCACGTGTCAAATTACAGTTGCCATGTTTAGGCGTTGTATTATTTACTTACTTTTAGTGGTTATTTTGTACGTATAGATTTTGGAAGGAGAAAAATCGAACATAAATGGAAATGGATATCATCATGTAAACCGTTATCTGTCTGCTGTTAAACATAGACCTACTCCTCCTTTTTTTTATGCAACTTAGGATGGCAAACAAGCTGACGACCCACCTGATGGAAAGTGGTAACCGTCGCCTACAGACATGAACAGTACCATGGACATAACAGAGTATACTGTTTCGCCCATGATATCCCCCTTGCGTTGCCATTCCTGAGGACTCAGGTGTTATTCCTCTGTACCCAGTAAATTCACGCCATATCCCACCCTTCAAACCGAAACACAGCCATGCAAACACAACTGCTTCACGGTTGAAACACGAATGGGACAGAGGTCCCCAAGCAATCGACTTGTATAAAGTCTCCTCCTATTGGGGAGTAAAAAATATGTTCATTTCTTTCTCGTTTAAAAGCCATCTGTTTTTAAACGCCGTAAGAATTCGTCTGTAAAGTGAGATCTTTTTAAAACACGTTGTTTTCTATACAAACTGAGATAGTTCACTTGCTGCGTTTTGTTTGTTTTTGCACGGCTCCATTGTCGCAGGTGCGGACAACTTTCTTATACAGAGTGTTCAAATTTAGACCTGTATTTTATTTTGTAATTATTTGTCTTGGAGATAGTCGTGTTTTAAATTCGGAAATTCCCAACTGGTTTTGAACTCAATACGAAACCCTTATTTATGAGTGCGGTTTATAGACGTGTCGCAATACGGTATGCACTGATATCTCTGCTTCAACCGATGGATTGGACCGGACATAAAACTCATCACACGGCGATGCGGGAACAAGACAAAATTATGCCATACAGTCGGCCCAACTACCACTATCACCTTTGATAATGACATGCACGTAGCCACACACTGATGGCAAAGTACTGTTCGCGAAATTTTGTTTCAGAAAAATTTTCTTCCACGAACGCTCAGGCTGTGGAATGAGCTCCATGCCGAGGTTATTCCTAGATACCACAGTTTGGGGTTCTCAAAAAGGGCCTATTAAGGTTTCTTCAAAGTCAGCAACGCGCACGTGACACCACTAGTTTTGCAGACGTCCATAGGCCGTAGGGACTGTTTATTATCAGATGGGCTGTATCCTTGTTTGCCACCTTTGTGGTATAAAAGAAAACCTTTTTGCTAAGGTATTGCCCACATTAATTAGTATATAAATTCTCTTGTTAATAACGAATGTGCTCTGTCTATGTACTAAACTATTTTCAAATCTGTCCAGCCGTTTAAGCGTGATTGAGTGACAAACATTTAAACTTTCATTCTTATAATCATCATCATTATTTCAGCCATTATCTGTCCACTGCTGGACATAGCTCTCCCGCCCATAGACTGCCATAAGGAACGGTCCTGAGCCACCTGCATCATTGACGCCCTGCAATGCATTTGAGGTTGTCGCTCCATCTTGCGGTCGCCAGTCAAGAACCTTTCTTCCCTATCGGTTGTCGGTTCTTCGAGCTGCGTGATCAGTCCATTGCCACTGCATCTTGCTTAACAATAAAGATTGTCTGTAAAGGATATATCTATACTTTATAATCTGTACTTTATGCTACTGTATTTCACTTGTATTGTTTATATGTCATTGTTTATTTTTATGTTTCTGATGTAATAAAGAGTTAAATAAATAAATTAATAAACCACCTGTATATACAAAATAAACATTATTGCATTGAACACCGAAACCAGCATTCGGATGCAATTAGTACGTACACTGAAATCGCATTATTGGTCGCGACGAAAAAAAGGATCAGCCTGTACTTTAAAAGAAAAAAAACTCGGTCCCGCCAGACTTGTGGTCTGTTTACCTTCTAGTGTTGAGAAATTTAATTTTTGAGAGTGAATTTCACCATAAAAGTAAGTATTTATGAACAAATTTTTATACCATGATAAGAGGTGACGGTCGTTTTAAAATATTGTTAGGGCTTTATATAAAATATATATGTATGTATGTATGTATATAATTTTATTTACATTTAAAAATGTTTGTAACATTTATTTTGAAATAATCTTTATTCTTATTATTATTTTTATTTAGACTTTTTTATTTTTTATAGATTTAAAATATTTGAATTTACATCGTGCAATTATAGCTTGATGGTTTTTCTCCGCAAAATAAAACATATTTTTTTATAGTAAAATTTATTCACTCCATCCATTTTTGATTATATATATTAACGCAAATTCAAAAAGTACGAACTTTTCAATTCGCTTTTATGTTTTTTTAATGTTTGTTACCATAATTCCGTCAATTTTATCAACCGATTTGGAAGATTCTTTTTTCATCTGAAAGAATATACTTACAAATTGGTACAATAGAAATTGTATTAAAATCGGTTTTAGTAGTTTAATTTTGAATTCAAAATATCTAGTTTTGCCATAACTGAAGTCGGTTTTTTTACGAAAGACAATCTTAAATTTTTATAAGGAAGAATTAAAATAAGTGCATATATATTTAAACATGCAGACTTTAAATGGTATACTAAAACTGACAATTAAATTTTTTGTGCCCAAACGGTTCATATAACTGCAAGACAATCAAAATTTTTCAAGAAGAAGAATTAAAATAAATGCATATATAATTAAATAGACTTCAAATGGTATCCTAAAACTAGCTATTAAATTTATTGAGCCCAAACTGTTCATATAATTGAAAGACAATAAAAATTCTTTAAGAAGAAGAATTAAAATAAATGCATATATAATTAGATTAACTTCAAATGGTATCCTAAAACTAGCTATTACATTTTTTGAGCCCAAACTGTTCATATAACTGCAAGACAATCAAAATTTTTCAAGAAAAAGAATTAAAATAAATGCATATATAATTAAATAGACTTCAAATGGTATCCTAAAACTAGCTATTAAATTTATTGAGCCCAAACTGTTCATATAATTGAAAGACAATAAAAATTCTTTAAGAAGAAGAATTAAAATAAATGCATATATAATTAGATTGACTTCAAATGGTATCCTAAAACTAGCTATTACATTTTTTGAACCCAAACTGTTCATATAATTGAAAGACAATCAAAATTTTTCAAGAAGAAGAATTAAAATAAATGCATATATAATTAGATTGACTTCAAATGGTATCCTAAAACTAGCTATTACATTTTTTGAGCCCAAACTGTTCATATAATTGAAAGACAATCAAAAATTTTCAAGAAGAAGAATTAAAATAAATGCATATATAATTAGATTGACTTCAAATGGTATCCTAAAACTAGCTATTACATTTTTTGAGCCCAAACTGTTCATATAATTGAAAGACAACCAAAACTCTTTAAGAAGAAGAATTAAAATAAATGCATATATAATTAGACAGACTTTAAATAATATCCTAAAATTGGCTATTAAAATTTTTGAACGCAAACCAGTTCATATAATTGTTTACACGTGCCAAATTGAAGCGTTAAAACGTGACACGCTATCCAAACGACAGATAGATAAAACCCCATTTACAATAAGAACTCCATCTACAAAAATAAATATCTCAAAATGTAGTTGCACTATAAATTCATGATATCGGACAGCACGACACGAGAAGACCGGACCTAAGGCCAGTCACGAGCGTGATGCGACGATGAACTTGGGCTTAATGCAACCGGCTTGCTAAATAAACGAATGTAAAACGTGCATTTCTTCTATCTATATACCAATATATATACATAAAATATGCTGTAAAGTCCTGGCATAGAATGGGTCACACTTTCCCATGGGTGTCCTAAGAGGCGACTAAGGGAACTTAATGATCTAGGAATGGGTAGCAGCGACCCTATTAAACCATCATCAAAGCCTAACTGCGGTTGGGAGAGGGGAGGGAGAATAAAGGCCCAATTGCAAGAAATATACCCTGACAGGTCGACCTCCACGTGGTACCCCTGGAAACCATCGTGCTGAATTCCAAATGTATTCATCATGATAGGCTACCCGACCCGTCTTTTTATCACTCACTTTTTTTTTACAATTTAGAATGGCAAGCAAGCTGACGGCCCACCTGATGGAAAGTTGTAACCGTCGCCTATAGACGTGAGCAGTAAGTAAAAAAAAAACTTTTTCTGTTCTTATAAAAATATATTGTCTTATTAAAATATGCAAATTTTAATTATATCTGCATCAAATTTGTCACGTAATCGGATTTTTTTGCATTGGCTCCTGGCCTATGAAAAATTCACACAATACGTACCTTGGTCTGACGCACCAGTGCCCTTTACAGCTTACAACACTAATCATTAAACATAGCGTACACTTAACATGATAATAACCACATTCATATATGTATTTACACTTCCTTGATCATATCATAATATGCTCTGATGGTCTGAGTCAATATCTGAATCAGCGCCGCGATCAGTGGCGTGATGTTTGCGTGTATCGGAATTACTGTAGTCTGAGAGCTTATGGTGAAATTTATACATCTTGTTTACATTAAAAGTTTCACCTTTGCTTTTTGCTTTGCTTTGTCTATTTGAATTGTAATAAAAAGTAAAACTTTGTATTTTATAATCGTAGTATATATATTTTGTATTTTTATTATATTTAAGTGGTGCAATAATAAATAATAATAAATAAAACATTTGTTAATCTAAGAAACAATTTATTCTATTGTTAAAATAGGAAAACAAAAACAAGCAGATTGTTTACCTACCTGATGGAAAGCTGCTATCGTCGCCCATGAAAACTCATAACTATCAATTCATGATGAAAATCAGTGCTTTGCTTTTAAGCAAAACTATAATTGAGCTGTAGCCTATTTAGGTCACTGCGACACACTTGGTGAAAACATATTTTCGTATTTTATCTTTTGTTTTATATTAAAAAAATGGTTTAATAATTTAGTAAGCAAATAATTTGATTGTATAAACTCATTTGTTAATTTACGTGTGTCATAAATGGCTCAAATAAAGTGTTTATCTATCTATCTATCTATCAACAGCAGAGGAATTGCTTGTGCGTTGCTGGCTTTTTAAACATAGACACGTTTTTGGAAATCTCGTATTTTGTCATTTCATAATGAAATCTATATACTTATTTAATACTATATTGTCAAATAAATTAGTCATCAGCTCTCTGACTATTCTCACTGTGGTTTCTCTCGTTTGTGTAGTCGTAAATAGATAGGTTAGAAATTTGAAGGTCACCTATCTTTGATACCGTAATCCTCAAATAGATAAATTAATTAGAATATTTTTTTTTTATTATTCTGACGATAGAAAACTATTCTTAGTACTTACTTGAATATATTTTTTTCATAGTAATTTATCGAAAAAGTTACGTAGTAGTGAAAAAAACTAATTTCGAAGAGGATTCCTTATTTATGGTCAGATTATTCAAGTTTACACATAAAATGGTCAATATCTTACAAAGAATATTTTCGACTACACAGTACTCTGGCTTTGCTTATAATAGTTTAGTTTTATATCAAATTAAAGATAATTTTAAACATTAACTGACAATTACAACATAATAGCTTTTACATACTGTTGGCGACAGACCTCTTTTTATATAAGTTTACCTTTTTAGATTTATTTATTTATTTAACACTTATATACTTAATACTTATAATATTACAGGATATTTATATAGTTTTATATTTTTCTCAAACATGCTTGGAAATGTGAGCATTATTTTGACAATCTTCATCGAGATAAATCAAAATTGCCGTACTGGCCAGATACATGCGAGCAGCGGCCGGCACTAGTTGTATGAAAATCCATATCTGTCGTGTTTTGCGGCCAGATAAGTTACTATGTAAACTCATATCTATCCTGTAATTTAAAAATGGAATGACATTTTACTTCGAAACATGGCTACCTAGGAGGTAACTAATAAAAGGTTTTATTTAAATTTCGAACTGGCTTGCAAATAGAAAGCTGTTTATTGAAAAAAAAAAGCAAAGGAACATTATGGCGCGTGAAAAATTATTATTGTTCGTTATTCGTCATTGAATTTAAAAAGTAAAATTGTGTTTTTGATTTGACGCATTGTTTGAGAAAAGTACTAAAAGTAAAGGACTCACGTATGTGTGCCTCAGCTACCTCTCGGCCCACATTTGCACATTTGTCCATCAATGCCTCAGTTGCTAGCCGCTGCAGTAATGTACTATTAAATATGTCTTTTGATAAGGGTTTTGTTTTCTTACTTGATTGACTTATTGTACTTGTCTCAAGGAAATTATACTGGTATGCCTCTCTATATTATTATTTTATTATTGTCGCTGTCCTTCTCTCTTACCAGCGCCGTTAATACCAACAATTTATTCTGTGTGAGGAGGATATGTCCACTTTTGGAGATTAAAAGTAACCTATCCTTTTTTTTATACCACTGAGGTGGCAAACAAGCATACGGCTCACCTGATGGTAAGCGGTTACCGTAGCCTATAAACGCCTGCAATACCAGAGGTATTACGCGCGCGTTGCCGACCCTGAAGAAACCTCTTTACCCCCTTTTGAAGAACTCCATGCTGTAGTTTCTTGGGAAAACCTCGGCAGGGAGCTCATTCCATTACCTGAGTGTTCGTGGGAGAAAACATCTCTGAAACCGCGTTGTACGCGACCATTTAGGCTGTAAGGTATGAGGGTGAACTCCCTGTCGATGGCGAGCCGTACGATGATAGAAAGTGGCCGCAGGCATCATATTGAATAATTCCTCTAAGGACAATCTGTATATCCTTCTTCATTCCATATAGTATGGGTAGGTATGACATGACTAGCTACGAGTTGACATTATTATACCGTTTAAAATGGATGTTTAACGATGTACACTACAGTTTCACCAAAAATAGAATATATTCTGCATATATTGACAAAAATATAGGACTCCAAAGAGATAAATACTTATTTTTTTGAGTGAAAACCTTTAACAGTCTGTCACCGAACAGCCCTCTATGTCGAGGCTGTTTCGACGCCGAAGAAACGGCAGCTCACGTAATCCCGGAATGTGTAGCTGTGGCCCATCAACGTTTAGAAATCCTCGGAACGGTGAGGTCGCTCCGTGAGGCCTGTGAAAAACCCAGGAAGCTTCTGCGCTTCTGGGCGGAGCTAGGTTGGCTGCACTAGCCACGAACAATACGCACAACGGCCCAAATGAGAGGCTAAGCGCGGAAAATAGTCTTTTTCACATTCACAGTCTGTCACCGGTTACTCGACAAAATACACAAGATGGCAGCAACTCAGTGTTGCCACATATCAAAAATACTTTACAGATGCGTTCAATTTGTTCAATTAATGTGTTTTACTTTTTAAGATATCAGTGGTGTCCAGAGGTAAAACTGTACATAGGTACACTTTCTCCTATATTAAATTTTATAGTGATTTGATCACAGCGTACAAGATTCTGGGCGTCGAACTAGCCTAGCACTAGCCTCCGAGCAGCGATCTATTAAATTGCTTGACGATGCTTACTGATGCGTTATTCAGTCCACGCGCATATCGCAACACGTGCGTGGACTGTACTACGGTCGGAGATTGTTGATTAAAAAGGTCGTAGAACTTCTACTAATAATAAAAGTTGTCAATCTTTAAATATTGGCAGTCGTATATGTACATGTTAATGGTAGCTGAATTAAACAAAATAATTCTAATTGAATAATAATGAGGGAGACTTTGTAAAAAAGTCATTTGCTTGGGCACCTCTGTCCCATTCGTGTTTCTACCGTGAAGCAGTGTGTTTGCATGGCTGTGTTTTGGTTTGAAGGGTGGGATATGATAGTGAATTTACAGGGTACAGAAGAATAACACCTCAGTCCTCACCAATGGCAACGTATGGGAGTATCATGGACGAAACAGTATACTCTGTTATGTCCATGGTACTGCTCATATCTATAGGCGACGGTTACCACTTTCCATCAGGTAAGTTGTCAGCTTGTTTGCCATTCAGAATTACATAAAAAAATCTGAAATCGTTTGAATGGACGGACGGACAGTTTGTTATTACAAAAACACCATTCTGAAATTTATTGGCCTAATATCCAGCGTGGAAACCTAGTGGTTTTAAAAATGTATTATGAAAGTTTTTTGATTTATTGGCTATCAGATAACGGTAGGCTCGCCCTTCGCCACGTTGGATTCCAATATGCTCGGTGAAATGTGGCCACAAAAGAACATTCTGTAAACCATCTGTTCTGGAGGTAAAAGAAAGAATGTAATGGAGATCTAAACAATCCCATTGCTAGCAATATAATGATAGGGTATCAGGTCGATCTCTACGCGCTTGCCCCTGAAAGTCATTTTGGTTCTTGTGGAATTCGTCCCAATGGGCTAAATGATCTGCTTACACCCTTACCTATAATCTTTTATGGGTGCCTCGCCAGCATATCGCCAGCACAGCAGCCAACCATTCCATTATCATCCACACAAAAAAGTCTTCATTTAATGTATTTCCACCATGTAGCTACATTGCGCGTGTTTTTTTTTATACAACTTAGAATAGCAAACAAGCTGACGGCCCACCTGATGGAAAATGATAACTGTCGCCTATAGACTTGAGCAGTACCATGGACATAACAGAGTATGCTGTTTCGCCCATGATACCCCCCATGCGTTGCCATTCCTGAAGACTCAGATGTTATTCCTCTGTACCCTGTAAATTCACGCCATATCTCACCCTTCAAACCGAAACACAGCTATGCAAACACAACTGCTTCACGATTGAAACACGAATGGTACAGAGGTATCCAAGTAAACGACTTTTGTACAAAGTCTCCCTCTGGTGTTGTGAAAGAATGTGAAATCAAAAGTCTACTTAGATATATAATGCGAAAACTACATATGTATGTAATATTATATATATAATATTATATATATTACATATGTATGGAAGATTACAAGTACGAGAGAAGACGTGAAACTAATTATGCTACTGTTCATGTCTATAACCGACGGTCAACACTTTCCATATGGCAGGCCGTCAGCTTGTTTGTGATTCTAAGTTACATAAAAAAAAGTTATAGAGATCAAAATTTTAACGCGCGTTCTATTTGAGAAAGAAGTTAAATGTCTCACAAATCTGAATACATGCAAAAGAAGAGTTATGAAAGTGAATGAAACAAAAAATGTATGGAAGGCAGCCTTTCTCAAAGTGGGCGATAACGCCCCCTTGTGGGCGCTGCAGGTAAGAGACCCAGAAAAAAAATGGAGACGTTGTACAGAGGCGATTGGTGATTTGTTGATCTTGCAGTAATAGTGGATTTTAAATAGATGTAAAAATGGGGGCGCTAAAAAATAATTTATTCTCAAAGTGGGCAGTAGACAAAATAAGTTTGAGAACCCCTGATGTAAGGTGTTTGACACTCCATTTTCTCTATCCAATAAAGAACTGGCATCAAAGTAAATTGATGGTAATATAAAAAAAAAATGTGTAAATATTTATGTATATTGTGAAATGCTTATACAAATAGAGTCCCCGATTACTTTTTCAAACAATGTCGCTTACAAAAAAAAGCAACTTTGCATTAAAAAGCCATCAGTGATGCCACATTCATAAATCACCGTTATCGATACATAAAACAATATATCGACAGTCGACAGTCCCAACTTGAATACAATTTGTAAGATAAAATAATGATTTAGCTTGCGAAACGTTGCGTCACGAGCGCCCGCCGAGCATGATTAAACTTGCAAAAGCAAAATACAGCCAAGTAAAGGTTACCCTGTATTTAGTGATGGGGTATAAAGCTGTTCGAGTTATCGACTCCATCAGCGGTTTATTGCGAAATATTATTTATAACTTAATACAAACCGTTTGCCGCTTATTCAACGGTTATCGCTTCGTAACGTGTGCTCACGGACGATGTAAATCTTTACAACTAAATCGTTAAGTTTATTACATACATATATGTATATGCAGATAGCAGTTATCATATAGTTAATTAACTTTAATTTTAAGCATGTATTAGAGAAAATTTACTGTTATAGTCAGAATGTTGTAGTTAAATGTGATTCAGTAAAAATCTTAATTAAAATTTTTGTACATTATCTCGTGCTTCGCTATTAACTTTAAACAAATAAAGTATGTATTAGGAGTACAGATATAATATATGAAATTTTAACTTACATTCGATAGAATCCTTACAAATATTATTATTGTAATAATAAGTCTGTCTCTTTCTTGCAGTATATTACCAAGTTTAATTATATTTAAGCTATTGTATTATGTTTAGACAGTTTTTAATAGGAATGGCTTTACATTCAAGTAAATATGACAATATCAGATGACTCCACAAGGGGTATAAAAATTTTCATAGTGATACTTCTAGTTAATATCTAATCTAAAAAGAAATTTTATGAAATATTAATTTATTAATATGGGAAAATTTTACAGGTAAACCTTAGTGATTATTTTTTTTAATCTAAAAAGAAAATATTATGTTGCAAGTTGCAAGTATTTTGGTGTTTTTATAATATTAAATATTAAATGAGTGTACTCATTCTGAGGCAATGCAACATTCGCAAAAAGATACCAAGTATTTAACAATAAAACTTTCAAGGAATTGACTATTCATATTTAATTCATGTCGTTGCTAATTCTGATTACATAGAAAACACAGTAAGTATTGCCTTTATACTTAAATTTGGTCCTTTAAATTTCCTAAGTAAAAGTGGCGCCCTCTGTTACCAAAATTTTTATGTTACCAAGATCTTTGGGAATGGTTTTACGTGCTCTCTAAAGTACAAAGCGATACTTAAAAGTTGTTTTAAATTATCTAAATATTGAAACGTAAGAGGTTAATACTGGAAAATTTCGATAGAATATTAATGAGAGGAAAGAAAGGAACATCGATAATTTCCGATTTTATCGATCGATTAGCATCACTGACGCCGCGGCGCACCGATCATTGTCAATTGGTTCGTGACGAAAATATACGTATCCGCTTATTATCCTAATAATTTTGTATACAATCCTAGCGACTGAATCATTTTTAGCAGATCCAAGGTTTTAAGAATGGTCTATTTTTAACTAGACGCCTATAGTCATTATGTAATTAAACTGGACTTGTTTTGAACTCTGGAAAAAAATGCGGTGAGTTATATTTTTTTTTTATACCACTTAGAATGGCAAACAAGCTGATGGCCCACCTGATGGAAAGTGGTAACCATCAAAGTTCAAGTTTGCCATTCTAAGTTGTATAAAAAAATAGTTATTTGTAAGATAATAAAATTAATACAATAGTAAGGTGACCAACTATACTCATTTACTGAGTTTTGTACTCGTTTTTCGCAAACCGTACTCTTTTCAAATCCTGTACTCTGAAAGTACCCATTTGTATAATTTTATAAAAATTCAAGAAATGAAACGATGACAAAATAGAACTTGACAAAAAATGTAAAGATGGTTAGAAATCTTTCGCCATTTTAGAGCAGAACATATCCCACATGGAAATTTAAAAGTTTTAATAGAAATTTCCTTATGTTGTCCACTAGGCACTAATGCTGCTGTTGAAAGGGTATTTTCACTAGGGAATGATTATTGGAGCTGTGAGAAGTCGCAGCTGTCTGTAAAAACATTATCTGCCGTCTTAACAGTCAAATTTAATATGCAAAATGAAAGTTGTTCGGATGTGGCTACATTATTAGACGAACATACTCATTTAGCAAAAAAAAAATCTACTCCGAAGAAAAAAAAATTTAAAAGAAAATAAAGTTTTTATCGTTTTTGCTTCTTTTTTTTACCTATGAAATACTTGCAAAGTGTACTCTTTTTGACCAAAAAATAGTTGGTTGTCACCTTAACAGTAGTGTCATTTTAATGACGTCATAGTAATAGGTATTTCGTCATCATTTTTCATTAAATAAAGTACCGATCTATTGTAATCTTTCTGAAAAAATACTATCTTGATACCTACAATATCTACCTATTACGATATTATACTTGGAAAAATACAAAATCTATGTATCAAAATTATTACAACATATTTCTATGAATTTCGTAAGAATTTTATGTCTAAATAGGCATTTGTAGGTATATTCAGCTAAAGTCTTATAAATATATTAGTATTCTTGTAACGATATGAAATTATAAGATCACTTTGCAATTTTATATTTATTTTCAATACACTGCTGTCTATTTTGCATAATGTACTCACGGATATAATAATAAAAGAGCAATGTATGTGGTATATCTTAAAAAGACGTGTGTAAATAAATTACATTATATTAACATGGTATGTGTCATCCCGAGCTTGTCTGAACATGTTACCATATTATGCCAATTAGAGCCTCGAGCATTATCAGTGACTTTCTGACCTTATTTTTTTAATAACTCCTATATTAATACCATGTAAATAAATAACTGAAGTGGCAATGGGCTGGTCACATAGCTCGAAGAACCGACAACCGATGGGGAAAAAAGGTTCTTGTGTGGCGACCATGTACGGGTGAACGTAGTGTAGGACGATGCCCACTAGATGGAATGAAGATCTGAAATGCGTTGCAGGGAGACAGTGGATGCAGGTGGCTCAGGGCTGTTCTTTATGGAGGCTTTATATCCAGCAGTGGACGGATAATGGCTGAAATGATATTTTTTTTTTTAATATTATTTTAAGGGCTTTTACCTTCTTCAGGTATATCAGTCCTATTGTACCCTGAACTGATTTCTCAAACAAAACTTTATCTACTTTCCCTAGACGCGGAAAGAGAAGAATTCATGGGCATCAATAATTTACAGTGATGTTCAAAAATTTCTGGTTTAAGTTCAGCTAACATAGATTGAATAAGACCAACATTAAATTTATTCAAGTTAAAGTGGCGCATGAATTCTTCTCTTTCCTTCGTGTTAACACGACACTCTAATAGGATATGATGCACATCATCGATGGTGTTACAAGTTTGACAATGGGGTGAAATGATCTTGATGATGAAATAAATAACTGAAATACCAAAATGCAGTCCTAAATAATCAATAAGACTCTGTTTAATTTAAATATTTATAATAAGAACGTCCGAAGAAAGTAAAAAATTCTAAGATCAGACATTTCTGGCGAAGCCTTGTGAAGAAAATTGGCCCAAAATGAAAAGGGATAAGTAAGACAGAGATATAGATAAAATATGTACTAATAAATATTTTTTTAATTTAACTAATGAAAATGCTGGTATGCCAGGGGGGAAAGGGATTGTTAGTAACGAATAGAATAGACACATTTATTTGCCAGTAAACATACAATTAAAATATAAAATATAAATAACATATACAAGAACTAGTAATGGAGACCGAGACTCCTATTGCTAGCAATATAACTAACCAGGTCGACCTCCTCGCGGTTCCCCCTGGAAACTATCATGGTTAATTCCTGATGAATTCATCATGATGGACTAACTGGCCTGTTTTCATTCTCATCTATCACCCTTCACTGGTGCTCCGCCAGCGTATCCCGTTAGCGCGGGCGTTAGGGCGGGGTTACTATACCATTTTCACCCATCAAAAAAATGCTGGTATGCCAGGGGGGGGATTGTTAGTAGTCTGGTCTATCAGACACATTGCTAGCAATATGCCCTCTCAGAGCGACCTCCACATGACCTCCCTGGAAAAAATCGTGCTGACTCCCAGGTGTATTCATTACAATGGGCTAACTGACTTGCCCTTTCATTCTCATCTATCATTCCTTACTGGTGCTCCAGTGTATGGTGCTCCGGGTACCAACAGCGCGAGTGGGGATGCCATTCCATTATCATTCATTAAAAAAAAATGCAAGTATGCCAACGAGATACCTGTGAGAGATAACATTAAAGGGTGAAGTCATTTGGCCCACCATGGTGGACTTTGCAAGAATCTACCATGACTTTCAAGAGTGACAAATACAATGCGTAATTTTACACACAAATTTTATTTTACACAACATACGATTAGAATGGCAAACAAGCTTACGGCCTACCTGATGAAAAGTAGTAACCATCGCCTATAAATGTAAACAATACCATTAATATTGTATTTGTAATTTATGTAAATATTTATTTTAATTTCTGTTTAGCATTACTACTGCCCACTCACTACTTCCGATGCCACTGTGTTAAGTTGACTGGAAGAAATCTCGCCTTGAAAGTTCGCCTTTGCTAACATTGTTATTTACTTATTGGTGTTACTTAGTGTATGTTTTACTGTTATAAAGAATATATATATATATATATATATGGTAATCATTATTTATAAATTTGCAACATGTTTCCAAATCATCACGGCTACTTAAGTCAACGCACTGACTGACTCATTATTGTCCGTTACTGATGACTAAGAATTAATTAAATCCACAGTAAACGATAACATAAATCGACACAAATTAAAATGTATCTTGTAAAGATAATAACAAAGTTTAAATTTAAGAAGAGCAACAGTACCGTTAGGGGGTTCGAAGAAAATCGTTCCGTATTAGGATATCGTTTTAGTTGTTACTCGTGTTGACAGGTGTTTGGTGGGAAAAAACGGGACAAATTGCGTTAAAAGGTTTATTAAATTCATTGTGAAATAGATACGCCAGAGGGAGACTCTGTGCAAAGTCATCTGTCACATTTGTCTTTGGTATCAAGCTGTGCTTTTATGA
Organism: Galleria mellonella; assembly: GCF_026898425.1. NCBI lineage: Eukaryota > Metazoa > Arthropoda > Insecta > Lepidoptera > Pyralidae > Galleria > Galleria mellonella. The sequence goes on from NW_026442130.1 coordinate 1,450,502, forward strand.
ATATATTTTGTTTTGTTTTTTTTTTTAAGTATAGTGATCAACTACACTACTGGAATGCGCTAGTGTGGCGCTAGTGAGAGGTGATATTTGAGGAAGAACTCAAGTCAGTTGGCCCATATCGTGACAAATTCAATAGGAATTAATCACAATGGTTTCCATATTGGTGTATTTATATATTACACTCTTGATGTTGGAATTTAGAATATTATTATGTACCTATAACTTGCAACTCAGCCTGCATGGATTAGTACATAAAGTTAGGATACTTTATGTATTCATTCACGCGGTGTTAGGATAGGATGTAACTTATCCGTGTATCAGGGGGGGGGGAGGAATTATTAGTAATGGAGGTTTATGAATGAATGAATGAATGAATTTTATTGCAAAAAATGTGGTACAATAAGGTCATATGGTAGTTTTATAATGGTTTCACACATTTTGTCATTACTGACGTGCAACAGTCATTTAAACTACATTTAAACCCCATTGCTAGCAATATACCCTATCAAGTCGACCTCCACCGTACCCCCTATAAACAATTATGATTAATTCTTGTTGAACTTGTCATTACGGACCAATAGACCTGCTTTCATCCTCACCTATTATCCTTTACTGGTGCACAATCAGCGTATACCGATAGCGCCAGCGAGGTTACCATTTCATTTTTAATTATTAAAAAAAAAAAAAACGGGAACCAAATTTGATTTACATCTGTTCAGTAGTTTATGCGTATAAAAGTAATAAACATCCGTTTATCCATCTATCCATCGTTATTCACATTATCATAACAGGTCTTAACGGTCCACTGCTGGATATAAACCTCCCACTTGAGGGGTTTTTACAGTAGTTGCCACGCTTGGCAAGCGGGTTGTCAACCGTAGTAAGCCGGGTAGAGGGATTGTTAATAATGGACTCCAAAGGCCCCAATGCTAGCGATATACCTAACCAGGTCAACCTCCGCGTGATTCCCCTGGAAACCATCGTGCTGAATTCCAAGTGTATTAATCACGATGGGCTGACTGACTTGTCTTTTCATCCTCACCTATCATCCCTTACTGATGCTCCGCCAGTGTATACCGTTAGCGCAGACTGGGTTACTATTCCATCATCACCCATTACAAAAACCGCATTTGGACTTTAGAAATGATTTAAGAGGGACGCTAGTGCTCATCCCTCGCCATCTCTTAGTCACCTCTTACGACACCTATGGAATAGGAAGGGGTTGATTATTCTCTACTGGAACCAGACGGCGGTTTAGACCAAAATAATTGGTCACAATTGAAGCCACGCTTAGCAGGCCCATTGGCATCCGCTTTATTTGTTTAATTATATCAAATATTTTTCTGTGTAATATTATTATTTTAATCTTTTTGTTTCTTTTTTATTGGTTACATTACAAAAATAAACATATTATTGGTACAAAAAGGGAACTTAATGCTATATAGCATTCACTCGCAGTCAATATTCATATGTAATTATGTGGCGAAAAATAAAAAAAAATTGTAGATAAACAGTATGTTGATCACTATCATATCAGCCTTTTAACTGTCAAATGCTACACATAAGTCTCCCTTTTGGAGGGTTTTGCCAGTAGTTGCCACGCTTGGCAGGTGGGTTATCAACCGCAGTTAGGCTTTGAGATGTTTTAAGAGAGACGCTGCTACCTATCCTTTGTCCTGCCTTAGTCGCATCTTACGACACCCATGAGAACAGAAGGGGAGGCCTATTCTATGCCGAGACTACACGGTAAAAAACAGTACTCGTAATATACCTACATTTTTTTTTTTGATGGGTGTAAATGGTATGGTAACCCCGCCTGCGCTAACGGGATACGCTGGCGGAGCACCAGTGAAGGGTGATATATGAGAATGAAAATAGGCCAATTAGCCTATCATGATTAATTCATCAGGAATTAACCATGATAGTTTCCAGGGGGAGCCGCGAGGAGGTCGACCTGGTTGGGTATATTGCTAGCAATGGGATTCTCAGTCTCCATTACTAACAATCCCTTTCCCCCCAATATATCTACATTAAATAATTTCAAATAAACAGACGTCTCATCTGAACCGCAAATTGTGGTCACCGTATCGTAACTGTTGTTTTAAACAATTATTATGGTAATAATATTATTAATTTTGGTCATACGATATTGGTTGCAATTAGAACTTTGTCCTTTGCGATTTATTTGGGCGTAATAAATCGAAGGTGCCTTTTTGCGATGAATCATATTTTTTATTCGATTCTCGTCCGTTCGATTATTAATCGGGTACTTAATGATGTATTGTAGTTTTTGTATATTCGTGTATATTTTAATATGGATCTTATTTTCGAAATTTTTTTTATACAAATTCAATTTTAAATTCACATAACTTGTATGTCAATGTATGAAACGATTTATTAATCTTAACCTTTAACCAGTAACGTGAAGGATATTTTGAATAAAGTAAAAAAAAAATGGTGGGTCAACTGACCTGTATTCATTCTCACCTATCACCTCTCACTGGTACTCCGTCAGTGTATAATTATCATTCTATTGTTTATCATTCTAAGTTGTATAAAAAAAAATGAATAAAAAGGTATAATAATGTTCAGAACTTCATTACTTATATCTACTTTGATACAGTAGAATGTTTATCCACTGAGTAAGTATCACAACGTTGACTCAGTGAAAAACTATTTTCTTACATCACCATATATCGCATTTCTATTTAATTTTATTACATACTCAGCACCCGTATTGCATTTTTCCGTTATCTGTCAGAATTCAACGACTTCCGTGCCTCTTATCGGCCAAGGTCGCCCGCATTGAATCACTCCGCTTTCAATGGCGATGTCTGTCGAATGGATGTGTTCCATTTTCAAAAATTTAAATATTAATTTACTTGTATTGTAAACTTACAACTATAATAACTTAATAATTAATAATAATAAAAAAATAATAGAATAAAATAAAAAAAATATTTATTGTCAGAAATACATAATTATAAAAGAATATAGAAAAATATTACACATATAAGAAGCGTCTCATATTAGGCAAAAGGAACAGGCTCAGTTGATGCTGCGAGTGTCCCAGTGCAATGTGTACAGCTGCACAGCGCTGGTCTTCAGCCAGTCCCTCTCGTAACAATAATGACAGTAAGCCAATTAAAAGCTACTTCATATAGTTATATATATATATATATATATATATATATATATATATATATATATATATATATATATATATATATATATATATATATATATATATATATATATGTCAATTTTATCTATTATATATAAGCTCATTTTCTCCGAATTCTCTATAACCTTGACAAGACATATTTTCCCTTTCTATTTATTATAATATATCTCTTAATTCGGCGTGCTTCCTGACATAGGCTGCCACTATCTATCTGTCTCCACTGAACTCTATCCTCCGCCACTCTGCTAAATTGCCAAGGTTTGGCGGATGTCGTCTATTCATCTTGTTTTCGGGAGCCCCTTTCTTCTAATGTCTTTTTATACATAATTATATATAATATATATTATTATAATTAATAATAATAAATATATATAATTTTACCTATTACAAATCAGTAACATAATGTAGAATTTATATCTATTCATTCCACTCCGTACCGAAATGGAATTCATTATTTAAAACTCAACAGCGTCTGATCGTGTTTTAAAAAACGAGATTTTAATGATAAACCAAAGGCACTCGATCTTAATTTAAAGGTATCCTTTCAGATCCTTCCAAGAACGGATCCCGACGGATTACTGGAAATAAAAAAGGGTAAGAAATCATGAATATTGAATCACCAATACTCAATTCATACTGAGTCACTTGCTATCTCTTCTAATATATATAATATCAATAATTAAATACTTTTTTTTTTGATAGGTGAAAATGGTATATTGCTAGCAATGGGATTCTCAGTCTCTATTACTAACAATCCCTTTCCCCCTTTTTCTTGAAGGTTACGATGTCGTATCGATTCGAAAGTACTATTGCTTGGAGTTTGAAGAGCACTAATTAATAAATTCCACTAAACTGTATAGTATAGCCCACTTGTCTAGACCTGTAATTAATTCTGAGAACGCAATATTGAACAGTTGCATAGATAAGGGGCAGTACACAATAATTACATTAAGGTGCATACACATTGAGGAATTTAATACTTCAAATACATATGTCGTAGAAGAAAATATTGTTCATTGTTGAAGTAAATATATGAATTTTCATTATTTTAAATTATATTGTTTATCACTCTTTCACGTAAAAACAACTGGATAGATTGTAATAAAACTTGGTACAAGGACAGGTTATATCCTAACTTAAAACACAGGATAGGATTTTGGTGTGTGTATTCATAGGACCACGACTATCCTGTGAACGGTCACAACAAAACAATTTAATACATATTCATAACGATGGCATTATAAACATGTATTAAAACAATTTAAATTTAAATTAAATTTAAATATATTAAAGTAGATTACGTATAAGTTGTATATTTAATAGACAATTAATATTGAAATGTATTGTACATATGTAATTTCTACAAGATGAGGATACGTTTCTAATTCATACTTTTAAGTTTGTAATAATTTTAGTAGTCAGGTTTCAGTTGTTAAATTTATTTTTTATTTATTACTAGCTGTATCTTGGCATATAGGATAATTTATGTACTAATCTACCCGCGTGAATACATAAAGTATCCTGTGTACTAAGTTAGGATGTAACCTACCCCTGTACCAAATTTTATACAAATACAAGAATACTATTTAGTAGTTTTTGCGTGAAAGAGTAACAAACATTCATCTATCCATCCCTCGTTACAAACTTTTCTTATTTATTATATTTTGTTTGATGGATGATGGAATGGTAACCCCGCCTGCGCTATCGGTATACACTAGCGGGGCAGTAGTGTGAGATGATTAGTGAGGATGAAAAGGCAGGTCAATTAGCCCATTATGATGAATTCAACGATAAATTAGTCATGATGGTTTCCAGGGAAACCTCGTGGAGGTCGACCTGATAAGGTATATTGATAGCGATAGGGACTATACTCCCTATAACCTACTAACAATCCTTTTCCCCCGTATTTATTATTTTAATTGGATTTATCCTTCCGGCCAGTGTATTGGTACCGTTAGCCCAATCATATATTAGTACAAGACGATGATCACGTACGGCCTTAGGGCACGCACACATTAACAGCGGCGACCGGCTGTCTGGTCAAGCCTTATCATTGTTACGCACACAACAATGTAAGCAGCGCATCTATAAATAGAATTGTATAACGCAACATACAGTATGTTAATTAATATAATCCATTTTTTAAAACTGGTGTTAGTATTCATTACTAGGGTCTCAAAAAAATTTTTTCATTTCCTAGAAATATATATACCATTTATATTACCATAAACTAAAAAGTGAATTATTATTCTTGAAAAAAAAGAACAACCTGTATATGTAGCAACAGTACTACATAATAATGTACTGTGTAGTACCTTCGTTAGGTTTCTTCAGGGTTGGTAACGTGCACGTAACACCTTTACTGTTGCAGGCGTCCATAGTCTACAGCAGGGGTGGCCGACTTGACTAGATCCAAGACATGCTATTTAGTGACGCAACCCTGTGCGATCTACCAATAAAATACTTCTTGAAATTTCAAATGAAAGAACATAATTCAATACACAATTATGTAGTATTGTAGTATTTGTTGTTTTATTAAGAGGGAAAAATATGAAACTGCAAATTATTCTCAGTGACTACTTATTTATATTATTGTGAGCATTGCGTCTGAGCATCTTCTGCTAGATTAGCAAAATATTATTTTTTTGTCTTGCCACAATCGACTAGAATTGTAGTCGCGATCTACCGGTTGGCCACCCCTGGGCTACAGTAACTGTTTACTATCAGACGGATTGTATGCTTACGAGTATATGCCACTTTTGTGGTATAAAAAAAGAAAAAAATTGGCCGGAAAATTTTTGATAACCATGAGCTAACTGATCTGCTTCATCCTCACCTATTACTCCTCGCTGGATTCCCGCCAGTGTATACCGATAGCGCAGGTGGGGTTACCATTCCATTATCATCCATTAAAAAAAATAAACAAGAATGTTTGTTATTTTTGACGCAAAAACTACTAAATGGTGAACTTCTATTTGTATAAAATTTGGTACAAGGGTAGGTTACATCCTAAATTAGTACACAGGATACCTAACTCAGTACACAGGATACCTAACTCAGTACACAGGATACCTAACTCAGTACACAGGATACCTAACTCAGTACACAGGATACCTAACTCAGTACACAGGATACCTAACTCAGTACACAGGATACCTAACTCAGAACACAGGATACCTAACTCAGTACACAGGATACCTAACTCAGTACACAGGATACCTAACTCAGTACACAGGATACCTAACTCAGTACACAGGATACCTAACTTAGCACTCTTGAAGTGTGCGTTCAACTTGCATCTTGAGCGGGATTTTTACATTTCTCTCCACTAAAATTTTGATCACACTGTAATAATTGACGCAATTCCTATAAATCGCTATCATTAACAAATGTTTAGATAAGAAATGCGAATTCTCGTTAATCATTCGATAGAGGTCACTGTGTATTGTTGCTGGAATTGTTATCAATATTTATGTAAATATTTAACCTAAATGAATATTTAAGGTCATGTTAATTATAGAAATTTCTTAAATTTTATATATATATTTTTTAATGGGTGATAATGGAATGGTAACCACGCCCGCGACATCGGTATACACCGGCGGGGCACCAGTGAAGGATGACAGGTGAGGATGAAACAGGTCAGTTAGCCCATCGTGATGAATTCAACAAGAATTGTTCACGATGGTTTCCAGGCGAAACCACGCGGAAGTCGACCTGATAAGACATATTGCTAGCAATGGGGCTGTCAAACTCCATTGCTAACAATCCCTTTCCCCCCTAAACCTTGACCGCTCAATTACAAGGATCGGGAAGTATTAGTTTCTCTCGATTTAAAAGACACAGCATCTAAGGACTGGTAGAAAGATTTACAGATAGGGATTAAAAGCTGGTTAATAGGTTGACCTCATCATGTAATTAAAAAATTTAAACCTGACATCCAAAAGGCATATTGGATTATTGTTCTATAAGGAACAGATTACCAAGGAGCAAGCTAGAAAAAAAAAGTTTTTTTTTTCAGAGTAGCTACCTGCTCCGGTTTTCTACAGATTTTGGAACATACTCGTAAAATGTAACGTGTGTTACTCGATTATAATGTATGTGTATGTTTTTTTTTATACAACTTAGAATGGCAAACAAGCTGACGGCCCACCTGATGGAAAGTGGTAACCGTCGCCTATAGACATGAGCGGTATCATAAGCATAACAGAGTATACTGTTTCGCCCATGATACCCCACATGCCATGTTTCAACCGTGAAGCAGTTGTGTTTGCATGATGTGTTTCGGTTTGAAGGGTGGGATATGGCAGTGAATTTACAGAGTACAAAGGAATAACACCTGAGTCCTCAAGAATAGCAACGCATGGGGGTGTTATCGTAGGCAAGGCAAAATACTCTGTTATATTCATAATACTGTTCATTTCTATAGGCGACAGTTACCATCAGGTGGGCTGTCAGCTTGTTTGCCATTCTAAGATGTATCAAGAATGGTGTTTTTCATGTCTACAGGTGACGGTCACCACTTTCTACGGGAGGAAAAAGAATTAATTATAATCGGTCTAACATCCTCACTACTAGCAATACGAGTATATGCTGTCCAGCTGTGGTCGCATTGAAAGAATATGAAGGCAGTGGATTTCACGATGTGAAGGTATATCACTCCTCGTGGATAAATGACAATGATGAATAGTAAATAGATGACGATAGATATGTCAAAGTATACAAACAATGAAATCATTGATATATTGATCAATTTGCTCTTTATCTAATATTATTATATACCTCACGCGTTATCGTGTAATCCAACGACCTTGCGTTATCTAATCACCTGATATACGCCGATAATTCTATACTATCTACGAGTATATTATTTTCTTTAGAAAGTCAATATTATGTATATACTTTACTCTGTCCCATTCGTGTTTCAACCTTGAAGCAGCTGTGTTTACGTGGCTGTGTTTCGGTTTGATGGGTGGGATATGGCGTGAATTTACAGGGTACAGAGGAATAACACCTGAGTCCTCAGGAATGGCAACGCATGAGGGGTATCATGGGCGAAACAGTATACTCTGTTATGTCCATGTTACTGCTCATGTGTATAGGCGACGTTTACCACTTTCCATCAGGTGGGCCGTCAGCATGTTTGCCATTCTAAGTTGTATAACAAAAAATACTTTTGTAGATTTTTTTTATATGTTTTTTGTGATGCGCAGAGGTGAGGAGCATGTTTTAAGAAAGATATTAAGTTTGAACGTGTATGACTGTAACGGTAGAGGAAGACGGATTGTATGAAAGATGATATGGCCATAATGGGAATGAATGTGAAAATAACTGCAATAGAATTGAATTGAACAGAAAAACATATTATGCCGACTCCAAATAACTTAAACGGGGTGAAGATGATGATGATGACATAATTTTTAATAATATAATATTACTTGTAAGTTTTTTAATATATTTACAAGTAGGTAAGTATATATAATAACTAGCTGACTCGGTAAACGTTGTTTTACCATATACATTATTTCTAGAACTATACGTGAAAATTTCTCATACTACAATTATTATATTCGATTGCCATCTTGCAATCCTATTGCGGCATATAAAAATGCGATAAATAAACAAGATAGAAGATAGATTATGTCAAAAAATTAAAAAAAAATTTTAGGGGTGGGTCACCCTTATCATTGAAGGGTATAAAAAATAGATGTTGTCCGATTCTCAGACCTACTTAATATACACACAAAATTTCATAAAAATCGGTAAAGCTGTTTCGGAGGAGTTTAGTAACAAACACCGCGACACGATAATTTTATATATTAGATATAGTATTTACAAGTACATATGTAATAAGTATGTACCTATTATTTATATAACATGTACGTATGTTTTAAATCTTTAAATGCCAGTGTAAACCCATCGGAGTGCGTAATAAAATTTAATGGACTCCACCATTGTTTATAGTTAGTGAGATGTGACCGTCAATCACGGTGAATTAGTTTCGGTATTTCGACTTTTTGGACCGACTTTGAAAAAGTTCAAAATCTCGAGGTTAAAATTCTCAATTCGGCTGCAGTATTTTTTTTTTGTGTGTAATTTACATTGTGCGGTGTCTTTGCTTGTTTTTGTAATACGTAGTTACTGTCTTATGGTACGGTATTAATTTTGTTAAGGTTACCGTTTCTGTTTGTGGAGCAAAAAATTGTTTGTCACAAAGCAAAATGTTGTTGTAAACACGCGATTTCGCGTTCTAAAGCCTTATACACACTAGCACGCCAGTCTCTGTTCTCAGCTCGATTCTCGTCATTTCGTTTTCATCTCGGTATGATTAAATATTATTACGTAAGAAATAATATGTATGTGAACATTACAGTCTAGACCTGGCCTATTTCAATCATGATCAATCTTAAAATATTTTCAATTACTGGACCAAGCTCAGACAGATTAATAAATAAATAAATAATTGCATTATCGCCAGATGTCATTATGAACTCCTAAAACGAAGCTACTTTCATCGTGCCTCCGATCAAACTGTTTATAATTATTCCTCTCCATCCAAAGGTTGCCTGGAAGAGATCGCTTTTAGCTATAAGGTCGCCCATTGTTTTCTCATTGTGATTATTTCTTGTAATTGTTTATATTTATAATAAGTTTACTATTGTAATCTTTTGGTGGAAACAATAAAGAGCATCTATCTATCTATCTATCTACTTATTTTAATCATAGCATTATTCGATGTGTAAATATTAATTCTATTAACATTATATGCGTTACGTACACAGTAATTAAGTCGTATAGGCTAATGGTAGCAGTGACTGACGGTTACAGACCACTAGGTACAAACAATAACGTGAATGCTACAAGCTATTAAATTTTACGATGCCTAGATGAGTTTACGGCTGGTGTTGCCAAATATTATGACGTGCGCGGGACATTCCGATAACAAAACAATCCCATACGAATTAAATTTAAATTTGACATTTGGCAAAACAATTTTTTTTTTCTATGAATAGCCTATTATATATGTGCCTATTATTTCAAGTGAAATATAGGTATCGAATTAGTCGTATAATTCTGTCATAGAATTGGCCTCCGTGGGTGTCGTAAGAGGCGATTAAGGGAACTTAATGGTCGAGGGATCTGTTGTAATCTGCTGCGCAGCGCCCTTCTTTAAACGTCATCAACGTCTAACCGCGGTTGCCAATCTGCCTGCCAAGCGTGGCAACTACTTGCAAAATCCCCCCTTATAGGTGAGGTCTGAAGCAGTGGACTGTTCACGACTGATATGGTGATTGGATTTTACTTCATTTTGCGTATTCTACCATTTGGTATATCAGATTGTGCTCTAAGGAATTGCTCGACATTTTTTTATACGACTTAGAATGGCAAACAAGCTGACAGCACACCTGATGAAAAGTGGTAACCGTCGCCTATAGACATGAGCAGTACCATGGACATAACAGAGTATACTGTTTCGCCCATGATACCCCCCATGCGTTGCCATTTCTGAGGACTCAGGTGTTATTCCTCTGTACTCAGTAAATTCACGCCATATCCCACCCATCAAACCGAAACACAGGCATGCAAACACAACTGCTTCACGGTTGAAACACGAATGGGACAGAGGTATCCAAGCAATCGACTTTTGTACAAAGTCTCCCTCTGGTAAATTTCATTACTAACTGTGTACATACATATAGCAGTAACCATTGCTTTGGATTTGACATCAGTATCCACAGTTATACCCTATCGAGCTTGAAACAATTTAAGAACAGGCTATTAAACAGTTAAAACATATTATTAACATATTACATAGTTTAATTTATTTTTTTTTGTTATATCAATGTACCGTCTTTTACTCTCTCTGTTTAGCGTAACGGTTGACTGGTAGAGAATGCCATCAGACATTATTTCGGCCTGTAGACATGTTAATTCTTTTTACAACACAGGGGGCAAACGAGCATGCGACTCACCTGATGGTAAGTGACTACCGCCGCCCATGATTAAACCACAACACCAACATTGCAGGTGTGCTGTCGTCCTTTTAAAAGGGAATATACTCTTTTCTTGAAGGTTATGTTGTCGCATTCGTTCGGAAATACTGCTGCTGGAAGTTGATTCCAAAGAGTGGTTGTGCGTGGAAGAAAGTGCCTTGAGAAACGCACGGTGGAGGACCGCCACTCGTCAAATGAATCTCGCCAAATGTGTGCAAAAGTATAAATAAATAAATAAATCACAATAATCAATATGATTTCATGAGTTGACAATCTTGTGACGATAAATACTGTGAAGCTCCGGTGGCCTGTAAATTGGTGGTATGTAATTTGAAATTATTAATAAATGTTATCCTGAACTTTGTTGTAATATTTGGAAACCCTATTTACAGTTGCAATTTGCATCAACGTACATCGTATATCGTTGCATTAAATATTCTTGCCATTTATTTACACTACTAGTTTTTAACCGCGGCTTCGTCCGTGTAAGATTTATTGTTCGACCCAGATATCCTTCTCCATTCCAAATAATTCATGTATTTCAAATTTCATGACGATGGATTGAGCAATTAACCCGCCAAGAGATAACAGACAAACATACTCTGAAGTTTATAATCTTATTAGAGATTAGTATGGTTTATTATTACATTCTTAGGTATATCTTTTATTCATTATAAAATATACTTTTAGTTTTTTTTATGGGTGATAATGAAATAGTAACCCCACCCGCGATATCGGTATACACCGGCGGGGCACCAGTGAAGGATGATAGGTGAGGATGAAGCGGGTCAGTTGGCCCATCGTGAATTATTCAACAAGAATTGTTCACGATGGTTTCCAGGGGGAACCACGTGGAGGTCGACCTGATAGGACATATTGCTAGCAATGGGGGCTCCACTCCTAACAATTCCTTTCCCCCCTAAATATACTTCTAGTTGTCTACCTGTAATTTAAGATTGTGCTTCACAAAAGAAAATCGACTTCAATTGTTGCAAAATCAATTATTTTGATTTCAAAACTAAACCACTGAACCGATTTTGATAAAATTTCTGTGGAACTAATCTGTGAAAATGTATTTTTTTAGATAAAAAAATTATTGATTGATGAGATTGAAATCGAATCACAAAAACTGAAATTAAAAACGTTAGTATCTTTTTAAAAGAGTGAAGGGAGTTTATGAAGAAAATCTGAAAATATTTTGAAAATCTAATGTGTCTACAAAGCATCTCGTCGTTAAGTATATTATACTAATTTCTGCATAAAAAATATTGGTGCATACAATGTATATTAGAATATTTTTTTTATACCACTGACATAGCAAACAACCATACGGCCTGCCTGATGGTAGGCGGTTATCGTAAATTATCAACGCTGGCAATACCAGGGTTATTATGTACGCGTTGCCTACCCTGAAGAAACGTTTTTACCTTGTTCATGAAGAACATCCTGAAATCTGTTGGGAAAACTTTCATGTTTTTTAGTATTTTTAAACTACATTAGTTATGTTATACACTGGAAATACCCAGTAAAATTGGCTCATGTTTTAGACTATCTAAAACTTACTCATATATCTAATGAATCATCGAAAAAAAAAGATCATTTAAAATTTCCATTCTGTTTTACAGTGTAGTCAGGGAATCCCCAACTGATACAAGTATAATAATACTAAAAATCATAGTGATTATTTGATTCACAATCGATGATATCTTTTGTTATAAGAAATCAGTCAAAGAACAAGTGAGAACTCACACAACTTCCAGAACATTCTTGAGAAACTAAACAATGAATATAAATACGAATTTAATAGCGAACATATAGGGACTCAAATAATTTAAGCCAGAACATGAGAAACCAGACGATGAACATCTAAGAGTTTTAATAATGAATACAGAATATTCTTGAAATACCAGATGATAAACGTATGTGTGTCACAAAACTTATACCAGAACATTCATGAGAAACTAGCCAACGAATATCTAAGGATAGACTACTTAATCCAGAACATCCGTGAGAAATTAGACAATAAACAGACGATTGGTAACAATTTTTTTTTAATTGTCTCTAAAGAGGATATTGGAGCTTTGTTTCTGCAATTTGAAAATTTTTATAATTGTACCACAAGGAGTAGTGGAGGAGAGAGATTAACATTATTGGCGCTCTGTTATAGCAAATTAACTTTCTACTTTTTGCTAATATTAAAAATTTGAAAGTTTGTAAAAGTTTTTAAATGTTGGTATGTTTGTTACTCAATCACATTTAAAATGGGTTAGTTATATCCTAACTTTATACATACGATACTTTATATACCAATGCATGCGGGTAAAACCACGGTAAATAGCCAGTGATTTCTATAGGAGTTCGCTAAGAACCAAGACTAATATTATTATCATCGTTCTTTGTGCAAACCAATATAACTGCAACGCTATTAAAATCCGAGTTAAACAGCGTTAACATACAGCGATATAATTTAAATTTTAAAGCCAAACGCGATTCCGCGTAAACGGTTGTAAAGATTCGTCACTTCGGTGCATCTTCGTAATTAGATCGTAAATGCGCTGCGAGCCACCATTTTGATTTACAAAGATACGTCCTCACTAGATGAGGCCGTGGCCTTGATTGATTTTACGCACTGTTTAATATGTACGATTGGTAATTACGGATCTTTGTTGCGATTTACGCGGAAAACATATCGTTACATGTTCTCTTAATTGGATCTCTTAAATGCGCTATATAATACGATTGATAAATATGTATATTTACTAAATGGCGTTCATTTCTTGATAGATTTTACGCGGAGTCCTTAATTTGTTATGAATTTCGCAGTAAACATCTCAGTTCAGCGCATCTTGTTAATTAGATCGTAAATACGCTGGAGTAAACACTTTGAATATTCAAGATCTATTCTCTCTAGATGCGTCAAATAATTTAAATGTATTTGTGTGTTTAACCATTAAAATAATTCTTGGAAATTCTAATAGGTTCCATTTCTATTAACGAGTATGTTTATTTATTTTACTTCGATTACTTCAATTCGCGATATTTAAAGAGATACCGATGTTTTTTTTTAAGTTATTAGTTTTTGTTTTAAAAGTCAATTTGATGTAATTGATTTTTTTTTTAATAAGTGAAAATGGAATGGTAACCCCGCCCGCGCTTTCGGTATACACCGACGGGGCACCAGTGGAAGATGATAGGTGAAAATGAATGCAGGTTAGTTGGCCCATCATGATGAATTCGACAAGAATTAACCATGACGGTTTTCAGGGGGAATGTAATTATTGTTATTTCTTTTCTGTAGTAAAAATATTATTTCTTACTGCATTACTTTCTTTCTGTAAATATCGATTAAGAAAGTTTATATTTCACTTATTATGTAGTCAAGATACTATTTATAAATTTTAGCATTAACATGTCTATATGTGTTCGTTTGGTCCCGGCATAGAATGGGCCACCCCTTCCTTTCCTATGGATGTAATAGATGACTAAGGAAACTTAATGGTCGAGATATGAGCAGCAGCGTCCCCCTTTAAACATCACCAAAGCCTAACGGCGGTTTCCAATCCTGCCAAGTTTGGCAACTACTGACAAAACTTCCCAATAGGGGAGGCCTATGTTCAGAAGAGAACAGTTGGTGACCGATATGATGATATCTCTATGTAAATATATTTACTATAGTAACTATTACCTTTTATTCATGCCGATATTACTGCGTATTTTTTAATAATGCCATTTGATTAAAGAATAAACTTTTATGATAGAGTACAATAACCAGTAAAGGTCACCATATATATTGTATATTGAGGTTTTTTGAAAATTACTTTTTGCATAGGCGATGGTTACCACTTTCCATCAGGTGGGCCTTCAGCTTGTTTAGCATTCTAAGTTGTTTTTCAATAAAAAAATATTCATGGTCATGTCTGAATACTAGACACTTGGAGCTACAATTTTCTTTTTTCTTTTTGCTGTACCATCATTTTCCTCGGAGTCACAGCTCGATGAAAATCACCCAAAATTTGGATTTTTTTATATCCCTTAATTTTTGTGACTTGTGTACTTATAATAAAATAGAATACTTTATTTGCTTTAAATAAATGAATGAATGAATGAATGAATGAGTATACTTTATTTGCATTATACAATATAGGAAATAAGCAAGGCAATTTACAAACACAACGACACAATTGTATAAGTACAGTAAGGCGGTCTTATTGCTGAGAGCAATCTTTTCAAGACAACCTTAAGGTAATGGACTAATTGTTGTACAAGTAGGTATGATAGTGCTGTATAATTAAAAAAAAATCATCTTTTGTAAATTAAAAATATATGAAAATTATAAACATATTTGAATAGATGATACATAGATATTATTTATCAGTTAGATAGTTCTGATATAGATATTTTAATATACCATATGGAGTTTTTTGTACCTTATCGAACTGGTCACTTTACGAGTATATTATTTATTGAAACAGTATTGTAAGTGTTATTTTATTTCATGTATATACATGATAGTTACTATTTATACAATTTACATAAAACGCTCAACAGATATGAGCAGTAATACAGACGAAATAGGATATATCCACTGTACCTTGTACACTGTACTCAATATGGCCACAATATCCTTCATGTGTAATTTCTGAAGACTAGGGTGTTATGTGTCTGTACCCTATAATTTCATTATCCCATTTGAACCTATAAACCAAATGACCAAGTTATTTTAGACATAGTGTATTAAAATAAATACATATGATGTTAAAAAAGTTTTAAAAGTGTAACTGTCGAGTTTCTATCGTGTCCATCTCAACAAACAACATTCGGAACGTAGCAGTGAAATTAAAAGATGACCATTTAAATGAGCTTGTTAACAATTCTATTGGAATAAAGATGATTTGAATATGTAAGTAAAAAGAAATAAATAAAAAAAAAAACCGTACAAATGCTTTACGTATTGTAATTTAACTGCTTGTTGTACTATTGTTGTAACAGAAATATCATACGAAACGACCTTTGTACAATGTACAAATAAAATTTAATACGGAATTGTCATTCTTGAGTTTTTGACACATTAATAACCATGAGTTACTAGATACGTCACAAATATAATGCGACCCGTGTAAAAGTGTACATACACGTGTAAATACGCGCGTGCCGCATCCAGCGCTGCGAATCCGCGTGCTCCGCCATTTTCAGCGGCCATATTTATTTATTTAGGAGCGCAGCGCAGTTCGTCGGCCGGTCGTCGGCCGCCTGTAACCTTCACCCGCGCTATCCACTCCAAGGTCTTGGATCTTGGCTTGGGACAGTCGCTTCCTGGAATAAGAGCGGCGACATTTGTGATTAATTGGCGTCGTGGTTGGCGGTGATGACGCTTTCTGGAGTTTTTGCGTTGTGTAACTTAACGTTACAGAAGGTCGAACAGTTTTGGCGTATCAAATTTTTATCTCGACACAAAACGATTATAGATTTATTAATTATACGCTTAAATTTTCAACGCACAAGTGGTTTTGTTGTCTGAATTGGTTCCTTGATTGCATTAGCTGAACTAAAAAAAAAACAAGCTAATGGAGAAAAAAGCATACTACAAAAGAAGAGATCTTCTTAAAAGATGTTGCCAGTGTTCTTGGGATGCGATGAACACTTTTCACCAGAAAAATAGTGTTCGCAAACTGATAGATAATTCCCTGGTTTCGCTTTAAATGTTCTTGATAATTTGGAAATAAATTTAGAGAATGACACCTCAGGACTGACCTTAATGTGCCTACATCGAGGATTTGGAGATTGATGACAAGGAGATTGGCTATCTAAAAGGCATATTGTCAGCAGTAAACACTATTAGATCAACTCTCGCGTATTTCTTTTAAAAGACAATATTTATTTATATTTTACTGGTGTTGTGGGTGATTATGGGCGGCGGTAGTCACTTACCATCAGGTGAGCCGCATGCTCGTTTGCCACCTGTGTTGTAAAAAAAAATCAACTAAGGAAGCTTGAAAATTTCATAATAACATTACTACTTTACTTTGAAATTAGAATAAAAAAATAAAAATAAAAAAACAAAATGAACGTAGCAGTGTTTGTGCAAAGGACCTAACTCAGCATATGTCGCAGTTTCATATCTGAAGCTACGACACTGATTTTCAGTAGGCCCCTAAATACGTAACTCACGGACACATGTGTGCACGAGATGTTATGTATAAATATATAAGTATGATACACTCCTCGCAAAAATTAAGGGAACATAAAAATTTTTGAAATTTTTGGGTGATTTTCAACAGGCTGTATTTCAGTGAAAAATAATCGTACAGGAAATTTAAAAAAAGGGTTTTGAAGCTTGAAAACTCTAGTTTTCAGATTTTTTGGTGAAAAAAATTTTTTGAGCTCCGGTTTCCATGCAATTCTTAAACAAAGCTGAAAATATTTTTTTTCAAAATTTTCTAGGTTTCGTTTTTCACTCTATGGGCATGGAAAAATTTTTTCGAGCTACTCCATTGTATAGGTCTCTTAGCGTGTTTATTCAGCTTCAAAAATCGCTTTGGATGGCTCAATTACGACCATTTGTCTCCGAGATATCGAACTTTGAATGCAAAAGCATCCTATTCCATTCAACTGCTAATATCTCTGGAACTACTGGTCGCACAGCAAGCGGGCGCCGAGTTTCTTTATCTGCATAAAATTTCCAATTAAGCACAGTCAAGAGTTAGTGAAGAAAAATTTTTTTCCACCTCTAACATTGAATTGAAAAAAGTGGAAAAAAGTGACTTTTTCTCCTTTTTTGGTTACTTGGCTGTATCTTCGCTAATATGGGCGGGAAAGCTAAGGTTTGAGGAAAATTTTACAGTCTATTGTTCCTTAAAGAACCCCCTAAATCTCTGGAGCGATCGGTTCAACGGTTTTCCCGGACCAATTGATTGAAATTTTGGAAAAAATAAGGGAACAAGGTTTTTGTCCCTTAAACTCACCCTAATCCATTAAAAAATCAATAATTTCATTTGTTTTTCACTATTTACTCATTTTTTTGTTTTTTAAAAATTCATTATCAAAAAAAAATCGAAAAAAATCAAGAAAATTTTTAAGAAAAATTTTTTTTTGAAAAGTCGAAAAAAGTTTACAAAAAAATTTTTTTTCGTTTTTAAGGAAATCAAAGTTTTTGACAAAAACTTTGATTGATGATCGATTTACCGCCGGCATTAGCGTTACCCAAAGCATACCACGTGGAGAAACACACACACACACACACTTTAGAAAATGAGTTTGGAGTCATTAAATACTGCGGAGCTGACGAACCACGGGGTCTCATTTCTTCTAAAAATTACTTACACAACACTAACACACACACTCTTCAGAAAATGAGTTTGGAGTCACGAAATACTGCGGAGCTGACGAACCACAGGGTCTCATTTTTTCTGAAGAATCCCATATCATAAACACGTGCGTAAGCACAAAGAAGCGTAAATCCGACCGTGCAACCTCCACGCGGAGGTTGCACGGTCGGATTTACTCCAAACTCATTTTCTGAAGAGTGTGTGTGTTAGTGTTGTGTAAGTAATTTTTAGAAGAAATGAGACCCCGTGGTTCGTCAGCTCCGCAGTATTTAATGACTCCAAACTCATTTTCTAAAGTGTGTGTGTGTGTGTGTTTCTCCACGTGGTATGCTTTGGGTAACGCTAATGCCGGCGGTAAATCGATCATCAATCAAAGTTTTTGTCAAAAACTTTGATTTCCTTAAAAACGAAAAAAAAAATTTTTTTTGTAAACTTTTTTCGACTTTTCAAAAAAAAATTTTTCTTAAAAATTTTCTTGATTTTTTTCGATTTTTTTTTTGATAATGAATTTTTAAAAAACAAAAAAATGAGTAAAAAGTGAAAAACAAATGAAATTATTGATTTTTTAATGGATTAGGGTGAGTTTAAGGGACAAAAACCTTGTTCCCTTATTTTTTCCAAAATTTCAATCAATTGGTCCGGGAAAACCGTTGAACCGATCGCTCCAGGGATTTAGGGGGTTCTTTAAGGAACAATAGACTGTAAAATTTTCCTCAAACCTTAGCTTTCCCGCCCATATTAGCGAAGATACAGCCAAATAACCAAAAAAGGAGAAAAAGTCACTTTTTTCCACTTTTTTCAATTCAATGTTAGAGGTGGAAAAAAATTTTTTCTTCACTAACTCTTGACTGTGCTTAATTGGAAATTTTATGCAGATAAAGAAACTCGGCGCCCGCTTGCTGTGCGACCAGTAGTTCCAGAGATATTAGCAGTTGAATGGAAAAGGATGCTTTTTCATTCAAAGTTCGATATCTCGGAGACAAATGGTCGTAATTGAGCCATCCAAAGCGATTTTTGAAGCTGAATAAACACGCTAAGAGACCTATACAATGGAGTAGCTCGAAAAAATTTTTCCATGCCCATAGAGTGAAAAACGAAACCTAGAAAATTTTTAAAAAAAATATTTTCAGCTTTGTTTAAGAATTGCATGGAAACCGGAGCTCAAAAAATTTTTTCACCAAAAAATCTGAAAACTAGAGTTTTCAAGCTTCAAAACCCTTTTTTTAAATTTCCTGTACGATTATTTTTCACTGAAATACAGCCTGTTGAAAATCACCCAAAAATTTCAAAAATTTTTATGTTCCCTTAATTTTTGCGAGGAGTGTATATAAAACAGTGATAAATATATAGGATAGGCACGATAATGAAAATAAGAGATATACAATAGATATAGATCCAACGATGGGTCACATGAGAAGGGTACAAGTATTGGCTTATAGTGCACAGTACCTATTAGTATAAGCTGTAAGTCATATGTCGTTAAGGAGAACAAAGTGTCGCCCGTAAAAGGTATTTGTTACTATAATGATATTTGTTTCTTCAAATTTTTTTTATACAACTTAGAACGGCAAACAAGCTGACGGCCCATCTGATAGAAAGTGGTAACCGTCGCCTATAGACATGAGCAGTACCATGGACATAACAGAGTATACTGTTTCGCCCATGATACCTCCCATGCATTGCTATTCCTGAGGACTCAGGTGTTATTTTTCTGTACCCTGTAAAACGCCATATCTCACCCTTCAAACTGAAACACAGCCATGCAAACACAACTGCTTTACGGTTGAAACACGAATGAGACAGAGGTGCCCAAGCAAACGACTTTTGTACAAAGTCTCCCACTGGTAATAAATAATATCATTTTATTCAATTAAAGTTAATTTTCGTCTTACTTCAATTGAGTTATATTCCACCATGGCCAATAAGAAATTACTAGAGTTTATAGTAAAATAAGTAACATAATATCCATACTAATTTTGACACAGCCACCTTATAAGTTTTCTTTGAATTTTCCCTTTATTCTTTTGAAATATAAACGCATCACGCGAAAGGCTATTCAAACAGATCTAACTGCATTATCACCGTGGGGGGAAAGGGATTATTAGCAATGGAGTTTGACAGCCCCATTGTTAGCAATGTGCCCTATTAGGTCGACCTCCACGTGGTTCCCCCTGGAAACGATCGTGAACAATTCTTGTTGAATTCGTCACGATGGGCTAACTGACCTGCTTCATCCTTACCTATCATCCGTCACTGGTACCTCGCTAGTGTATACCGATAGCACAGGCGGGGTAACCATTCCATTATCATCCATAAAAAACAGACTGCATTATCACCTTTTTTTTTATACCACTGAGGTGGCAAACAAGCATACGGCCCACCTGATGGTAAGCGGTTACCATAGTCTATGAACGCCTGCAATACCAGAGGTATTAAGCGCGCGTTGCCGACCCTGAAGAAACCTCTTTACCCCCCTTTTGAAGAACCCCATGCTGTAGTCTCTTGGGAAAACCTCGGCAGTCAATACGATACCGGTAGCGCTGATGAGTTTATTATTCCATATTCATCTGCATTAAAAATATATTTATATATTGTATTTTATATTGATTTAATTTCATAGATACATAATTCATAGACACATAATAAATCATAATAGAGATAATTTGTCTATTGCAGAATTATGTACGCTCGATACGTGCAAATACGCACGCGATTCTTGTTTATCAAATTTCAAGGTCGTTGTAGTGATGTAGTTAGTTTTATTGTCCGGTTTCAATCAACAAGGTCAATCAGTCATCGGTCATTCCTCAGATGGGTTAACGATCCTGTTAATTGCTGTTACGTACATGGCCCAAAGATAAAGGAAAAAAAAAACTAGTTTGTAGATAGGATGTGGTGGTGAAATTACAGGATATTTTATTATTATCATCGTTATCGTCCCATCTGTCCACTGTCAGGCATAGGCCTCCACCATTGGTTGAAGTACCGCGTGATTCACTGTTCATCCCAAAGGTTTTTTTTGGTAGGTGTAAATGGTATGGTAACCCCGCCTGCGCCAACGGGATACGCTGGCGGAGCACCAGTGAAGGGTTATAGATGAGAATGAAAACAGGCCAGTTAGCCCATCATGATGAATTCATCGGGAATTAACCATGATAGTTTCAAGGGGGAAACACGAGGAGGTCGACCTGGTTGGGTATATTGCTAGCAATGGATTTTTAGTCTCCATCACTAACAATCCCTTTCCCCCTCATCCCGAAGGTTGACTGGTAGAGAATGCTACTAGCATTAAGTCCATGCTGTAGCCTCTGGGAAACACCACGACGTTCTTTCCGTGTTAAGTTAAAAAGTAAATTTTATATTCTATCTCGTTTTATTTTTTATTATTAACCTACAATTGTAGTCCATTTGGATTATTACATTTCACGTCGCACCTTACTGTATTTCCTTCCATATAACTCAATATTTCATGTAATAAAAATAAAAGAAAAAGAGACCTCACAAAGCTAGAGTGAACATGCATTATTTGAATCTGTGCTTATTTGCGTAACGTGATTTGCAATACATTTAATATGTTAGATACATTATATCAAATACGAGATATTGCAAAGAAATTACAGGTAGAATAGAATAGAATAGAATAGAAACATTTATTGCCAGTAAACTTACAATATTAAATATAAATAACATATACAAAAAGTGTCCCACACCCGGCGAAAGGAACCGGCTCAGCTGATGCTGTGAGTGTCCCAGCGCAATGCGAACAGCTGCACAGCGCTGGTTTTCAGCCAGTCCCTCTGTTAACAAAACAACCAAAGTGCAGGGTACCACTGTACATTACAGGTTACAGAGGTATGACATCTTAGTCCTCAGGAATAGGAAACATGAGGGGTACCATGGGTCACACGGTATACCTACTCTGTTATCTCCATGGCACTGTTCATGTTTATAGGCGACAATTGCCACTTTCCATCAGGTGGACCATCATCATGTTTATTACTCTAAGTTGTAAGAAAAAAAAATAATAAAGACCAAAATCCTTACTAATATAAATGTGAAACTGAGTGTGTTTGTTTGTTATCTTATAGCGCCTAAATGACGTAACAAATCACTATAAATTTGATATACATATATGTACTATATGGAATGAAGAAACATATAGGCTACTTATTCCGACAAGTAAATATATACAAGTCTCGTGGACAAAACCGCAGATAAAACCTAGTATAAAATATTGTGTTACGCTATCATAATGCTCAAATTTTATAAAAAAAAAATATAAAAAATTTGGTTTATAAATACATAAACATAAATAAACAAATATAACCATAGATAATCATAAATAAAAGCATGGACACCTTAAAATAAGCAACTACGACCGTAATGCGTTACCATTCCTGACGACCAAGTTATTTTGCATGTGTACCTTTGAATTTCATTGCCATATTCCACCCATCAAACTGAATTACAGCCATACAAACACAGCTGTGTTCGTTTCACGGCAGAAAGATCAATGAGACAGAAGTGGTCAAGCATAAAAATTTTATACAGTACCTCCCTCTGAAATTTGTATAGGTAAACAATATCGGATAAAACCGATATCAGACCTACAAGGTTAAAAATACCATACAAGTTACCATATTAAAAAAAAAGTATGAAAAAATCTGTTTACAACTGCTGAAGATGTATGTATGTGTATACAAATGCGGGCGCGTGTGCATACGCACACATATACATCAACTCCACATACACACACAAAAACAAAAACATGAGAAAATTAAGAAACTCTTCTCAGTAGTAGTAAAAGTTTTTAAAGAAAACGAGGGATTTTGGGTAATTTATGCAATTTGGAATGCTAACTAAGATAGGTCGACCGATAAAAAATGGTAATTGCCACCTATACCTACACACGAACAACACTATGGATTATAAGTTTGTTTGTTTGTCACCTCTTGGCGCCTTAATGGCTCCGACGATCGTCATGAAATTGAAAATAGAAGAACGACTTGGGACAGTGACGTATTTACATAGGTTATTTTTTATCGCGGTCAATCAACACGTTGAGATCACGCGGACAAAGTCGCGGATGAAAATTAGTATACTGTAACGTCAACGCTAATGGTGTTTATCACCTTAGTCAGAGCTAAGGTGATAAACAACAGCCGTATTAATGGAACCATTAATTAATAGCGATCTTCCAAAAAAAAAAAACAAAATTAGTTCAATGCCTCTTCAACTTATATCAACTATTTTGGCATCGAGAACAAAATGCGTCAATGACATTTTTGCACGTGAGTTTATAAAAATAATACATATGTGAAATAACAGAACTGCGTATTTACATCATCTTACAATATAAAATTCTACTCCGGCCGACCTCGAATGGCATACTGCCAAGCTTTTTGGCAATGCTTGTACAGTTCAAATTTGTGTTCTAGAAGAGGTCTTAGGGTCATTGGGACACTGTTAAATAAACTTAAGTATTTTAACTGTTAGTGAACTCAAATTAGCATTAAAGATATTCTGCAAAGAGGTGAAGGGAAGAGACGGATTAAAAAAAATATATTGGAAGGGAAAGGAAGAAAATATTGGGACACTTCACACGATGCGACAATTATAAAATAAATTCATGTACATCACAATATAAGGAAATAGAGAAAGCAGGAAAAGATAAGAGAAAGAAATAATTACAGCAAACAGATTAAGAAAAAAGTTAGTACAAGTATAATGTCGTAACAAGAAATAAAAGGAGAAGTATTTGCACAAAAGTCAAATGCAAAGCTTCTTCTGTACCGTTTGTGTTTCAGCTGTGAGGCAGTTGTGTTTCCATGGCTGTGTTTTGGTTTGAAGAGTCTGATGGCATATTCATATGGCAGTGAAATGACATGGTACGGAGACATACTCGTAACACAGTAGTTCTCAGGAATGGTAACGCATAAGGATTACCATGAACATACTGGTGTATCCTGTATAATCCATCCATATGTATCGGCGATGTTCACAACTTTCCAACAGGTTGGCCATCAGTCAGCTTGATTGCCATTCTTATTAATAATTGCATTATACAAAATAGTTACACAATTGTCAGTACTGCTAAAAAGCCTATGTTTAATATCTATATGCATGTACATGATAACACGTGTTCTGCTTCCTACAGGCTTCCGACAGGCTCGGCCTAGTGTAGGAAGCAGTGATAAATTCTGTGCTAATACAAACATACTTTGTTAAATAAATAAATATATCTTATATGTTACCTATATCTTTCTTACATATAAAATTATTCACCGAGAATCGTGATGAGTGACAAAGGAAGGTTTCATTGATAAGAATATTAATAAGTATAGGATTTTTAAAGTAAGTTTTAATGCAAAACAAGCTTCCAGCCCATCAGATGTAAATTGGTAACTGTAGTTTATAAACAAGAACTGAATCACTGTGACCAATATAGTGCATGGTACCTATGGTACTGATCTTATTCTTGGTGCAGTAGATGGGAGATTAGCTAATAGTATCACTATGTGTTCCTGAGTTTAATTTTTTTTTACAACGAAGCGGCAAACCTGTATGCGCCTCACCTGATGGTAAGTGACTACCGCCGCCCATGATCACCGGCCTTTTAAAAAGGAATATATTTTTTTCTTGAAGGTTATGTTTTCGTATCGGTTCGGAAATGCATATAAGAGTATATTATGCCACTATACTAATTATTTGCTCTTCGAATTGAAACTACGTCAAGCTCGTATAGTTGCTTGGTAGAAGATACACGAATAAAATAGAGGTATCAATGTAGAAGACATGTGCAATTTTCCTCTATCTTAAATTGTCCATCATGTAATTTAGGGCTTCACTAATCTATATGAATGTGCACACAAATCTGGTTATGGAATTATGTAAAAAAAATGTGTAACTTTTTCTCCTTAGGAGGTGCTACGGGCAGTATAATTCGTAAAGAGGGTATTGCACCAGGTCGCTCAGAAAGTATTGCGAGAAAAAGTTTTTGTGTATCTGAGACTGGCCAGTTATAATTTATTTAAAAATGTGTTTAATTATAAGTAGGAACGTTCTAAATTCAAAACTTCCCTTCACATTTTTTGCCAGCGAGTCGCAAAACTTTCCGAGTGTCCCACGTATTGTATTGTAAAATCTTTAATTTACATTATTTATATTGGATGCATTATAAGATTTAATATACAATGGCGGACTTATCCCATAAAGGGATCTCTTACAGTCAACCTTTGAAAAGCTGAAAGGAAACTGTAGAATGTACAAGGGTTATAACCGTACAGCTAAAGATAAACTCAGTAATATGTAGTAAAAATTGAATATATAATACAATAAAAAGGGAGTATCAGTCATAGAGATTATTAGTGCTATTGCTAGCAAAATATTTGGTTCACCATGGTTTCAGGGTGGTTAAATCCCCGGATTAAACAGCGTATACCGGCGGGGCAGGTGGGGGACACCATTCCACTTTTATCCCATTCAAAAACACAGTAGGTATATTCTTTGATGTCCATGGTATTTATTATTGTACCAATATAAAAAAATAACTTTAGGGCAAAACTCTTGCGCAGCACACGGTGTCCCAGTGTGCTGAACTTGCTGCTGGCAATAGTACACGACCTTGAGTTATTTCAAATAGACCACCGAGTTTTCACCTTGACCCGAACACGTTTCGCGCAAGGTCAGTGCCGTTTTCTGGCAGATAGGTGATGTGGCCACGAAATATGCGATTGCGCATTTTTCTTATCGGTCGCTGCGAATAAAAATTTGTTTACTGATGACACAGAGGGTAATGAATGATAAGTTGAGTATTAATTGATAATGCATTCTATTCCTAGATCGATAAGGTAGATAATTGAAAGCAACGTTACCTCTGACAGGTACTGAAGGGTGAAATGTCAAACAGATAAGAATGTATTTGTCACCTAAGTCTGTCATGTGACCGAATGACCTGACATTGATATACTTTTATTATCCGACGTGCAATCTTATTTTTATAATTATATCAGCTTTTACGCAGTTAGTCAAATCATGCGACAAGGTGAAAAGGTGTTGCAGATTCAATTTAATATGTAAGAATGAACTCTTTTTATTATTGCACGTACTGGCCACTTATACTTTTTTATTATTAAAAATACAATGCATTCTGTCGATTCTATTCAAATTTAGTGAAATGGATGTTGAAAACGTAATAAGTATTTTATTTATCTCGTCGTCCTTATAAATATATAATAGTTTAGCCGCATTTGCATCGCAGTTATCACAGTTTTCAACAAAAGGGATTGTCAGTTATGGCATGTAGTATTGGCATTGCTAGCAAATATACCCTATTAGGTCGACTTTCACGAAGCTCCCCCTTGTAACAATCGTGGATAATTCTTGAATTCGTCACGAAGGGCTAACTGGCCTGCTTTCGTCTTCACCTATCATCCCTCACTGGCGCCCCGCCGTTGTATACCGATAGCGCAGGCGGGATTACTATTTCATCGTTACCTATTAAAATAAGATTATGTGAGAGATACATAGATACAAAAACTAGATGTTATTATATCAAAAAGTACATATTAACTTTAAAACTGTCACATTGCATGGTTCTTAAGAGAAGGAAATTAACATGAACATTTAAATAAATTATGACAAATTATTTGAGTTATTTCAAAGTTTCTCACTTCTAAATAAATCTAAAACTCTATATTAGTTATAAGAAAACGTGCATTAATAAATTTCAATGAACTTAGTAAATCTTCAAAAAAAGTTATACAATTGACACAAGTATGTAATTTATAGATTTTTTTTTAAATTTTTATTTATATTCATTTATTTAAAACACATACAAAGTATAATAGAATAAGAATTTGTATGTTCATATAAAGTGGGAATAAGTTGAGGACGAGAAGAAGAAAGACAATAGAACTTTTTGAAGTTGCAAATCCGCTATCTCCTTTAGAATATAGGGGAATCGTCCCCGCTCTCTCCTGTCGAACTAGCCATACCCTTGCCCGCTGTATTATTAGAAAAATTATCAGCGTTACAGTGGCCAATGACTTTAACCTGAACTGCCACAAAACTTGGTGACAAATTAGATAATTATTGTTTTCCTCGAAACACGCTATCTCCTTTGATGTGTTTGCCATGTTGAAGTTTTCCCAAAATCAATTTACTCGCATGAAATTTCTCGAGTGATCGTCAAGAGTGTTGCACTTCAAATAAATTTCTCTGTCACTCGCATAACCTACGCCAACGTCGGCGTTGGCTCGTCTATTCTGGTGTAGACATCATTCATCAGTTCTGTCGTTAAAGGAATTGTCGACAAAGATGTCCTACAGTGCTTATACTGTATTGTAAACGTTTACGTTGGCTTTACGCACGTTTTTAATTCGGGGATGCCCCGAATTATGAAGTACTAGTATTACCAGAGAAAAACTTTGTACGAAAGTCTTTTGCTTGAGCACCTCTGTCCCATTTATGTTTCTACCGTGAAGCAGTTTTGTTTGTATAGCTGTGTTTCGGTTTGAAGGGTGGGATATGGCAGTGAATTTACAGGGTACAGAGGAATAATACCTGAGTCCTCAGGAATGGCAACGCATGGGAGGTATCATGGGCGAAACAGTATACTCTGTTATGTCCATGGTACTGCTTATGTCTATAAGCGACGGTTACCACTTTCCATCAGGTGGGCCGTCAGCTTGTTTGCCATTCTAAGTTGCATAAATGAAAAGAAAAAAAAAACATATTATTATGTTTAAACTATTGTACAATAAGAACAAAATATCAAAACCAAATGTCGCGTTGTGTTAAAACTACACCAGCTAAGAGTTTATATAATATTTTACTAAAGCAATAACTGCTAATAGAATTCGTTGCAGTTTCTTTACAAAACTGATTTTGCTGACTATTTTTTCCAACACGTAGTTTTGCGCAGTAAAACTTATTTCGCTCAGTACATTAAGTTTCTAATAATTTTGTATTTAGAAGACACTGATTGATCATTGAAAAAATTGTTCAATAAATTTGACTTAAATAACGAATATATAAAATCGACTACAAATATGGAAAAACTAGTTATTTTGTTGTAAAAACTAAACTACAAAACTGATTTTGACAAAATATCAATGGGACTAATGTGTAAATATGTCCTTGCAGATAAAAAAAAATCCAAATCGGTTCACAACTGACGAAGTTATGAAGTAATAAACAAAAATAAAATATATCTTCATTAAGAATCTCCCTTTTTTGAAGTCGGTTAAAAAATATTACTACCAACCTACCAACGAGATTCCCTCCTGAAACTGACCGTTCTGAAGAGATGCGGTTACAAACATTTGGCAAATAACTTCTATTTATGTATTTAATATAAAACGTACCAATAAACGCGGTTTGAATTAAGAAAACTGAATCGTGTAACTAAGTTTGCATGATTTCAGAATAAGAATAATAATAATTTATTTGCTCGAAATGTGGTACAAAGGTCTTAAATGGTAACTGAGCTACACATTTTGCCTTATCTAAAGGCATGCAAATTTTGTCTTAGCACATGTTAAGTAAAAATTTATCAATTACGTATGTCCAAATAATTATTCTAAATACATATTAATTGTTACATTGTTAATTATGTCAACATGCAAAAAAAGAATTAACAAAATCGGTTGGAAATTTGCAATCGTGTAATAGGATTTCACAGATTTATTATTTGATTTTTATTTTAGGATTAGAAGATCAAGCATTAACAAGATACTTGTAGATGGATACAATTCAATGGGTAACTGGAGGTACCCGGGGGGGAAGGGATTATTAGTAATGCAGACTATCAGTCCCATTGCTGGCAATATACCCTGTTAGGTCGACCTCCACGTGATCCTCCCTGGAATCTATCGTTTTTTTTTATACAACTTAGAACGGCAAACAAGCTGACGGCCCACCTGATGGAAAGTGGTAACCGTCGCCTATAGACATGAGCAGTACCATGGACATAACAGAGTATATTGTTCCGCCCATGATACCAAGGTGTATTTATCACGATGGGCTTCATTCTCACATATCATCCCTCTGGTGCTCCGCCAGCGTATACCGATAGCGCAGGCGGGGTTACCATTCCATTATTATCCATTAAAAAAAACTGGAGGTACCCTTCAAGACTCCATTCGCAAAACGTAAAACGTAAAAAAACTCATTAAAATCGTCAGGTAACTAAAAACAGCTAATCAAATTGATAACCCGCTGTTTGAAGTCCGCTAAAAGCCTATTAAAATTTCATAAACAAATCTCGTACATTATGTAAGTATATGGATTTACGCGCCTCGCCCGTTGTATACCGAGTGGATAGTAAAATTCAACTACACAGAACTATTTGATCCTTAATAGGTCGGATCGTAAACCCAGTTACATTGAGCCGTTGCAGAATGATCGTATTGGGCGCGAACTAAAAGTTAACAAGTCATAAGAAGTGGCGATTTAAGAAGCGTTCATGAAATAATTTATTGTATTCCACAAATAAAAAAAAAAATTAATTATGGCAATATCAGTTATTTTTATTTAAACACTAAAGTACTAAACCGAGTATATTAATAAAATTTTTATGGGTGTGTAAGATAAAAAAAAGTAACAAAATCAACGTCAACAAATGTCAACAGCAATTAGGCTTTGGTGATGTTGAAAGAGGGGCGTTGCTGCCCATCCATCATATCTAGACCATTATGATCCATTAATCGCCTCTTACAATCCTCAGGGAAATGTGTGTCTCATTCTATGCCGGGACCACACGGAAACTACACTGCTCGATAACAGATAGTGTAAAAAGAAAATTAAAAGTGTATAAAAATTAATACGCGGACGAAGTAATTACACGACAGCTAATTTAAAGTTATATAATAAATAAACATTGCAATAATAATAATAATTACGTATCATGTAATAGAATAGTATAATATAACAACAAATTACAAAAAAAAACAGTGAAATAGTCGCAAACTAAAAGTGAATTAACTCGGTGTCAGCTATTTTCAGTGTTGATTAACGTTATCTGTCACTCACTAGAGCAGTGCGAAATTCAATCATTTGATGCCTAACAGGGTTCAGAAGCCACTTACATTTGGATCCAGCAGAATAATCCCGTTGTGTATGAACTAATACCGTCCATGTTACAAGAGACAGCGACAAATCGAGCGATTTAAATAGCAAATATAGAATAGTAGATATTTTATTTGATAAAGAGTACCCTAAGTAAGCTTTAATCTCTATTTTGTTTATTTGTTATGTTCCCTTCATTCCCCAATATAAAAATTATATCCCGGGATAAGGGATTTAGGTATTTTTCTGCTATCCAGCAATTAACCTGATGATCCATCCAATAAGCGGTGACAATCTTTTGTAAGTTTAAAAAAATACTTTATTATCATTGTTAATAACCATAATATTTTTCATGCAACTTAAAATGGCAAAGAAGCAGGCGGGTCACCTGATGCTTTCCATTAGGTGGGTCGTTAGCTTGTTTATGGTAACCGGAAAGGGTAACCATCAGCTGTAGACTATGAACAGTACCGTGGACATAACAGACTATACTGTATCGCCTATGATACCCTTCATATGTTACCATTCCTGAAGACTAAGGTGTTATCTTTCTGTACCGTGTAATTTTTCTTTCTTTGATCTTTGAGACAATAATGATTTTTTAAATTTACTACCTGTATAATGCATACAAAACTTGACTTTTATGTCAAGTTTTATGAGAAAAATGGGAAGAAAAATGTTCATATTTAGGAAGCATGATAATAGGATAATGATGTTGATGACAGTCATGATAAGTACTGACCGTTTTCGGTCATGGTGACAACTTTGACTCCTCTATTATTAATTATCTGCTGTTTTTGTTGTTGGTATGCTCTGATGTGGCTTACATAGCCAATCTTTAGATCTCAAATAGCCAATTAAATAGCCAATCAAGGTAAAACAATTTTTAAAATCGATTAAGTACTTTATAAATTTATTCATTACAAACAATACGACCATACTCTCTCTTTATAATATAAACACAGATATAAAGTATTAAGAAAGCGGGGGGAGGGATTGTTAGTAAAAGGGAGGTTAGTCTCTTTCGCTATCAATATACCCCATCAGGCCGACCTCCACGCGGTTCCCCTTGGAAACCGTCGTGAATAACTCTTGTTGAATTCGTTACGATGGGCTAACTGACCTGCTTCATCCTTACATATCATCTTTCACTGGTGCCTCACCAGTGTATACCGATAGCGCAGGAGGCGTTATCATTCCATTATCATCCATTAAAAAAAGGAATTAAGAGGAACTCGCTTTATCGCTCCGCTGCCGCTTATATCTCAGACCACAAACCGAGTGGAATTAAATTTATACGGCAACGATAATTTTATTATTGTATTGAAAATTATAGTAAACGAATTCGCGTTAAAATAATTTTCATATTGATTATTTATCGTGTCGAATCACAGGTCTGTATAGCGGCTGTACAGTGTATTGTCCCGAGGGGCCGCGGTGGCGTAACGTAATATTGTACTGCGATATTGTATAATAAAATATTTAATATATTACAATATTTATAACGAAACTAAGATTACAAATATATACTGGACTTATTTATTATATAATAAATTAATTAAATTTAATATCGCGCTTGGGATCTAGCGAGATATCTGTGTAACAGTTAAGTAATATCTTATAAGTATATAAAATTCTCTTGTCGCGGTGTTTGTTACCAAACTCTTCCGAAACTGCTTTACCGATTTTTATGAAATTTTGTGTGCATATTGGGTACCACTGAGAATCGGCCAACATCCATTTTTCATACCCCTCAATGATAAGCGTGACCCTCCCCAAAATTTTTTTTTTAATTTTTTTACAAATTTTTCCATTTTTATTTTATTATGATTTAGCATTGAAAAATACACACAACTTTAAATTTTCAACGTTTTACGATCAACCCCCGTCTTTTAATGGCGATTTTTATATTTCGCAATAAGTGGTAAAACAACTTTTACGGAGTCAGCTAGTATATATATACATATATATCAGCCTTTCCTATGGGGGATTTTGCCAGTAGTTGCCACGCTTGGCAGGCGAAATGGCAATCACCATTATTTATTATATTATTCTATGCTGGGACCACACAGCGATTTATATTCATATTATAATAAGTAGCCGTGTGGTCCCTGCATTGAATAGGCTATCCCTTCTTATCCCGTGGGTGTCATAAAAACCGACTAAGGGAGGGCAAATTTGCAAAAACTGCAGATTCGTAAATTTGCCATAGAGGTGACGATATGTAACAATCATTTTAATGATTTTATGACTCCTTAAGAGCAGTGGTGCATTTATTAGATTCTAGAATATTCCGCAATAACAGACAGGTCAATGTCGTGTAGGCATCCAAGGTGAGAGGTGAACGTTCGCCACTGATACGGTGCAGTAGTCATGAAAATTGTCTAAAAATAGCATTTTTGTATGATCACAGACGATATGTACTTCAGAAATATCTATTATGCTTCGAGTATTCTTTAATTTTTTATTTTTTACTAAATCTATAATTTTATTTTGATTTTATGCAACTTAGAATAGCAAACAAGCTGACGGCCCACCTGATGGAAAGTGATAACCGTCGCCTATAGACATGAGCAGTACCATGGACATAACAGAGTATACTGTTTCGCCCATGATACTCCCCATGCGTTGCCATTCTTGAGGACTCAGGTGTACCCTCTAGTCTCAGGTGTACTTCTATACCCTGTAAATTCACGCCATAACTCACCCTTCAAACCGAAACACAACCATGCAAACAAAACTGCTTTACGGTTAAAACACGAATGGGACAGAGGTACCCAAGCAAACAACTTTTGTACAAAGTCTCCCTTTGGTTACAATGTGTTTAGGCAGTTGGGAAAACGATTTTCAATAATAGGGACTAATGGCCCCCTTACTAAAAAGCCTTATCAGGTCGACCTCCACGCGGTTCCTCCTGGAAACCATCGCAATTAATACTCGTTGCATTTGTCACAACGGGTTAACCGATCTGCCTTTTCATCCTCACCTATCACCTCTCACTGGTATTCCGTCAGTGTATACCGATAGCGCAGGCGGTGTGACCATTCCATTATCACCCATAAAAAAAAATGAGTTTAGGCACGTGCGCCACGTCATATAGATGGCGTATTTTTTTTTTGAAGTATAAAATTTATCAGTGTTATCAGTAATTTAGTGCGCACATAGATAATTCAATTTCTAATACAAAACAATAACATATTGTGAAATTTTTATCGGTATTTAAAAAAAAAAACAAAAAAAAAGAAAACAAAATAGATAAATTTTTTTTTTATTTGGAACGGTAATCCATTCACGCTAATAGTATGGCATCCTATACTGGCGAGGCACCAGAAAGAGATAATAGATGAGGATGAAAAGGCAGGTTAGTTAGCTTATCTTATGATGAATATACCTGGAATTCAGCACGTTGGTTTCCAGGGGAAACGTTGACCTGATATGCTAGTAATGGAACTGATAGTCCGCATTACTAACCATCCCTTCTCCCGGTACAACCGAATTAAGGACTTTCATCTTTTCATGTGGGTTGGAAATCAAAAGTGGGAATAAAATAAAAATTCAATGACGTCAATAATACAGTTTAAGTCTGTAAGCGACGGATACCACTCTCCATCAGGTGGGCTGTCAGCTTGTTTGCCATTTTATTTATTTATTTATTTATTTATTCATTAGTACAAATATGTGTACATGGCGGACTTAATGCTAAAAGCATTCTCTCCCAGTCAACCATAGGGAAGTGTCAGAATACTCGAATGCGGTATTTATTTTATTTTTTATATTTTGAGCGGTATAATAAAAAAATATTCGCCTGTGTGCTCCGGCACAGA
Organism: Galleria mellonella; assembly: GCF_026898425.1. NCBI lineage: Eukaryota > Metazoa > Arthropoda > Insecta > Lepidoptera > Pyralidae > Galleria > Galleria mellonella. The sequence continues at coordinate 1,484,898 of NW_026442130.1, forward strand.
ATGGGCCGCCCCTACCTTTCCCGTGGGTGTCGTAAGAGGCGACTAAGGGAGGGCGGGGGATGAGCAGCAGCGACCTTCTTAAAACATCTCCAAAGCCTAATTGCGGTTGTCAACTCGCCTGCTAAGCGCGGCAACTACTGGCAAAACTCCCCTTATGGAGAAGGCTTATGTCCAGCAGTGGACAGTTAACGGCTGAAATAATATTAAAAAATTATAGGTAATGAATAACAACTTTTTTAGCATTTTCTTTTTCGATATCATAAAACCAAAATTGGACTTGTTCAAATCACTGTGCCAATATAACATTGAATTATACGTTTTGAAGCAGTACGCAGAAGCGAGTGATATCGTCGCATCGCAATCATAAGAGAAGCAATTTCCGTGTGTCACAAATGAACGTACGTACAAACATGGTACGCATTTATATATACAAGTTCCATGAAGTGGACTACATGTAATGTACTATGTTTCTTTTACTAGTTTTTCACCATGGATTTTTTCGCGTGGATTTTTTTTATATGAATGTATTTTTTTTATACAACTTAGAATGGCAAACAAGCTGACGACCCACCTGATGGAAAGTGGTAACCGTCGCCTATAGACATGAGCAGTACCAAGGACTTAACAGAGTATACTGTTTCGTCCATGATACCCCCCATGCGTTGCCATTCCTGAGGACTCAGACGTTATTCCTCTGTACCCTGTAAATTCACGCCATATCCCACCCTTCAAACCGAAACACAGCCATGTAAACACAACTGCTTCACGGTAGAAACACGAATAGGACAGAGGTACCCAAGCAATCGACTTTTGTACAAAGTTTTCCTCTGGTCTAAATAATGGAATGGCAACCCTGCCTGCGCTATCCGTTTACACTGGCGGGGCACCAAAGAGGCACCAGAGAGGGGTGCCTCGCTAACGTTAGCGCAGGCGAGGTTACCATTTCAATTAAAAAAAATATCAATAGTACCTATTTTTTTTTTGTTGTTTTTATAATTGCGATAAAATTTTCACAATATGTTATTGTTTTAAATTTGAAATTGAGTTATCTATGTGCGTAGTTAGCTTAGGCAGGGTTACCATTTCATTATCATCTATTAAAAAAAAAACTGGGGTAACTGACCTACTTCTATCCTCACCTATCATCTCACTGGTGCTCCACCAGCGTATACCATCAACTACTAGTATAGTATTATATTATCTGTGCCGTCAACACAGGTGAGGTTACCATTCCATTATCATCAACTAAAACGAAAAGCGACGTCCGCTATGAAGCCTGATACGATACCTGACGATAAAAATACCTGATTTAAAGATTGCTAGCAAAAGAAACTGATCTCCCCATTCCTAACAAACACTTAGCCGTTACCTTGTAAGCCTTTCTAAGCTGAACAAAAATAACTCATTATAATATTGTACTGGTTTCGCTTCAAATTCTTTTCTCCTACATTCTTCGCGACTCTGGAACGCGCTTCCTGATGCCATTAAGAGACTACCGACTAAACTGTCTTTCAAAAAAAAAAAACGTTCACGCTCACATTTTTACTTTATCCAAGCAGTAAGTACTTTATATTATTCTCAATTTCGTGTATAATATAGTGTATGTCATATATGTGTAAGTATATTTGTTATTTATATATATTTATTCGTTTATATATGTAATTTTAGTATGTACGTATATCAACAATTAGTAGTACCGCATTCGAGTACTCTGACACTTCCCTATGGTTGACTGGGAGAGAACGCTTTAAGCATTAAGTCCGCCATGCACACATATTTGTACTAATGAATAAATAAATAAATAAATAAATAAAATATTTATTACTTTTAAAATCCGTGCGGTCAGCCTGCATGACTGTAAAATGACGTGACAATAGCTACAACATACCGTACCAGCCACGAGACCACCCAAGGTCGCCGGTTCGATTCCTGTTTTATATATTCGTTGCCTCTCGCCTATCTCTTCCGGGAGCCGTTTCCGAACTAAGTTTATGATTTAGAATGATAGTTTTTGATTAAACTACGATAATAGAGTTGTCGACTTCCGTGCCGTTGGTACGTTATTTTGCGTCGATGAGGTGCTTGGGTTCGATTCCTGGTCGAGCCAACTTATGATATATTTTTTTAGAAATTAGTCTAAGTATATTGGGTTATTCGTATGGCGCGCGTGCCCGACTCGCACTTGGCCCGTTTCTTCCATTAAAAAAAAAAAAAGTTCCCAAATTGGTTGTATTTTTTTTTAAGTTTGTTACCTTACAACTCCGTCAGTTTTAAACCGATTTGGATTTTTTTCTAAAAGAATAAATATACTTACAGAAATTTTATCAAAATCGGTTCAGTGATTTAGTTTCGCAACCGCAATAACAGGTTTTGCCACGATTGAAATAGGTTTTATTGCGAAACACAATTTTTAATCATTCCATTAACAAATATCTCCATCTATTTGTTATTCATCTTATTGTATTATTTATGTTAAAAGTATGACATTAGGTTTTTTTTCCATCTTAACGTTAAAAAAGAGCCATCATCCTGTCCGCGTTTCACAGCTCTTTGAACAAATAGAGGGTAGACAAACGGCAAATTAAATGTAAATGCGCAAAACAGTAAATCTTAACTGATGGACGGCAATTAGAAACCGTTTAAATCCACTTGATTAATCTATTCTTTGAAGGCGTATTCTTGATATTATTGTATTTCTTTTTTTTCCTTTAAAGGATATTTATTGTGTAACTGCTATTATTGCTCGGTAGAAAGCAGCGCCCTCTGATGTTAAGAGTTTCCAAGCTGTGTTCCTTATAGATATATAGAAGACACCACGCCGGTATACATAGACCAACAGTGTATGCCGGATCCAGCGACCCGGAGGTTGTCGCCTCCGGAGTAGAAGCCAGGGTAATGGGGTACGCCCCGAGGCCCCTACTTCGCCTGCTCACACATCATCTGGCGGGCAAAGAGAAGCCCTTGATTGATTGATGTATATTATTCAAGCAACACGAAAAAAGAATAAGAAGCTAAGCATCAAAGGTAATAAAATTACCTGGAGGTAGACACCATGGTGAAAAATTCAGGGCAAGCCCGAGTGGTTTTTTTTTTAATGGGTGATAATGGTATGGTAACCCCGTCTGCACTATTGGTATACATTGGCGGGGCACCAGTGAGAGATGATAGGTGAGGATGAAAAGGCAGGTCGGTTAACCCGTCGTGACAAATGCAACAAGTATTAATTGCGATGGTTTCCAGGAGGAACCGCGTGGAGGTCGACCTGACAGGGTATATTGCTAGTAATAGGGCTATTTGACCCCATTACTAACAACCCCTTTCCCCCAGCCCGAGTGGTTACAAACGAACAAACTTACTTTCACATTTATAACATTAATAAAGATTTTACATGGTAGAGATATAAAGAAAAATGTTATTAGATTAATAAAAGGCCAATAGAAGTCAAAACTACCATTTTTTTAAATTTTGTCTGTCTATTTGTCTGTATGTTTGTTCCAGTCACACACAAAAACTACTGCACCAAATCGGATGCGGTTTTAATAGTTGTATTATAGGAGATCTAACTTAAAATCTTAAAAAAAAAAAATAGATGAGAATGAAAACAGGCCAGTTAGCCCATCATGATGAATTCATCAAGAATTGACCTGATCGGGTATATTGCTAGCAATGGGATTCTTAGTCTCCATTACTAACAATCCCTTTCCCCCCGCCGCATGCTGGTTAGCCCCCAGTGTTGTAAAAAAAAACTTGATGTCGTTTTGAAATATATCCTAAGGTTATTTACTCATATGTTTTTGTATCTATTAAAAATATAGGCGTGGAATGTATTATTTATTATATATAATCTATAAAAAAAATCTCTTTTTAAGATTGCAAATGCAACGACCAACTGCGCAATGGTACATTTGCATACAGATTGCACAAAAACATAAGTACATACAGATAATCTTCAACATTAAACACCCATATATTTATTATAACCATAAATCAGTCTGCATGTTCCGAGGTGCATCACTGAAACGGACAAAGTGCAGTGCACTTAAGTAGGCCACTCGCAAGCTATTATCGATCTTAAATTTATTACGTTAGAGTATACAATTGAATGTACGTGTAAAGTGATGTGCGACTTTTTATAACCGACGCAGTTTTAAAGGGATAATCTGAAATAAACTTTGATGCGTCCGCGTAAAATACATTTTGAAATGTTAATCACATTCAGTTCGTAGTTTTACGACTCTAACGCGATCAAACAGAGTGGACCTTAAACCAAATGGGGCAGAAGTCATTTTTCATAAATAAAGAAACGCTCTTTATGACGTTCTCTAGGTGTGAACATGGGAAATTGACCTCAGATGGGTTGCCCCTGTAAATATTTGCGTGGTTCGCGCGTAGTAAAGGATTAGGTCGAAAACTTTAACGTTTTATACATTCTGTAATAACACTTGTTTTAAAACGTAGTTTCAGAAACTGGATATAACATTTGAGAGTTATGATATTATGTTTTAATTTGTTTTTACCGGAGGTGAAGTTTGCAGGGAATCATTCACATGGATGTTAGAATTATCCACCTATATCTAACATTGAGGACAAACAAACAGAACTGTTCTGTGATAACGTGGAACCGGTCAGTTGAAAAGGTTACATCAACCGATATCATGGAGTTTGACAGCCTCATTACTAGCAATATACCCTATTAGGTCGACCTCCACGTGGTTCCCCCTGGAAACCATCGTGAACAATTCGTGTTGAATTCGTCACGATGGGCTAACTGACTAGTTCGTCCTCACCTACCATTATTCACTTGTGCCTCGCCTGTGTATACCGATAGCGCGGGTGGGGTTACCATTCCATTATCACCCTATTAAAAAAAAACAGGAGAAGGGTTTGTTAGCAATGCGGACTTGTTAACATATATATATCGTACAACAACACAACATTTTTTTTTATACGACTTAGAATGGCAAACAAGCTGACGGCCCACCTGATGGAAAGTGGTAACCGTCGCCTATAGACATGAACAGTACAATGCACATAACAGAGTATACTGATTCGCCCATGATACCCCCCATGCGTTGCCATTCCTAAGGACTCAGGTGTTATTCCTCTGTACCCAGTAAATTCACGCCATATCCCACCCTTCAAACCGAAACACAGCCATGCAAATACAGCTGCTTCACGGTTGAAACATGAATGGGACAGAGGTACTCAAGCAATCGACTATTGTACGAAATAAACGGTAGTAGAATATAATAGAATTTTCTTGCTAACTGTGTACATATAGCAGAAAACATTGCTTTGGACTTGACATTAGTATCAATAGTTTTTTTTTTTTCGATTGGTGAAAATGATATGGTAACCCCGCCTGCGCTAACGTGATACGCTGGCGGAGCACCAGTGAAGGGTGATAGATGAGAATGAAAACAGGCAAGTCAGCCTATCATGATAAATTCATCAGGAATTAACCATGATAGTTTCCAGGGAGAACCGCGTGGAGGTCAACCTTATTCTCAGTCTCCATTATTAACAATCCCTTTTCCCCCCAGTATAAACAATTGTACCCTATCAGGCATGCAACAATTTAAGAACAGGTAATTAGCTAGCAATTACATTCATATCGAAACATTGGGGGGAAAAGGATTGTTAGTAACGGGGTCTAATTTACCCATTGCTAGCCATACACCCTACCAGGTCGACCTCCACGCGGTTCGCTCTGGAAATCGTCGTGGTTAATTCTAATGGAGTTCGTCACGATGGGCTGACTGACCTGCCTTTTTATCCTCACCTGTCATCGCTCACTGGTATCCCGCCAGCGTATACCGATAGCGCAGACGGTTTTTTTTTTATTATTTTTTAATGAATAATAATGAAATGGTAACCCCACTCGCGCTATCGGTGTACACCGGCGGGGCATCAGTGAAGGATGATAGGTGAGGATGAAGCGGGTCAGTTAGCCCATCGTGACGAATTCAACAAGAATTGTTCACGATGGTTTCCAGGGGGAACCACGTAGGTCGACCTAATAACGCATATTGCTAGCAATGGGGCTGTCAAACTCCATTGCTAACAATCTCCCCCCCCCCCCCGCGCATACGGGGTTACCATTCCAGTATCACCCATTAAATAAAAAAATATCGAAACATTTAACTACATTAATTAATTCAAAATAAATATTAATTATTTGGTTATTTTTTTATTTCAACCGTTATCTGTCCACTGGTGAACATTAGCCTTCCCCATAAGGGGAGTTTTGCCAATAGTTGCCACGCTTGGCAGGCGGGTTGGCATCCGCAGTTAGGCTGTTACATATGTTTTAAAAGGGACGCTGCTGCCTATCCCTCGCCTCCCTTAGTCGCTTCTTACGACACCCACGGGAAAGGAAGGAACGGTCCATTCCATGGCGATTATTAATTTATGGAGTTTTAGCATTAAAGTAAATTAATAAGTACGATATCAGTGTAGAGATTTCTAGAACTAAACTCATAAGTCCAGATGCACGTAAACAGTACGTTTTGTTTATTTTATTAAGCAATGGTTTACGTTACTGCATGTGATTTCAAAATCACCTTGGGTGCATCGGGTGGGAAGCATGTGTGCATTCCGTTTATATGTACATACGAGTATATCATGTATTGTACAGTTGGAAAGAAAGTTAATTAGTAAATTATATAATATATTATGAATTTTAATCTTCTATACTTATATGTAATAAATCTGTAGAGAGGTCCTGTATATATAGACCAGATGAAGCCTTTGTACAAAAGTCGTTTACTTGGGTATGAATTAAACAAAGTAATTCTAATCAAATCTAATCAAATAACCAGTGATATGAATGTTGGTGAAAAAGTTAGAGGAGAACAGTTAGTTTTTATTACAGAGTTACAATTAAAGCAGTGAGATAAGACGGTCAAAATATAAAGTTTTATTCCTTTTAAAGTTATTAACTTCATAATTATGCATTAAATTACTATCTATGACTGCAATAAACATTAAAAGAGTATATTACATTTTATTAAAAAAAAAAAATTTAGACTTACCCATTTATGGAAATAACCATCTTGGTCTTAGCATAGAATAGGCCACTTCTTCCTTGGTGGGTATCGTAAAGCAACTAAGAGAGAGCGAGGGATGGGCATCAGTGTCCTTCTTAAAATATCATTAAAAGTTAAACTGCGCTTGCCAATCCGGTTGCCAAACGTGGCAACTACTGACAACCCCTCAACGGAGGCTTCTGTTCAGCAGTGGACATGATATGTAATTGTTTAGACTTATATCGCCGATCTAACAGGTCAAAATGTAATCTATCTATACTTATAATAAATCTGTGGAGAGGTCAATTCTGTACATGAAATATATATTTCCAAAATAACTATCAGGCGGTGATTAGTGATCGATACTGATGCCAAAAATGCAATCAGTAAAGTTTTTGTCTGTCTGTCTGTCTGTCTGTATGTTCGTTATAGAAACAAAAACTACTCGACGGATTTTAACGAAACTTAATACAATTATTCTTCATACTCCTGTGCAGGTTATAGTATACTATTCATCACGCTACGATCAATAGGAGCAGAGCAGTGAAGGGAAATGTTGGGAAAACGGGAGAAGTTACTCCATTTTTAAGCTTCCGTCGCGTGTGCAGCCTTAATGGCCACTTTTTAAAATGTAAAAATGTCCACCCGTGCGACGCCGGGACGGGCCGCTAGTCCCCAATATATCTAGTTCGAACACTGTCAGTAAACTTTTTATACGAGTATATTCTGCGAATACGCCCACGTCTGTCCAACGACCTTTCAGTAATGGAATTGATACAAATATTTCATATTGGAACGACTTTGTTTAAATTATATTTGGGTATTTATTAATATATATTGTACACAAAAAAATAAGTGGTCGACAAACTGAAGGCAATTGCCAGTGAAATGAACTGTCCCATCCTAAAATATTGGGTGGGACAGGTTATCAATGCAAGAGCGTCACGACCGCTCATTTACTAACATAGGTTAAGTAAATTTGTAACTAACAAGATGGGCCTTATGGTGTCTAAATGAATAAATTATATATATATATATATATATATAGACATGAGCGGTACCATGGCCATAACAGAGTATATTGTTTCGCCCGTGATACCTCCTATGCGTTGCCATTCCTGAGGACTCAGGTGTTATTCCTCTGTACCCTGTAAATTCATGCCACATCCCACCCTTCAAACCGAAACGCAGCCATGCAAACACAACTGCTTCACGGTAGAAACACGAATAGGACAGAGGTACCCAAGCAATCGACTTTTGTACAAAGTGATATTGTACAAAGTCTCCCTCTGATAATGTACAAAGTCTTCCTCTGGTAGTACCTAAGTAGTAGTAGTTAAATTAATAAAATTAAATATTTGTATTTAGAACTGGCACACTGAAGTAAGTTCCAATATTGAAAATTTATATCGTGACTAATTCAAGATGGAAGAAGTGACCCACAAAAAAAACAATTGTCACAAACCAATCATAATATTACATACATACATATCTGCCACGCCTGTCTCCCATTAGGGTAGGCAGAAACAATGCAACGCCAAATGCTTCGATTCAAACAAACCTCTTTCGCTTCTTCCACATTCATCAATCTTTTCATACATGCTCGCCGGTTACGGGTACTTTTAATTTGACCCTTCTTCATAATATTACAATGTTACATAATATTATTATAAATCGTACATATTACATAGGCGAAGTTCCATTACAACTTGCTGACTCTAATTTTTTTTTAATGTATGATAATGAAATGAAAATCCAACCTGCGCTAACGGTATACGCTGGCGGGGCACCAATAAGGAATGATAGGTGAGAATGACAAGGCAGGTCAGTTAGCCCATCTGAAATTCAGCACAATGGTTTCCAGCAGCTACCGCGTGGAGGCCGACCTGACAGGGTACATTGCTAACAATGGGACTGATAGTCCGCATTACTGGGGGGAAAGGGGTTGTTAGTAATGGAGACTGAGGATCCCATTGCTAGCATTATACCCAACCAGGTCGACCTCCCCGGCGGCGGTCGGCGTTTCCCCCTGGAAACTATCATGGATAATTCCTGATGAATTCATCATGATGGGCTAACTGGCCTGTTTTCATTCTCATCTATCACCCTTCACTGGTGCTCCGCCAGCGTATCCCGTTAGCGCGGGCGGGGTTACTATACCATTTTCACCCATCAAAAAAAATGCTGGTATGCCAGAGGAAGGGGATTGTTAGTAATCTGGACTATCAGACACATTGCTAGCAATATGCTCTGTCAGATCGACCTCCACGTGACCTCCCTGGAAAAAATCGTGCTGACTCCCAGGTGTATTCATTACAATGGGCTAACTAACTTGCCCTTTCATTCTCATCTATCATTCCTTACTGGTGCTCCAGTGTATCCATTTTCACCCATAAAAAAAAAACTCCGCATTACTAACAATCCCTTCCCCCTATCTAATAATAATATCTATCTATATTATTAATTCAACATCAATTACCGAGATCAATCTAAAACATTTAGATGTCAATTTTTCATGGTACAAGGGTCACGGGTTCAATCCCTCCGAACATAAAAACACAATAAGTACATGCATAATGCATGTAGCAGTAAAATAGTGCGACCGCCGCTAGCTGGCCATTGTGTACACTTAATGTGATTTGTTTTACGATCGACAAATCAGTGCGTGTATCTACGGCACTAGGTCAGTGATGTTGGAAAACATTTGATGTGGCACTTTCTTGGGTTTGCACAACTACTCGCGTCATACCCGTGAACGAATACTGTTTACAGACAAATTTGTGTATACATTTATGGCGTAAGATCTATTTTAAAATATTATATAATACCCCATTATGATATTTTCTTGAATTTGTGCAACTAATGGTGTCATACTCGTGAACGGATGCTTTTTTTGGTTGATGGATGATAATGGAACGGTAACCCCACCCGCGCTATCGGTATACACCGGCGGGGCACCAGTGAAGGATGATAGGTGAGGATGAAGCAAGTCAGTTAGCCCATCGTGAGGAATACTAGTGAGACAGTGGTACTTAAGCAGATATATATCATATAAGCTTTAAAACTGTCCACTGCTGAACATAAGCCTCCCATTTTGGATGTTTTGTCAGTAGTTGCCGCGCTTGGTAGGCAGATTAGTAACCGCAATTAGGCTTTGTACCCCTCGTCCTTCCTTAGTTGCGTCTTACGACATCCACGGAAAAGGAGGGGTGGCCTGTTCTATGCCGTGACTACACAGCACAGCACGATTTTGTGCACAGTCTCCTTCTAAATATTAACGCGAGGAGCGACGTTAAATTGATTTTTGTTTAACATATCCATTGTTTTTTATGCATCTCTCGTATTCGTACACCGGTGATTCTAATTTATTTTACGGTTTCATTGCTCTAAACACTACATATGTGTTTTATACGGGACCCGTCAATAAACAAGCATATTGTTGCCCTTACGTTTTATTATTGCAATGAAACCATCTCTCAGTATCACTTAGATAATAAGATTCCTCATTAACTATTTTTTTTTTTTTTTTTTTTATAGAACTTAGAATGGCAAACAAGCTGACGGCCCACCTGATGGAAAGTGGTAACCGTCGCCTATAGACATGAGCAGTACCATGGACATAACAGAGTATACTGTTTCGCCCATGATACCCCCCATGCGTTGCCATTCCTGAGGACTCAGGTGTTATTCCTCTGTACCCAGTAAATTCACGCCATATCCCACCCTTCAAACCGAAACACAGCCATGCAAACACAACTGCTTCACGGTTGAAACACGAATGGGACAGAGGTACCCAAGCAATCGACTTTTGTACAAAGTCTCCCTCTGGTAACTAGCTATATCCAGTGGCTTTGCCTGCATTAGTTAAAATAAATGTAATATGGGTATTTTTTTAATGGGTGATAATGGAATGGTAACCCCACCCGCGCCATCGGTATACACCGGCGGGGCACCAGTGAAGGATAATAGGTGCGGATGAAGCAGGCCATTTAGCCCATCGTGACGAATTCAACAAGAATTGTTCACGATGGTTTCCAGGGGGAACCACGTGGAGATCGACCTAATAGGGCATATTGCTGGCAATGGGGCTGTCAAACTACATTGCTAACAATCCCTTTCCCCCCTGTAATGTGTCTATTAATCAATGGTTCTTTATTCTTTATTGTAAACGCAAACATAATGTTAAGAACAATTAATTTTAAACGTAACGTAACGTAAGGCGAGATTGTTTCTCTAATAAGAGATTTCTTCCAGCAAACCATATCTATCTATGTACAAAATTTTATAGAAATCTGTTCAGCTGTTGAAGCATGATTGAAATATATTATCAAATATTTAAATATCTTAATTAGAGATGGGCAATCCACCTGGGTGGGTTTAAAGTCTGGTGGGTAAAAACCGGGTGTTTTGGGTTTATTGGGTTTAAACCCCATAAACACCCAAATTTTTGGGTGTTTATGATTTTGTACTTCATCATCGTCATCTCAGCCGCAAGACGTCCACTATACTGGACATAGACAATATTATTATGCAGCCTACAGAATAAAAAACTTTTAATTTGATTTTGAGTTTATTAAGAAAGAGATGAAAGTAAAATGTAAAACTACAGTCAATCACTGTCAGATTCAGAGTTATTACAAGCGATGAATTGTATAGGTTCGATAGGCTCTATTTCGTCTAAACTGTTATGTTCATTTACTTGCTCAATGAAAGCTTCTAAGGTATTTTCTTCATTAAACTGAATGTCCTCGCATTCAGCTTTATGTTTAAGATTCCAGTTATAACAAATGAATGAAATTTTTTCAGTTCTTTCAGTTGTAAGTCGATTTCTTTTGTTATTATGTATGTAGCCTTGGATACTAAAGGAACGCTCAGTGGCTGCCGAAGTACAGGGAGCTGATAGAATACGAATCGCTACTTTGCTTAACTCAGTGGAACCACAAATACCTTTCCACCATATTAGGGGCTCAATGCTATCTAATGAGCTCCATACAAATCCTCTGGCCCAAAAGTTTTCTTTAGCTTTATAACACGCCAAATCTGCCATTACATTTGACAAACTTAAGTGTTGGCTTAAATTGTAGATTAACTCCATACCCTTAAGTTCTTCCTCTTGAGTAAGTTCGACTCCTAGAGTCCTGGGGTCTAGAATATATGCTGCAAAATGTATTGGCCTCATTGCCATATTGCATCTTGAAGATACTGATGTTAGAATCTGCTGTTTGCTTTCTTCGCTCAATGTCGAAATCTCATTTAATGCAAAACGTATCTTAGCTTGTACATCTCTAAATGTAATGTATGTGCGATGCAAACGATTCTGGTCGCTCTCTAAGTAAAATATGCTTTCAGTGACTGGTTCCAAAATACTTATACATTCCCCTGTCTTCGTCCAGAAATCATCACTTAGAATTAAATCTTTAATATCTCTTGAAATTACCACATCTTCTCTAACTGTTAATATTTGCAAAGCTATCTTATTTGCTTTCAAACTTTTTAACGAAGTAACATGACTTCCCCATCTTGTAGCACAAGGCAATTTTAGTGTTTGTGTAGAATCTTCACCCTGCCTTGATTTTATCAACAAGGAACTTAATCGTTGACTCCTTTTAACAGTTTTTATTATATTTATGGCTTGCATAATAAACACAGTTACTTCTTGTATCTTTACAATATCTTGGCACAACAAGTTAAGGATATGTGCACAGCAACCGAGAGGAACAACATGTGGATATTTGAGTTTTGTTAATTCGAATGCCTTTTGTATATTTCTAGCGTTATCGCCAATAAGTACAAGAAACTTATTTGCTCCATACACTTTCATTACTTTTTCAACTTCTTGGCTAAGGTATTCACTAGTGTGAGGATTACTTTCTGTATTCAAACTTTTAACGTATGCAGGTTGAGGTTTTGATATAAGAAAGTTTATTATTCCTTCATTTCTTAAATTAGACCAGCCATCGCACTGAAGGTGTAAGTAACTACAAGCATTTAGTTCCTCATTTAACTCAAAACGCATTTCTCTATATATTTTATCTAAGTATTTTGTCGCTAAAGCTTTACGTGAAGGTATTTTAAATTTTGGTTGCAATTTTTCGAAAAATTGTATCCATAAAGGATGTTGCACCATCGATAATGGCGTCCCTGTTACAAATATAGCTCTCGCTAATTCTGTTTTTATATGATCATCGGTGTCTTGAAACTCAGCATTTATTGTAGTGTTAGCAGACGACGAGGGGCTTATAAAAGAATCATTTGTCTCTATCTCTGACAGTCCAGACATTTTGGTTTTGGACGAGCTATCTTTTATAAGTTTCATAGAGTCTTTTAATGTTTCTGGAGATTTTGGACAAGTGATAAGATGTTGAAGCATTTTGGCAGCATTACTGAATTTGTAGACCTTATTACAAAGCTTGCAAGAAACAGACTTGTTTGGTAAAGTACGGTAGTGCTCCCATATGCGTAAATCTTTAGGTCTCCCCATTGAACCTAAAAAAATGAACGATGATTAGTTGGTCTAACGAAAATTCAACAATAGAGTGCCTATTTTTTTACAATGATTATTTCTTGTTATTTACAATAAATTTATTAAAAAAATAATAAAATAAATACAAAAAACCTTTGTAAAATTACATATCCTCGGAGGATTAAACGCAGACGCTAGTTTATTATCGTATTGTTCTGTATTTTTCTCAGCAACTTCTTTAATTCGATTAGGTACTTACGCATATTATGTTAAAAATAAATATCTAGTACACATCTTAGGCTATCCACCATTATTATCCAATGACGACTCTCAGCTAACTATGCACTATCATCCAAAATAAACGTGTATGGAAAATTTTATCCCAGTCGGTTGAGGATTGAGGATAATTGCATCAACATACGAACATACCTACATACTTTTATTTACATAACGCAAGCTAAATAAAAGCTTGTAATAATACATCTAATTTTAAGTTAAAATTGTTAAGTGATCATGATATAATTGTATCATTCAAAAATCCACTTACCTTTAATTATTTCTTGTTAAGTATAAATATTATTTCAAATCTGCTCCCTTAATATGCACTTTTTTACTGCTTTTCCTACCTAACACGTTACCAGGAAGTCACGTTACCAGAGTCAGAGTAATAGTGAACACGTTTGACAGTGATTGTCGTCGCCTCATATTCAGCGTCGACGAATAGGGGAATCCCCAGTCATAATGTATTGCATGCGTGGCGGTCTTACTTCAAATCCATAAACAAAGAGATAATTACAGAACTCGATACTAGATGGCGCTGTTTTTGTTTGAAGAAAGTTTGCGGGCTAAAATACATAGAATTTCATCAATGACTTCCACAAAGAACAACATTTCTGTTTTTTCTAAGTCCGTATCTCTTCCGTATATTTCATAAGATATAAGCTTGGGCTACATTGTTATGCAACGTGATTTTGTCGCTGTCTTGCTAGCAGGGTTGACAGATATACGATTTAAATCGTACTCATACTATTATTTGTCTATTTTTTAATGTATGATCGTAAAGATTATGATCGTAATTCGCACAAAAACATACGACTTTTTGGTTACCTGGCAACATTTTTATTATGAAACGAACATGCTCACATCATCAGTCACATGCAACAATTTATTGGGGATTTCCCCTTCACATCTGGCAGTCCTGCTTGCTAGAATATAGGTAAGTCAGCCACAGTTACTGACGATCGATATTTAAAGGGTATTGTTTTTGTGCTAAATATTTCATAAAAACGTTATTTAATACTTTGTGGATTATTAATTTAGTTGATAATTACTGGAAGTAAAATGGATGCTAATTTGAGAGATCAAGATCTTCGTATAAAACAGTTAATAAAAGAAAATCTACGTAAGTACTCTTTTTATACCTAGGTAGGTAAGGTATAATAAACACAAAAGGTACTTAGATCGCGTGTGTTCGAAGCATTTATTCTAATAAATTTAATTTAAAATTGTAGAAAGAAAAAAATGTCTGCCAAGCCGTAGCCGAAGCCGATCTCCAAATATATTTGGCGATAGTGAGACCCAGTGTCCAGATGATTTACCCAGCGTCGTCGCAACAAAGAAAAAAAACGAGGATAAAGTAAAAGAAAATTTACTGAAAGAAGAAACAAACTGTTCTAAATGCTTAATTTATGGAGAAGAGGATAAAAGAAATTAGTATTTCGGACTGTTAGTGGCTCAAGAATTTAAATATATACGGCCATGTGTGCGAACGAGGTGTTATGAAGAAATTTTAAAGTATCTACGGGAAGCAAAAGGCCAACATGTTGATCAACTGCAACATGAAAACACTGAAAATTAATTACTTTCATTTTATTATATATAGATTTTTAAAATTTCCTGAAATATTATTAGTTAACGTTTTATTTAATATTGTAGAATTGATCAATACAATTTATAAAAATAATTTATTGGTATTACTTACATATTTTCAAAAAAATACGTAAAAACCTATTTTTTTGGGTGATTATGGGAGTTTATGGGTGTTTATTGGGTTTTTACCAAAGCACCGGGTTTAAACCCGGTGCTTTGCCCATCTGTACGTGTGGGTTATCCATATCGATTACAATTTTTTTTTTAATAAAATCAGTTCACAAGTTATACGAGTTATATACAAGAAACCTAAGGACGTATTAAGAAACATTTGAGATTGCTTCAAAATTAATTTATGTTTTGTGACGTTGCTTCGTACCGTGAAACTAGGAAATTCAATTTGGAAAACTAAGACAGTGAGGTTAGACGAAGATGGTTATAAAACTTTACGACGCAGCTCTGTCTAGTTAAGATTTCATTATTCTTGAATTTGACTTGGATATGAGAGTATAATGGAATTTGAGTTAGCTTATAATAGAAACAGACTGTACAAGAGTCGTTTCCATGGGTCTTTTACTTTGTCATACTCATCTTTCTGTCGTCAAACAGCTGTGCTTTTATGGTTCTGTTTTAGTTTAAAAAGTTATTATATAACATAAAAAGTTATTATATTCCATCATCTTCGTCATCGTCATCATCTTAGCCATTATCTGTCCATTGCTGGACATAGGCCTCCCCCATAAACTGCCATAAGAATCGGTCCTGAGCCACCTGCATCCACTGACTCCCTGCAATGTATTTGAGGTCGTCACTCCACCTAGTGTGTGGTCCTCCAACACTGCATTTGCCTATTTGTGGTTGCCATACAAGAACCTTTCTTCCCCATCGGTTGTGGGCTCTTCAAGCTATGCACAACGTCTTCCTCAGGAATGGCAACATATGAGGACTATTATGGGTATTACAGTACACTCTGTGATTTCCATAAAGCTGTTCATGTATATAGACGACGATTATCACTTTCTATCACGTAAGCCGTCAATTGTTTTGCCATTTTCAGTTGCGACAAATATTACAAAACAATTCAATAAAATAAATAAACAGTATACTCTGTTATGTCCATGGTACTGCTCATGTCTATAGGCGACGGTTACCACTTTCCATCAGGTGGGCCGTCAGCTTCTTTGCCATTCTAAGTTGCATAAAAAACAATGTAAGTACTATAAAAATCCTCAACATGTATATTTAGATAATAATATCATCAATTTCAAAACTAATACAATTTTTATAGCGCTACATTTAACGTTAATGTTAAAAAATGTTAGGCTTGTTGAAGATCTAAATTTAAATTACGAATTTGCCATCAATTTAAATAGAAAGTAATAGTGGCCTATCAATGACAGTTTGATAATTACCAACGATTCTACGCCTACAGTCGGTATTCTGTCCTTGACTTGTCTCTTGAACTGAGTTTTGGGGTCCCAAATAGCAATTTATATGGTCCCGATGACTCTTGACATTATCCATCAAGGACAACTGTATCCCCTTTATCTAACTGCGGTAGAAACCAGAACAATATTTTAATCAGCGAAATAATCGAATAGGTATTAGTTGAACTTCAAAACGTATGTATTTAGTTAAAATCGATCGAGCAGACTACATTTTAGATTTTAGTCTAACTTTAAAATAGGTGTAAGACTTATTAAAATGGGTTGAGCAAGACATGAGGGGCAGTTTGACTTTTTAAAAAAGGTATATATTTATATAGGTATAGGTTTTAAAAATATAGGACTTTTTTATGCAACTTAAAATAGCAAACAAGCTGACGGCCCATCTAATCATCGTAATCGTCACCTATAGACATGAACTATGGACATTGTTTTGCCCATGATACCTTTCATGCGTTGTTATTCCAGAGAACTAAGGTGTTATTCCTCTGTACCCTGTAAATTCCCTGTCATATCCTGCATTCAAACCTACACAGCCATGCTAAATAAATTTCCTAGAATCTAGTTTTCTTTAATAATTATACCATTACTAGACTAATCGATTCCCTAATTCTCATTTCCACGTCGTTTCCTCTAGGAACTATCGTTGTTATTTTTTGATGAATTGTCGTAATGGACCAACGGACTTGCTTCATTCCTCACCTATTGTCCTTCTCTGGTTATCTAACTATATATAGATAACAGATAGATTGTCCACATTAACATAGCACCCCTCTCTAACTTTTTCCTCTATGCGTGTGATCAAGTACAGACATGGTACTCTGTTTTTGCATGGGAAAAACCGTCTTCAGTAGCGTCTCCATTTGAAACTGTGTAAATATTTTATTCAAACATTTTTAATTCTTTGGATTTTTGATTGGCATACTATGTTATCGTAGACCATCTATATACATACCACCTATACCATAGAGAAAAATAAAACGTAGCTTACAGATTCAAGAAAACATTTTGATTATGTGAAAATATGAATCACGATTACGACTGAACTCCGAGAATCTCGTTCAATATTGTTCTTTTACAATAAAAACTGGCAAAATGTAAGCTCTCACCTGAAATATGCTGCAACAAGCAGAAAAATATAAGAAAGGTTTCATAGAAATATCGGAAAATCTCACAAAGTATACGAGTATCTTTGTGAGCCCCCCATCTTCCCGATAAATATCTTGATCATAAAATATGCAAGGTTTTATAAAATTCCCACGGGAATTAAGAAAAGGGATTTCTTGCGGGCAAAGTCACGGGTGATACTTAATATTTCATAGTTGATAACACTCATCGTTCGTGTAGTTATGACTTGAATAGAATCTGTTTTCTTACATAAAGGAACTCCAATCGGTAAGTAATTTAAAAAGCTTTCTTATAAGAAAACTGTCATCAACGTAAACCAAAGTCCTTTGGAAAAAAACGTTACGTAATTCTTAGTAAGGATAGTGATTGATGTTCAGACGGCACAGGTACCTTTATAAAGAAATTCGTCTTACTATTTCTTGTTATTACGTATCTCTGTATTATGTATGTTCTTGCTGTGTCTCACGTTATACCCACCCACGAGTATTCTACCATATTTTATTTTGTGTCATTTCTTATTTAATTTTTTTTTTATTTTTATATTCTAATTTACGATATATCATCATCACTTTTTATCATCGCACCGTTCGCCATCGACAGGGAATTACATAATTCATCCTCATACGCTTGAACCTAGCGTGAATTTACTGAATACTGAGGAATAACACCTGACTCCTCAAGAATGGCAACGCAAGGGGGGTATCATGGGCGAAACAGTATACTCTACTATGTCCATGGTACTGCTCATGTCTATAGGCGACGGTTACCACTTTCCATCAGGTGGACTGTCAGCTTGATTGCCATTCTAAGTTGTATAAAAAAAAACCTAAATAGTCACGTACAGTGCAATTTCAGAGATTTTTTTTCCCACAAACGTTCAGGCTGTGGAATGCGCTCCCTGTTGAACTTTTTTCTAGACTTCTGTATAGGGTTCTTCAAAAGGGTTACTTCAGGGTAGGCAACGCGCACGTGATACTCTTAGTGTTGCAGGTGTCCATAGACTACAATGAACGTTTACCATCAGACGGGCTGTATGCTTGTTTGCTACATTAGTGGTATAAAAAAAATCATCGTCATTATATCAGTAGTTATCGAATCACTGTTGAATATAGGCCTCCCCCATAGATTATCATAAGGAACCGGGCTGATGAGGCAGTATACCACTGAGGGATTTTGCCGGTAGTTTCCATGCTTTGGTAGACAGGTTGGTTACTGCAGTTTGGCTTTGGCGATATTTTAAGAAGAACGATCGTTAAGTTCCTTTAGTCGTCGCTTACGACTCCCACGGGAAAGAAAAGGGTAGCCCATTCTATGTCAGGACCACACGGCAAATTAATTTAATTTATTATATATCTGTAAGCGTAATTGAGCGATATTCATCCAATATTAATAACCGATATTAAAGAGGAACTTGGTATAAAAATCCTCTGTTTGGTATTCTCTGTCCCATCATATTTTTGCCGTAACTGTGTTTGCATGACTGTCAGTTTGAAGTTTATATCTCACACATAACAATCGCCATGTGCCTCGTCATAGAATGGGCCACCCTTTCCTTTTCCGTGGGTGTTGCAAGAGGCGACTATAAGAGGGCGAGGAATGGGTAGCAACATCCCACTTAAAAGGCCTAAATGCGGATGCAAACCCGCCTACCAAGTATGGCAACTACTGGCAAACTGGGGAAGGCTTACCGTCCAGCAGTGGACAGTTAACGGCTGAAATAATAATAATAACAACAAAAAATATAGCAATGGGATATTACAGGGTATAGAGGCATAAAATACGTGTATTCTATGATATCCGTAGAGCTGTTAAAATTTATAGGCGACGGTTATCACTTTTCATCGGTGGGTCGTCAGCTTGTTTGGCATTCTAAATATAATAAAAAAAAAAACAATAAAATTTTTGTACGAAAGTGATTCGACGACTTTTCAATGAGAATCGGTATCTCCCAAGAGAAGATTTAATTGCAATTTAAGTAATAGTATTATTTCATCAAGTTTCAACAATGGAGTCCCTAAATATCGTGGTTTTCGTTATGGGACTTGGGTTTCAGAAATAGTTCACATAATAGGGGACTAGTGCGTAATGTACGAAGATTTACGTTACGACTGCGTTTATGTTTATGTCTATAAGTTTAAGTGAATGAAAATGTGAGTTTCCGCAACCATTTGTTGAAGTTGCAGTGTATTTTTCAATACAAATTATCTACGTAAACGCTGACGGCGTAAGAACAATAAATCTGTGGCGAACTCACGCTTCAGAATCTGCTTAAACAGCATTGCCCGAAAAAAGATAAACAAGTGGAAATGCAATGAATAGTATACTCGTAAAAGTGAACGAATCATTAAAAACATGGAGTCGAGACAAAAAAAGATTCCTTGAAACTTTCAAATTAAATATCAATTAAGTTTGAGAAGAAAGTAGAGACTTAAAACATTTCAATCTTTATCGTTTCAAATGTGCCAAACTAAATTTAAAAAGGACGAAATATGAGTTCGTGTTAAAGATACGTGAATCTCGATTTATCTATAGACAATATATAATCTACGAGCAGAATCAAATACTTAGCGTAAATAATGAAACTCCTTGTCTAGACGTTGTATTTTTAGGTAGATATCATTTATGAAAAGATACGTTTACATAACATAGACAAAATATATTACACTTAATTTAGCATAGACTTCAAATTTATATATTCAAAATGTTTAATTCTTCAATTTTAATATATTCGTCGATTGCGTTCCAGTTTCTCGTAGTCGTAGTTTCTGATTGTATGTATGTGTACCTTTTGTTTGACGTGTTTGTATGTCTGTTTATGGCATCGTGGCTCGTAAACGAATTGACCGATTGTAATGCGTCTTTTTGTTTGAAATTGGACGTGATCGAAATGGTTCTTAGCTACAATTACTGAAGATCTGTTCAGGCGTTTAAAGTTCATCGGATCTTTTTATAGGTTTGTTCGTATCGGACTTTTTTTTATATTTTTAATGAATTTATATACATGTATTAAAAAATAGACATATAGTCTGTTTCGACAGATATTAATAAAAAAGTAACCAAGTGTTTTTATCGTAATTATAACGATCATACCTAAATTAAATTAATAATTAATTTTAATATTTAATCAATAGTTTTTTTGTTGGTACTACTCTATTGGATTTCAGTAGACTGTCTTATATTGTTATTTAGTTAAGTTATTGTTGAATTAGGATGAGTTAGTTATTCGTTTATTCACATTTTCAACAAACTACTTTTCTGGTCCCGGCATAGAATAGGCCACCGCTTCTTTGCTCGCAGGTGTTTTAAGGGGGTGACTAAGGGGACTTAATGGTCAAAGGTAACAGCGTGTCTCTTAAAACATTACCAAGGACTGACTACAGTTGCCAACCTGCCGATCAGCAGTGGACAGTTAACGGCTTATATATATGACGATAGTTTTCTGAATGAATTTATATAACAAATTCTATTCTACTATTATTGAAAGCCTTACCTAGATTTTGATCTAAATATAGACGGAGAGGTCAGCCGAAGAATCCAAATAAGTTAGCAGCCTTCGGGGAAACTGCGGCACAATTTCGCATCAGAAATACCTTAAAGTTTGAAGTCGAAAATCTTTTATAATTAGTGCGTGTTACCAGTGACTTACGGAATTGAAGATCGTGATCGGTGTTGAGAAGTGTCTGCTGGCGCTGAGAAAGAAGGGGAACCAATTTGTACTTACGGAATTGAAATGTGGTCTTATGTCTAATGATGAAGCCTAGCGTCGCTCTGAGAGCTAATAAATGACAGATAAAAACCGAAATGAGGATTTATATGCAGAGAAATTAAAGTGAAAGCAATACAAAGAGCTTGCAAAATATTCCCGTAAAATAAACACAGTGTATTTTCTTTTATTAGAGGGGAAGAGGAGATTTATTAATAATGGGGCATTAGGTAAGGTCTCTCTCCATGGAATGTTGATTCCTATTGAAGTCGTCCCGATGAACCCTCTAACCTGATTTAATCTTCACCTGATGCCCATCACTGGTACCCCACCAGCGTATATTGGTAGCGTAGGCTTCATTCCATTATTATAACTTTAAAAATGCCCTACAGCACTCCGGCACTATATCATATGATTTTACTGACACAATATAATTGCAGATCAAAATATGAATTATAATTTTTTTTTATTTATGCAACTTGGAATGGCAAACAAGCTGACGACCCTTATGAAAAGTGGTAACCGTCGCCTATAGACATGAGCAGTACCATGGACATAACAGAGTATATCGTTTCACCCATGATACCTTCCATGCGTTTCCATTCTTGAGGACTTAGGAGTTCCTCTGTACCCTACAAATTCATCTATAGTCTTAAATGGTTTTAGGTTTTACCATTAATAGTTTATACAACTGTTATTTTTTTATTTTATTGAATTACCTCTACATATGAGTACGTATATATATATATATATATATATATATATATATATATATATATATAATATAATTTGTAAATAACTATAAATTAGAACAGATTCAATTCTAATTTAATTACTGTATGTCAAAGGAATCAAAGGTACTAATTAATTCAGTAAACATCTAATTAGCAGAAATTTATTGCTAAGCGTATTGTTTAAGTATATTGTAGCAATACGTACTAGGTATCTTTGATGTATGTAGATTAGAGATGGGCAATCCACCTGGGTGGGTTTAAAGTCTGGTGGGTAAAAACCGGGTGTTTTGGGTTTATTGGGTTTAAACCCCATAAACACCCAAATTTTTGGGTGTTTATGATTTTGTACTTCATCATCGTCATCTCAGCCGCAAGACGTCCACTATACTGGACATAGACAATATTATTATGCAGCCTACAGAATAAAAAACTTTTAATTTGATTTTGAGTTTATTAAGAAAGAGATGAAAGTAAAATGTAAAACTACAGTCAATCACTGTCAGATTCAGAGTTATTACAAGCGATGAATTGTATAGGTTCGATAGGCTCTATTTCGTCTAAACTGTTATGTTCATTTACTTGCTCAATGAAAGCTTCTAAGGTATTTTCTTCATTAAACTGAATGTCCTCGCATTCAGCTTTATGTTTAAGATTCCAGTTATAACAAATGAATGAAATTTTTTCAGTTCTTTCAGTTGTAAGTCGATTTCTTTTGTTATTATGTATGTAGCCTTGGATACTAAAGGAACGCTCAGTGGCTGCCGAAGTACAGGGAGCTGATAGAATACGAATCGCTACTTTGCTTAACTCAGTGGAACCACAAATACCTTTCCACCATATTAGGGGCTCAATGCTATCTAATGAGCTCCATACAAATCCTCTGGCCCAAAAGTTTTCTTTAGCTTTATAACACGCCAAATCTGCCATTACATTTGACAAACTTAAGTGTTGGCTTAAATTGTAGATAAACTCCATACCCTTAAGTTCTTCCTCTTGAGTAAGTTCGACTCCTAGAGTCCTGGGGTCTAGAATATATGCTGCAAAATGTATTGGCCTCATTGCCATATTGCATCTTGAAGATACTGATGTTAGAATCTGCTGTTTGCTTTCTTCGCTCAATGTCGAAATCTCATTTAATGCAAAACGTATCTTAGCTTGTACATCTCTAAATGTAATGTATGTGCGATGCAAACGATTCTGGTCGCTCTCTAAGTAAAATATGCTTTCAGTGACTGGTTCCAAAATACTTATACATTCCCCTGTCTTCGTCCAGAAATCATCACTTAGAATTAAATCTTTAATATCTCTTGAAATTACCACATCTTCTCTAACTGTTAATATTTGCAAAGCTATCTTATTTGCTTTCAAACTTTTTAACGAAGTAACATGACTTCCCCATCTTGTAGCACAAGGCAATTTTAGTGTTTGTGTAGAATCTTCACCCTGCCTTGATTTTATCAACAAGGAACTTAATCGTTGACTCCTTTTAACAGTTTTTATTATATTTATGGCTTGCATAATAAACACAGTTACTTCTTGTATCTTTACAATATCTTGGCACAACAAGTTAAGGATATGTGCACAGCAACCGAGAGGAACAACATGTGGATATTTGAGTTTTGTTAATTCGAATGCCTTTTGTATATTTCTAGCGTTATCGCCAATAAGTACAAGAAACTTATTTGCTCCATACACTTTCATTACTTTTTCAACTTCTTGGCTAAGGTATTCACTAGTGTGAGGATTACTTTCTGTATTCAAACTTTTAACGTATGCAGGTTGAGGTTTTGATATAAGAAAGTTTATTATTCCTTCATTTCTTAAATTAGACCAGCCATCGCACTGAAGGTGTAAGTAACTACAAGCATTTAGTTCCTCATTTAACTCAAAACGCATTTCTCTATATATTTTATCTAAGTATTTTGTCGCTAAAGCTTTACGTGAAGGTATTTTAAATTTTGGTTGCAATTTTTCGAAAAATTGTATCCATAAAGGATGTTGCACCATCGATAATGGCGTCCCTGTTACAAATATAGCTCTCGCTAATTCTGTTTTTATATGATCATCGGTGTCTTGAAACTCAGCATTTATTGTAGTGTTAGCAGACGACGAGGGGCTTATAAAAGAATCATTTGTCTCTATCTCTGACAGTCCAGACATTTTGGTTTTGGACGAGCTATCTTTTATAAGTTTCATAGAGTCTTTTAATGTTTCTGGAGATTTTGGACAAGTGATAAGATGTTGAAGCATTTTGGCAGCATTACTGAATTTGTAGACCTTATTACAAAGCTTGCAAGAAACAGACTTGTTTGGTAAAGTACGGTAGTGCTCCCATATGCGTAAATCTTTAGGTCTCCCCATTGAACCTAAAAAAATGAACGATGATTAGTTGGTCTGACGAAAATTCAACAATAGAGTGCCTATTTTTTTACAATGATTATTTCTTGTTATTTACAATAAATTTATTAAAAAAATAATAAAATAAATACAAAAAACCTTTGTAAAATTACATCTCCTCGGAGGATTAAACGCAGACGCTAGTTTATTATCGTATTGTTCTGTATTTTTCTCAGCAACTTCTTTAATTCGATTAGGTACTTACGCATATTATGTTAAAAATAAATATCTAGTACACATCTTAGGCTATCCACCATTATTATCCAATGACGACTCTCAGCTAACTATGCACTATCATCCAAAATAAACGTGTATGGAAAATTTTATCCCAGTCGGTTGAGGATTGAGGATAATTGCATCAACATACGAACATACCTACATACTTTTATTTACATAACGCAAGCTAAATAAAAGCTTGTAATAATACATCTAATTTTAAGTTAAAATTGTTAAGTGATCATGATATAATTGTATCATTCAAAAATCCACTTACCTTTAATTATTTCTTGTTAAGTATAAATATTATTTCAAATCTGCTCCCTTAATATGCACTTTTTTACTGCTTTTCCTACCTAACACGTTACCAGGAAGTCACGTTACCAGAGTCAGAGTAATAGTGAACACGTTTGACAGTGATTGTCGTCGCCTCATATTCAGCGTCGACGAATAGGGGAATCCCCAGTCATAATGTATTGCATGCGTGGCGGTCTTACTTCAAATCCATAAACAAAGAGATAATTACAGAACTCGATACTAGATGGCGCTGTTTTTGTTTGAAGAAAGTTTGCGGGCTAAAATACATAGAATTTCATCAATGACTTCCACAAAGAACAACATTTCTGTTTTTTCTAAGTCCGTATCTCTTCCGTATATTTCATAAGATATAAGCTTGGGCTACATTGTTATGCAACGTGATTTTGTCGCTGTCTTGCTAGCAGGGTTGACAGATATACGATTTAAATCGTACTCATACTATTATTTGTCTATTTTTTAATGTACGATCGTAAAGATTATGATCGTAATTCGCACAAAAACATACGACTTTTTGGTTACCTGGCAACATTTTTATTATGAAACGAACATGCTCACATCATCAGTCACATGCAACAATTTATTGGGGATTTCCCCTTCACATCTGGCAGTCCTGCTTGCTAGAATATAGGTAAGTCAGCCACAGTTACTGACGATCGATATTTAAAGGGTATTGTTTTTGTGCTAAATATTTCATAAAAACGTTATTTAATACTTTGTGGATTATTAATTTAGTTGATAATCACTGGAAGTAAAATGGATGCTAATTTGAGAGATCAAGATCTTCGTATAAAACAGTTAATAAAAGAAAATCTACGTAAGTACTCTTTTTATACCTAGGTAGGTAAGGTATAATAAACACAAAAGGTACTTAGATCGCGTGTGTTCGAAGCATTTATTCTAATAAATTTAATTTAAAATTGTAGAAAGAAAAAAATGTCTGCCAAGCCGTAGCCGAAGCCGATCTCCAAATATATTTGGCGATAGTGAGACCCAGTGTCCAGATGATTTACCCAGCGTCGTCGCAACAAAGAAAAAAACGAGGATAAAGTAAAAGAAAATTTACTGAAAGAAGAAACAAACTGTTCTAAATGCTTAATTTATGGAGAAGAGGATAAAAGAAATGAGTATTTCGGACTGTTAGTGGCTCAAGAATTTAAATATATACGGCCATGTGTGCGAACGAGGTGTTATGAAGAAATTTTAAAGTATCTACGGGAAGCAAAAGGCCAACATGTTGATCAACTGCAACATGAAAACACTGAAAATTAATTACTTTCATTTTATTATATATAGATTTTTAAAATTTCCTGAAATATTATTAGTTAACGTTTTATTTAATATTGTAGAATTGATCAATACAATTTATAAAAATAATTTATTGGTATTACTTACATATTTTCAAAAAAATACGTAAAAACCTATTTTTTTGGGTGATTATGGGAGTTTATGGGTGTTTATTGGGTTTTTACCAAAGCACCGGGTTTAAACCCGGTGCTTTGCCCATCTGTAATCTTAATAAACTGTACATTTGCTCAGTAATTTAGACAGTACATACATTTTATGTGACGATGAGGACCTTGAGCTCTTTACTTTGTGTATATGAGGTGCAGGGTTCGATTCCCGGTCGGGTCAATTTAAGAAACGAACTTTATTTTTAATTGTATCAGGTCTAGACGTTCTGGGATGTACCAGCAAAAATTCGTCGCTTTTTATTTCCTTATATTACAAACCTGGAATACCCATTCAAGCTTGCATGTTAGCCTTGTTTTTTATTGGACAAAAACACAGTGTAGGACGATATCCCACTAGATAGGGGGGGGGGGGGAAGGGATTGTTAGTAATGGAGATTAAAAATCCCATTGCTAGCAATATACCCAACCAGGTCGATCTCCTCACAGTTCCTCCTGGAAATTATCATGGTTAATTCCTGATGAATGTATCAGAATGGGCTAACTGGCCTGTTTTCATTCTCATCTATCACTCTTCACTGATGCTCCGCCAGCGTATCCCGTTAGCGCAGGCGGGGTTACCATACTATTTTCACCCATCAAAAAAAAAAAAATATATATATATATATATATGCTGTTACATATGCTATATACTTCTATAGGAGCAATCTGTAAGTATATCTTTTCAGACAAATAAAGAATTTTCCTAAACGCTTTAAAACAAACGAAGTTATGAGATACAAACATAAAAACAGAAAAACACAATTGAATTAAAAACCCCATTCTATTTGAAGTCGGTTAAAAACAAAACTGAAAATAATACATACGGTGACATATAGCATTGGCTACGAACCAAAACGCACGATGATCCCATAATGATGACCTTCCGGTCAGATATCAGTCGGATTTCAGTATTACTGGAAATGATTAATGCCGTAGTCATTTTTTACAATGAGTTATTGTTCAGAGAATTTGTCGGTTAGTTGAACAAGATTTTGTACGAGGAAAACTGATGCTTCTGAATGCTGGATTCTATGTTTTTTTTTATTATACAACTTAGAATGGCAAACAAGCTGACGGCCCACCTGATGGAAAATGGCAACCGTCGCCTGTAGACATGAGCATACCATAACAGAGAATACTGTTTCGCCCATGATACCACCATGCGTTGCCATTCCTGAGGACTCAGGTGTTATTTCTCTGTACCTTGTAAATTTACGCCATTCACGTCCTTCAAACCGAAACAGAAACTAAAGCAGTTGTGTTTGCAGGGAGAAACAGTATACTCTGTTATGTTCATGGTACTGCTCATGTCTATACGCGACGGTTACCACTTTCCATCAGGTGGGCCGTCAGCTTGTTTGCCATTCTAAGTTGTATAAAAAAAATTAAAAAAAAATGTCGTCTGTCTGTCTGTCTGTTTGTTCCGGCATCACGCAAAATCTATTGCACTAAATTGGATGTGGATTTCACAGCTGTGTTCCAGGTCTATCTTGAAATCTGCTGTATGTTTCATCTTAATACATCCTCTAGAAGTTGTCTAATGCATTGATTTTGCTACTTCTAAAATCCATTTGTACGAAATGGCGGGTAAAAGCTAGTTTTTTTTTTTTATATATAATAAACAAGTGCTCCACAAATTCAGATGTGGGCACTGAGTATTGAAATAAATTTTATAGTCGCTCCGTTTGTTGCCAAATGATAATCAATGCTCCTATAAAATTTCACCTCTGAAACGTACAGTGTGATGACATTTATACACGTATATATAACTGTTATGGAAAAATTGACGACCTTTATCGCAAATAGTACAGGATTTGATTTGAATTTCAGTAAAATTTTTACTAAACTTTTACTAAACTAAAGTTTAGTTTAGTAAAAGTTTAGTAAACATCTTACTAGAAACAAATGTAAAGAAAATTATTCCCTGTAGTAGAGTAATAAAGATGAAAGTAGAATTAAACTTAATGGAATGAATTTAAATTAAATTTAAGTATAATTTTAATAAATGATAGAGAATAGACTGGAATGTAACAATTATATTTTGTTTCATTACAGTTTATTCTTTTAAATTCTATTTAATTTAATTTTATTATATTTAAAACCTTTCCATTCCATTTAACGGAATGGAATGGAACTCACACAAATGGAATGGAATAGAATGGAATGGAACTGCATTTAATGGAATACAATAAAGTACTAATACTTGTTATATATGTGGTGTCATTATCATCATTTTGTCATCAGACCTCTTGTCAAAGAGATAAATAATGATATCATCAGAATTAATTAAATCTTTATTTATACCAATGGCACACAGCTTCGCTGCGTTCGTTTTTTCCTTGCACGTGCAGGTTTTTTTTTTAATGGATGAAAATGGAATATTAGAAATAAAATCATTCGACAACTTTCATACGCAGTTAGGTCTACTTCCACTCTGTTTCTACTGCCAACCATCTGCTCTTTGCTTCAATCAATCAATGATTCATTTCCATAAACATACGTACAATTTAATGTCGTGTAAGGGTAGAGCGCTGTGTTTTTTTTAATGGGTGGTAATGGAATGGTAACCCCACCTGCGCTATCAGTATACACCAGTGAAGCACCAGTGAAGGATGATAGGTGAGGATGAAGCAGGTCAGTTAGCCCATCGTGATGAATTCTACAAGAATTGTTCACGATGGTTTCCAGGGGGAACCACGTGGAGGTCGACCTAATAACGCATATTGCCAGCAATAGAGCTGTCAAACTCCATTGCTAACAATCCCTTTCCAATATTAGGTAGACCTCCACGTGTTTCCCCATGGAAACCATCGTGAACAATTCTTATTGAATTCGTCACAAAATGGGCTAACTGACCTTCATTCTCACCTATCATCCCACACTGGTGCTCCGCCGGTGTATACCGATAGCGCGGGTGGGGTTACCATTCCATTATCACCCATTAAAAAAAATACAACTGCTTCACGGTAGAAACACGAATGGGATAGAGGTACCCAAGAAAATGACTTTCGCATAAAGTCTCCATCTGCTATTTAATTGATATTATACAATTTCAATGAAGTTGTCATGGCAATACAGAAATTTCTTTAGGATTTGACTCTCCACACACCTCAGAGTTCATTGAACTGCCTCTTTATATTGTAGATACAATGACATTATTGTTTGAAACAACACCTGTTATAATATTACTTAATCTTGATACATAAGTCAACATTTGACACTGGGGTCGATGACCGGAATATTGATAATTTTGTGTTACTACATTAACCATATGCGGCGTAATTTTCACCTAATTTTACAATAAGAAAGTATTTGTATAAATCTATAATTTATCTTCACCATAAAAACAATTTTAAGATTAATAAAATTTTTTTTAACATATCACATAGTAAGCCATAATATTCTGAACACCCTCTTGCCAATTTTAACAACACTGTAATCAATAATTATGTATATAAATTAGAACCATAATTACAATAGGACTGATATACCTGAAAAAGGTAAAAGCCCTTAAAATACTTAAAAAAAAAATTAAAACGTTGTAATTCTAATTAGGCAATTATAACGTTAATAGATAGATAGATAGATAATTTATTTGCATTACTTACAGCACACAAATTACAACGTACATATACAAAAAAAAAAAGCGAGATAACATAAATAATAAAAAAAATACACAAAGCTAAATACAATTTTCGTTTGTGAGTGTGCCATAGCAATACAACCTAGTTACTAAGTTTTAATTCTATAAATGACATCTAATCAGGAACATAAATGAATTTTAAGTTTAATAAATCATAACGACACTTTCTAATTATAAATGAAATTGAATATTCTATACTTAGTAAAAAAAAAAAAGTAAACGAGAAGAGAACATTGATTAAAATAATAAAGAATAGAAGAGGCAAAATGCTGGGCCACCTTATACGACATGACGATTTTTTTAAGAGCATAGTAGAAGGAAAGATAGAGGGCAAAAGAGGAAGAGGAAGACCGAGGATTAACTACATGGGACAGATAAAGGAAACACTAGGTGTCATGTCGTATAGGGAGGTCAAGGATATGGCCTGGGACAGAGCTGGCTGGAGGAAGATGCATGAATTAGTTGCACCGACAAGAGGAAACTCTTAAATGAAAAAGTAAAATTACACAAGGACCGATGTGTTCCCTTCTGTTTATGTCGAGCGACTGACTAAAAAACCGCCTTTAGCTCGTTGTCTATTACTTGCTTCCAGCTTACGGCGTGGCGGATGTTGTTGCTGGGAGAAATTAATAAATTTCTTGACTGTTTTTTTTTACACGAAGATAACAAACAGTCTTAAAAGATTTCGAAAGGTGTTCCCAAATCGGTTGTATTTTTTATTACATTTGTTACCCCATAACTCCAGCACTTGTAAACCTATATCATAGAAATTTTATCAAAATCGATTCAGTAATTACTATAGTAAGTTTACTATTGTAATCTTTTGGAGGAAACAATAAAGAATATCTATCTATCTATCTAATTATTTTAATCTATTTGTCCTAATTTCTAATTAATGTAATAAATGAATAATCGTAGCATATGTTTTTAAATAGTTTATGACTTTGTTCAACAGAAAGCAACGACTCCTATCGTGGCAAAATCATTTACATATTTTGATTTGAAAATAAAAAAGTACTGAACTAAATTCTATAGGAAAATCTGTAAGTATTTTATTTATTTATTTATTAAATACAAAAAAATTACAACAGCGAGTACATTGGACCCCGCACTAGGCGAACCTGTATCGCGGTATGTACTTTTAGATAAAAAAAAAAGAATTTTCCAAATTGATTAATAAATGACACGATTATAAGATAATAAAAGTAAAAAAAAAAAATACAACGGAATTGAGTTATACCTCTTTTTTGAAATTGGAAAAAAATAGATAAATATTAATAATGCGTCATACTTTGATTCGATTTATTAATAGATATACAATATGCATTGTATATTGTATTTTCTTGCGACTTGGAAGATTATTTTTAATACAGGCAGGGTTGACTCATAGTCATATTTTTTTTAATGGATGATAATGGAACGGTAACCCCACCCGCGCTATCGGTATACACCGACGGGGCACCAGTGAAGGATGATAGGTGAGGATGAAGCAGGTCAATTAGCCCATCGTGACGAATTCAACAAGAATTGTTCACGATGGTTTCCAAGGGGAACCACGTGAAGGTCGACCTAATAGAGCACATTTCTAGCAATGGGGCTGTCAAACTCGGGCTAGCAATCCCTTCCCCCCCCCCCCTCTTAGTCATTTTTTTTATGGGTGAAAATGGTATGGTAACCCCGCCTGTGCTAACGGGATACGCTGGCGGGGCACCAGTGAAGGATGATAGATGGGAATGAAAACAGGCCAGTTAGCCCATCATGATGAATTCATCAGGAATTAACCATGATAGTTTCCAAGGGGAACCGCGAGGAGGTCGACCTGGTTGGGTATATTGCTAGCAATATGATTCTCAGTCTTCATTACTAACAATCCCTTTCCCCCCTCATAGTCATATTCATTTTGTCAGAACTGATGACAGTATTTTCTTGTTTTTGTGGATCATAAATATTGTCTAATTTAACTTTTTTGGCAATAGGTTAAAAATAGTACTTAAGGCATATCAGAATAAAGAGGCTGTCTCCTGACTTTATTCGAGTTGGAGTAAATCTTTTTTGATCGCATTGTAAGCTGCATTTAAATAACATGATTAAACGTTCAAAAATAAATCCGTATATAAGTTTGTTTACGTTAATTTTGAGGTTACGTATAAATAGTATACACAAATCGTTTTTCAGTCATTAAACTCACATTTCACCCTCTAGAATCTAGTTCATTCCGTTCTTTCAACGCCCTTAACAATTCCACACTCCCCACACGTCAAATTGTTTGTAGTGTAATCAACGCCATCTATCCACGCAAAACGACACTAAATGCGATGCAAACCTTGACCGAATGCTCCGTCCGTTGACCCCGGTTGCGAAATCGCATCTATGATACGATGAGACTGCGCGGGCGCAGACAATATTGTGTCTCGACTTTTATGTGATGGATTTATAATTTATTTGTTTTCCATTTATAAAATGTATATTTATGTTTTTTAGCCTCGATCAATACGACAATTCTTATTGTTTAAAATTTATAGGGTACAATAAAAATGTTTTTATATACCTGCATGCATCGAATGTGTTGTTGTGTTGTGTTGTGTTGTGATGCGAGTAAAGTGGGACGCAACCAAATGGGAGACATGGTACATAAGTCGTTTGCTTGGGTACCTCTGTCCCATTCGTGTTTCAACCGTGAAGCAGTTATTTCATGGCTGTTTCGATTTGAAAGGTGGCATATGGCAGTGGATTTACAGGGTACAGAAGCATACCACCTTAGTCCTCAGGAATGGTGATCGTATGGGCGAAACAGTATACTCTGTTATGTCCATGGTACTGCTCATGTCTATAGGCGACGGTTGCTACTTTCCATTAGGTGGGCTGCCAGTTTGCTTACTATTCTAAGTCGCATAAAAAAAATACCTACTAACTAATTTGACCCTTCCTATGTAAGTAATAAATGGATCGACTGGGCCCATAACGTATCTCATTAAATACATTATGATCAAGCTTGAAAGAGGTTATATTATTCAATCTTATATTTTAAGTTATTCAAAATGCAGAATTGTTTGGGGGGAAAGGGATTGTTAGTAATGAAGACTAAGAATTCCATTGCTAGCAATATACCCAACCAGGTCGACCTCCCCGCAGTTCGCTCTGGAAACTATCATGATTAATTCCTGATGAATTCATCATGGTGGGCTAACTGGCCTGTTTTCATCCTCATCGATCACCCTTCACTGGTGCCCCGCCAGCGTATCCCGTCAGCGCAGGCGGGGTTACCATTCCATTTTCACTCAATAAAAAAAAATGCAGAATTTAAAATAAAAAAATATTTGTTTCCAATATGGTGAGTCTATTGTCGTGATAAAATTAATGTAATTATATTTATTAATATAATATTTTTATTTCAGCCATGAACTGCCCACTGATGGACATAAACCTCCCCCATAAGGGGAATTTTGCCAGTAGTTGCCACACTTGGCAGGCGGGTTGGCAACCGCAGTTAGGCTTTTAGAGATATTTTAAGGGGGACGCTGCTGGTCATCCCTCGCCCTATATAATATACTATGTAAACTGCAAATTTCGAAGCTGATTGTCGTACTCTGTCTGGCAATGTCTCCAATGTCTACATTACTTGTCACATATAAGAAAAAAAAGTATTATTTCGGACTAACATATAAAAGTGCCCTTCTATTGCCCTCGTAAATCAGACAACCAGTTATAAATCTAACAGAAAAAAATTGGCATCTACTCCATTTTGATGTTTGCAAATATATTTTTACCATCCAATTTCAGAGATATATAAATAATACCATAATAACTGTCTAAGAATGAATCGATGTCTGGCGATCTGGCATAGAGAGGGGGTTTATTAATAATAAATAAGGGGACGTTTGTCCCAATTGCAAGTTAGTAATATTTTTTTCTTTTTTATACAACTTAGAATGGCAAACAAGCTGACGGCCCACCTGATTTAAAGTGGTAACCGTCGCCTATAGACATGAGCAGAACCATGGACATAACAGAGTATACTGTTTTGCCCATGATACCCCCCATGCGTTGCCATTCCTGAGGACTCAGGTGTTATTCCTCTGTACCCAGTAAAATATAAATGAGCATTTAATGAAACGTGCATGATAATATTTGTTACAAGCGAATTGAAGGAATAAATTAAGATTTCTCGGAACCGCACAGCGCCAAGAGGAGAGGTGCAAAAAATATGTCTATTCGAATTGCCGATGTCAA
The DNA here is from genome assembly GCF_026898425.1 of Galleria mellonella. Classification (NCBI taxonomy): domain Eukaryota; kingdom Metazoa; phylum Arthropoda; class Insecta; order Lepidoptera; family Pyralidae; genus Galleria; species Galleria mellonella. Next base: position 1,519,523 of record NW_026442130.1, read on the forward strand.
ATAATGATGTTAAACTTCTAAAATAGTACAAAAATTTCCTGCGAGATCTTTCAAAATATCCTGTTACATCACCATCACCATCATATTAGCTTTTAATTGTCTACTGCTGGACACAAGTCTCCCCTTTAGTGGGTTTTGTCAGTAGCTGCCAGATTTGGCAGGCAGACTGGCAACATATAATAGATGAGAATGAAACAGGCCAGTTAGCCCATCATGATAAATTAATCAGGAATTAACCATGATAATTTCCAGGGGGAACAGCGAGGAGGTCGACCTGGTTGGGTATATTGCTAGCAATAGGATTCTCAGTCTCCATTACTAACAATCCCTTTCCCCCCTGTGGCTACAGGGGGAGTTAGGCTTTGGAGATGTTTTAAGAGGGACGCTACTATCCATCTTCCGTTCTTCTTCAGTCACCCACGGGAAAGGAAGGGGTGGCCTATTCGATGCCGGGACCACATAAAGATAAATAATACAAGAATTTAAACAATATTATAAAAAAACAAGGCGGTATCTGATTCATTACATTTTAATAGACATCACTAACTGGCGGTGTGCCCAGCGCCCGCCGATGCGATGGCACGGTGACCTTGCCACACATCAAACGCGGCGCGGAGTTTGTCGGCGAATATCAAATGTTGCCACCGCACTACTGAGAATTGTCTGGGTGTCAACGACTTTACTGGACGTTCGTATTGTTTTATTAAATACAATATCGGCTGAGTTAATGATCATAATTTTTTTTTATACAACTTAGAATGGCAAACAAGCTGACGGAAAGAGATAACCAACAACAAACCAGTACGTAAGCGTATCAATCTATAAATACGTTTGTTAATTATCTAGATGGGTTGGATAACCTGATAGAAAGTGGTAACCGTCGCCTATAGACATGAGCAGTACCATGGGCATAATAGAGTATACTGTTACATGCGTTGCCATTCCTGAGGACTCAGGTGTTATTCCTCTGTACCCTGTAAATTCACGCTATATCCCACTCTTCAAACCGAAACACAGCCATGCAAACACATGTAACAAAGTTGAAAGATTAAGGACTTTTTTATATGTACTATAAAATGTATGGTGGCAAACAAGCATACGGCCCGTCCGATGGTAAATGGGGTTAATGTAGCCTATGGACGCCTGTAACACCAGGGATGTCACGCCTGCCTGCCAAGCGTGGCAACTAATGGCAAAACCTCCCATGGGGAGCCTTAGGTTCAGCAGTGGACAGTTAAAGGCTGATATGATAGAAGAAGGAAAACTATGGCTAAACCACATGTAGATTTATCACAATAAAAAATACACCAGATTTCATGTTAAACCTTCAGGAACACAACTGTGAAAACGGCAACCAGTTAGCTGCAGTAGTTTTAGCGTGATGCTAGAACAAACATACAAACAGTGTTTTGGCATTTATTTCCCTTATTACGACTGCTTATATAATTTTTTCTTAAATATGTCCTATGTACAGATACTATAATGGGTGAAAATAGTATGGTAACCTCGCCTGCGCTAGAATTTATATATTAGATTTATTTTATTGAGTTAATAATTTACATATATATAATACAGATGATTTTAAAATTAAGAGGACGTACAAATCTTACTATTGTTACTAATATAATAAAATTATAACTATACAGTATCGGGAGGGAAGGGATTGTTAGTAATGGGGAGATTAGTCTCTGTTGCTATCAATGTACCCTATCAGGTTGGGGAGAAAGAGATTGTTAGCAATGGAGTTTGACAGCCCCATTGCTAACAATATGGCTTATTAGGTCGACTTCCACGTGGTTCCCCCTGGGAACCATCGTGAACAATTCTTGTTGGATTCGTCACGATGGGCTAACTGACCTACTTCATCCTCACCTATCATCCTTCACTGGTGGCCCCCAGGTGAATACCGATAGCGCGGGTGGGATTATAATTCTATTATCATCCATTAAAAAAAAATACCCTATCAGGTCGACATCCACGCGGTTCCCCCTGGAAACAATAGTGATTAATTTATCGTTGAATTCATCATGATAATCTAACTGACCTGGCTTTTCATCCTCACCTATCATCTCTCACTGGTACTCCGCCAGTGTATACCGATAGCGCAGGCGGGGTTACCATTCCAATATCATCCATTTAATAGCATACATCGATCGTATTGACGAGGTTACTATTTTATTCTATTAAAAAACACACACACATTGTACCTATTTACCTAGAAGTCTGGATAATTCGCAAATTTCATATACTTATTACAATTTACCAAAAATAGAAGTCTAGATGATTCGCAAATTTCAAATACTTATTACAATTTAAAAAGAAGTCTAGATGATTCGCAAATTTCATATACTTATTACAATTTACAAAGAATAGAAGTCTAGATGATCGCAAATTTTATATTACGTAGATACTTACATTGACGATAGACGAGGTTACTATTTTATTCTATTAAAAAAAACACACACACATTGTATTACAATTTACCTAGAAGTCTGGATAATTCGCAAATTTCATATACTTATTACAATTTACAAAAAATAGAAGTCTAGATGATTCGCAAACTTCATATACTTATTACAATTTACAAAGAATAGAAGTCTAGATGATTCGCAAATTTCATATTACGTAGATACTTACATTGACGATAGACGAGGTTACTATTTTATTCTATTAAAAAAAACACACACATTGTATTACAATTTACCTAGAAGTCTGGATAATTCGCAAATTTCATATACTTATTACAATTTACAAAGAATAGAAGTCTAGATAATTCGCAAACTTCATATACTTATTACAATTTACAAAGAATAGAAGTCTAGATGATTCGCAAACTTCATATACTTATTACAATTTACAAAGAATAGAAGTCTAGATGATTCGCAAACTTCATATGCTTATTACAATTTACAAAGAATAGAAGTCTAGATGATTCGCAAATTTCATATTACGTAGATACTTACATTGACGATAGACGAGGTTACTATTTTATTCTATTAAAAAAAACACACACACATTGTATTACAATTTACCTAGAAGTCTGGATAATTCGCAAATTTCATATTACGTAGGTACTTACATTGTATGCGGCAATATGTTCATCCTCAACGCATCGGACGTCATGATTGATACAAACAAACAAAACAGTTGTTTGTAATATCGCAGCCCCGTACAAAATAAATATTATTTCGCAAACAGAAACGGAACACAATAAGGAAGGTTATGTACGTCGAAAGGTTTGTCATTTTAACAAAATGTCAATGTCTTGTCCTTAGATCGAATTATTATTATTATGCTTCAATATTGTGTATTGTGAGCCGTGTGGTCCCGGTATAGAATAGGCCACTCCATCTCCAAAGCCTAACTCCCCCTGTAGCCACAGGGGGGAAAGGGATTGTTAATAATGGAGACTGAGAATCCCATTGCTAGCAATATACCCAACCAGATCGACCTCGTCACGGTTCCCCCTGAAAACTATCATGGTTAATTCCTGATGAATTCATCATGATGGGCTAACTGGCCTGTTTTCATTCTCATCTATTACCCTTCACTGGTGCTCCGCCAGCGTATCTCGTTAGCGCAGGCGAGATTACCATACCATTTTCACCCATAAAAAAAAATACGGTTGGTAATCTGCTTACCAACCATGGCAACTACTGGAAAAAAGGGAAAAGCTTATGTTTAGCAGTGGACAGGTAAATGCTGATATGATGATGATGATGACAGTGCATCGAATATTAAAAATCCCTATTTAATATCTTATTTTATCTTACAATTACTAGTTATTTTATTAATATGTATAATAAAATTATAACTAGACGTTTGGCACCTCAAATGAATTTTACTTAAATATCTCCCATGTACATATTTTATACATGGGAGACATTTAAGAATTTTTTTTTTATGAGATGTCTTATATCTTACAATTACTAATTATTTTACTATTATAATAAACTTATAACTACACGATTAACACCTCAAATTAATTTACTCAAATATCTCCCATTTACATTTTGGTACATGGGAGACATTTAAGAAAAAATGTTGTGAGGTGTCTTAATGAGAAGAACCTCTTTACACCCCTTTTGAAGAACCCCATGCATATAATAGAAATATATATATTAATATACAAAGTAATATACAAATATTAAAAAAAATGTGGCCTCTTTCAAAGACTGTGATGAAGAATATACATACATTTCGAATATGAATACGTAACATCAAATTTTTACTTAGATATAAATCAGAATAATGGGCGAAGATAAGCATCGGTGTGCATTTTGATACTTCGTTTACCCCCTTATTTGAAACAGAAATGGAAAAATTTTGTTATGTTTTTATTTTTTCAATTCAACCTTAAATTATACATTTACATCCATTTACGGAATAATGACATACATTTTGGTAACCCTACTCGTAATTGTAAGAATAAAAAAGTTTGACTGTTTTTGGCAAAGTGTTTGTATTGAGACATTTATACTTATAATATTTATACAAGAAAAATAGACATATATTTTTCTGTTGTTGTAGTTAAATTGATTGTTTATCTCTCTAGACGTCAGAATACAGTAAATAGATATTACTGTCAATAAATATATGTAGTTTCACATTTATATTTTTAATAAAATTTTAATCTAGAATTAGGCTATCTGTGTACCAAAATTCATTCAGACATATTCAGCCATATTAACGTGAACAAATAACAATAATTAAAATACCTTTTTTACATTTATAATGTTAGTAGGACTACAAAAATACTGGCCGAAAATTTTATAATTCAAAACTATTTAATATTCTGTGACGATTCATTGACAAGGAACACACTTTGACCCAGAACGCACGTGCTTTGAAGAAAAATATAAAGAAATATTCCGTTCTTATTTCAAAAATTTGGCGGGAAATATGTTGGCAGTCTTATGATATGAGCTCTCTTAAGTCCTCATTACAAAATTTCAAACATGGAATCCCCTGTAAAACATGTTCTTTGATGCTGGTTTATTTTCCAATGTTGATTACTGACGAATAAATCTTTTGCAAAGTCGAGTACGTGTACCTTTGCCTGTGAGTACATCGTTCAATGGCTTACAAAAGGCAATGTTCGAACTTGGGACGAAGATTTAAAGATACTAGAAGTACATACTTAAATGCAAACAAAACAGCAAATCACAGTTCAAAAAAAAAGTATTGATGAAATTTTGATGAACTTTATGGTGCAGCAGTAGGCATATTTCTTTTCGTAATAAGATCACAGGTTCGTTTCTCGGTCGGGTCAATTTAGGAAAATAAATAACAAACTTTTCTAAATTGGTCCGAGTCTGGATATTCTGTAGCTGTACCCTCAGATAACTCCCCATAACGCAGTATAAGTTACTTTATATGTCTTTTTGTGTGGCAGTTATTATTAGACATAAAAAATAGTGTGGTTGCCAATCCACTTACCAAACGTGGCAACTACTGGCAAAATTCTCCTTATAGGGCACGCCAATCTTTAGCAGTGGACAGTTAACGTCTAATATAATAAAATAAAAATCCCATAATTCAAGTATAGTTGCATCACAGCGAAGTCACAAACGGGACAGTGGAACGCGAGCCGGCGAGATTCGAATTCTCTCCTTCAGTGTATCATGTACTAAGAACAAGCCATCATCATCATCTCAGCCATTATCCGTCCACTGCTGGACATAAGCCTATTCCATAGGGGGGAAAGGGATTGTTAGTAATGGAGACAGAGAATCCCATTGCTAGCTATATACCCAACCAGCCAGCGTACCCAGTCAGCGTATCCCGTTAGCGCAGGCGGGGTTACCATACCATTTTCACCCATAAAAAAAAACAGAGTATACTGTTTCGCCCATGATACCCCCCATGCGTTGCCATTCCTGAGGACTCAGGTGTTATTCCTCTGTACCATTTGTACAAATCATTAGTTCTATATCTGTGTTTTGCAGCATTATGAAACCTTGTGAGGCACACAGCGCCGTTTATGATAAATCTCCAAGTATTATAGGTATATTTTTATTCGTTTTTTCCCCTTGAGAGATTTTAATTTTATCAAAGGTGTTGCAACTTGTCATAAATATTGTATGAGATTTAATAGCAGTGTTTAATGATGCAAACGCAAAAGGTTTTACGGGGTTTATATACGCGACTCTATAAAATGGAATGAGATTTTCTGCAAAATCAAAAGGGATGCTGCTTTAAAGGAGTTTGTAGTGGCATCTTGTTTAATTCTTAGATGTAAGACGCGGCTTTGTTTGCACGAGTCAAAGGTGATTACAGTGAAATTAGGGCATTGTTTCTCAACCATTTTTATGTTGCGACCCACGAAAAAGCCAAAAAATTGAAGTAAAAAGTATAAAAATATTATTATTATATAATAAATATATATATATATATATATATATATATTACTATTTTAATAAACAGTCTATGTATACGTTTAATTTACTTTACTACTTAATTTCGCATGAATATTAAAGATTCGGCGGGGGGGGGGGGGGGGGGGGGGGGGTTGTTGGTAATGCGGACTACCAGTCCCATTACTAGCAATATACCCCGTCAGGTCGACCTCCGCGTGGTCCGCCCTGGAAACCATCGTGCTGAATTTCAGGTGTATTTATCACGATGGGCTAACTGACCTGCTCTTTCATTTTCACTTATCATCCTTCACTGGTGCCCCGCCAGTGTATACCGATAGCGCAGGCAGGGTTATCATTCAATTATCATCCATTAAAAAAAATAGTGAAAATTGCTAATTTTTACTAAAAATAATACACTGGCAACACAAAAAAGTACAATCCAACAATCGGATTAACTCGGCTATCTTCGTGCCGACTCGTACATGAAGAACTATTAATGAATTATTTCAGCTATTACGGTGAATGAAATATGTAGTCGAATGATTTGAAAATCATTCGAATAATCCAAATGTATTGCTCAATCGAATAATTAATAGTTGAATTACTAAAGTCGCGCATCGGTACGTTAAACGAATCTTTCGAGGTTTTATTATTTTTTTATACACTGCGACCCCCTTTAATAACTAACGCGACCCCCACAAAGGTCGCGACCCACCGGTTGACAAACAATGAATTAGAGGGTAAGGAGGTATAACACTTACTTAGGCCTTAGAAGTGTGGGTAAAGGATGCCACGAGCATTATGCAGGTTAAGCATGATTGAGTAGTAAAGGTGAACTAAACAATTTAGTACCAGAAATTTTCTCCCCAGAAAGTTTCTGGGGGGAAAGGGATTGTTAGTAATGGAGACTGAGAATCCCATTGCTATCAATATACCCAACCAGCTCGACCTCCTCTTGGTTTCCCTGGAAAATATCATGGTTAATTCCTGTTGAATTCATCATGATGGGCTAACTGGCCCGTTTTCATTCTCATCGACTTTTACTGGTGCTCCGCCAGCGTATCCCGTTAGCACAGGCGGGGTTACCATTCCATTATCCCCCATAAAAAAAATAGCAACTTTCTTACATCTATACTTATAATAAATCTGTAGAGAGGTCAATCCTGTACATGAAATATATTTCCAAAATAACTATCAGGCGGTGATTAGTGATCGATACTGATGCCAAAAATGCAATCAGTAAAATTTTTGTCTGTCTGTCTGTATGTTCGTTATAGAAACAAAAACTACTCGACGGATTTTAACGAAACTTGGTACAATTATTCTTCATACTCCTGGGCAGGTTACAGTATACTTTTCATCACGCTACGATCAATAGGAGCAGAACAGTGAAGGGAAATGTGTCTGTTACATCAAAACCACTGAATCGTGAGGAAGGACATAGGCTACTTATTTTATGAAAAACGACGGAAACGCGGACGAAGTCGCGGGGAACAACTAGTTTAAAATAATTGCCTTTGTATGAATGAATGAGTATTTAATTTTAAACTTCCACGTTGTTTATACATATTTTTTGCATACATATGTCGCCGTGTAGGTCCCGGCATAGAATGGTCCACCCGTTCCTTTCACGTGGGTGTCGCAAGAGGCGACTAAGGGAGGGCCAAAGATGGGCAGCAGCGTCCCTTTTAAAACATCTGTAAAAGCCTAACTGCGGATGCCAACCCGCCTGCCAAGCGTGGCAACTACTGGCAAAACTCCCCTTATGGGGATAGCTTATGTTCAGTAGTGGACAGTTAATGGCTGAAATAATAATGTAATAAATATATATTTTTAAATACACAGTTGGGACTTAATGCGATGTAAAAGCCTTAACAGATAGATAGTACCTACATACCTGCTGCTTCGGCAATAAGCCAACGTTTCGACGTAGATTGCACCACGTCGTGATCACAACAGGACCAGGGGGAAACTTTGTACAAAAGTCGTTTGCTTGGGTACCTCTGGGACAGAGGATGGAGTCTGGGCAATTGGCCCATCGCGACGAATTTAACAATAAATAATTACGTTGGTTTCCAAGGGAAACCACGTGGAGGTCGACCTGACAGGGTATATTGTTAACAATGAGGATTAACGTCCCCATTACTAATAATCCTTCTCCCCCTGAAGGAGGGATGGTTAGTAATTGGGTATAGCTGTCTTTAATGGATCTTTGTACAAAAGTCGTTTGCTTGGGTACCTCTGTCCCATTCGTGTTTTAACCGTGAAGCAGTTGTGTTTGAATGGCTGTACTTCGGTTTGAAGGGTGGGATATGGCAGTGAATTTATAGGGTACGGAGGAATAACACCTGAGTCCTCAGGAATGGCAACGCATGGGGGGTATCATGGGCGAAACAGTATACTCTATTATGTCCGTGGTATTGCTCGTGTCTATAGGCGACAGTTACCACTTTCCATCAGGTGGGCCGTCAGCTTGTTTGCTATTCTAAGTTGTATATGTTTTCTGTGATGTACTATAGTGTAGTTTTCTAACCTATTATTTGCTTTTTATATGGATAAGTTTTCGTTGTTTTAAGCTATAAATTGTAAGCTGTTGGTTTTCCAATAAATAAATAAATATAAATATTTTTTTAAATCATTAGTTATTAAAGTGACAGAGTGATGAAGTAACGAATATGGAAAGAAAATACAAACAAATTGAGAACCTCCTTCTTTTTTTGAAATCGGTTTAGAACACAAGGTTATTATCTCATCGTTTGGCCGCGAAACTTTTAAAATCCGTTCTGCAAATGAAACGTGAACTTTTTTTTTTTAAATTATGATTCATAAAAACTGGAAAGTGAGTAATTCGACCTTTGCCTTGAATTCAGTTAATAACGGCGACATATTGAAAAATGCTTCCCAACCGCAGCTCTGTTGCATTAAACAAATTATTTAGTTTATTGTCACTTGCATTGACCATATTGGTTGCGTTTATTATGATGCTTCATCGTATTTTATTATATTTTTAGTTGAATTAGGTATTATTTTGCGAAAGACAATAATTTTTAAGTAACCCGCTAAAAAAGGAAGATCTCGACTCATCTTTTTTTTTATTACATCGTCAATTCTGAACCGATTTCCAAAATTCTCTTTACAGTCATTATTATCATATCAGCCTTTAATTATTCACTGCTGAAGGGGAAGGCTTATTCCCCTTGGTGGGGTTTCCCAGTAGTTGCCACGCTTAGCATGTCCAAAGCTTAACCAATCTGGGGGATTGGCAACCGCAGTTAAGATTTGAAAATACTCGTATATTAAGAGGGACGATGCTGCTTATCCCTCGCTTTCCCTCATTTGCCTCTTACGACACCCACGGGAAAGGAAGGGGTGGCCTACTCTATGCCGGAACCACAATTACCATAATTGTAATTGTTAAGATTAATATCATGTTAGTCCTTCATTTTGAATCATATAATTATTGTCGACCTGATAGGGTTTATTGCTAGCAATGGGAATGCTAGTCCCCATTACTAACAATCCCTTCTTCCCCCTCTGCATTGTTTGTCTATATGAGGTCGCTACTCAAGAAACTTTTTTATCAATTTAAAGTTATGTAACCAGCTTATTAATCAGCTTAGGTGTCATGTAGTATAGGGGGATAAAGGATATGGCCTGGGATAGAGCTGGCTGGAGGAAGATGCATGAATTAGTTGCACCGACAAGAGGAAACTCTTAAATGAAAAGAAGAAGAACCAGCTTATTGCTACTTTAGCTTGCTTATTCTTCTGACGACATCAGTCACTTTTGTTCTTCTTCAAATATCCTCATTTTAATTCTAGCACACGAAAAAACTTCAAGCATAGCCCTCCCTATAGCTCGCTAAGCAACTTGAAGCTTATGTATATGGCCAACTATGCAGGACCATATTTCAGCTTTATTTTTATTACTGGCAACTCATACTGGTTAAAAATGTTTGTTTTCAAACTTAATTCCTAAATTAATTAATTAATGTAAATTATTAATGTTTTTATTAATTTGATGCCATTTAATAGTTTAATAATTTAATTCTATTTTAATATTTTTTAAACACAAAGTATGCTGTGGTAGCTTCTGAATGTAAGAACAGCTAGCCGTAATCCACTAGCGTAATGTATCGAAATGTTTTGCTGTATCTTATGTTGGTGATCCCAAATAAATAATTCTTTCCTAGTTACCTGGAACAAAAATGTTTCACGGCTAACTGTCGTACCCTCTTTTTTGGCAGTCGGGTAAACAAAGTTAATGCGCACACAAACGGAAAACATACCGCATAGTGTAGATACGGATATTTGTTGGGAAATTTCGATAAAAGGCCCCGGTAGGATAGGTGTGTTTGGCAGATAGAGGGGACAGCGTACATCAACTAGTGATGGGAACGTGTCCTATCTAACATTGACATGTCCATAAATAATATTGTAAATTATTATAAACTTTTGTGATTTTCTTTTTATTTCTATTATTAAGATATTTTATTGTTATTATTAAGTGTAGAGCTAAGCACTAAATAAATATTTCTGTCATACTTTCTTTCTAACTCTTATAAATTTAATAGAACTGTATCAAAACCGTGTATGTACATAAAAGATAATAATATTCAAGAAACATTGTATGAGTGACCTTAATAAGAATAATACAAGCAAAAATAATTATTTTACATAATTACGTAAAAATTACTACATCAATTTGAATGCGGTTTTCACAATTGTTTTGCACGCGTACGAAGTTATAGAGAAATTCAAATACAAATAATTTACAGCACGAAACAATATTTAATGTCTAACATTTATCATTATAATAGTCATGTAACAAAGGCTGGTAATAAATAAACAATGAAATGGTAGCCATTATTTTTGGCAGTAGTTTAACAAAATCCATTATTTATTCCATGACATGAGTGAATTTCTACATAAGAGAAATATCAGACTTTTTTAGCAGAGGGAGACTTTGTATAGAAGTCATTTGCTTGGGTATCTCTGCTCCTTCGTGTTTCAATCGTAAAGTAATTGTGTTTTCATGGTTGTGTTTCGGTTTGAAGGCTGGGATATGGCGTGAATTTACAGGATACAGAGGAATAACACCTGAGTCCTCAGGAATGGCAACGCATGGGGGGTATCATGGGCGAAGCAGTATAGTCTGTTATGTCCATGGTACTGCTCATGTCTATAGGCGATGGTTACCACTTTACATCAGGTGGGACGTCAGCTTCTTTGCCATTCTAAGTTGTATAAAAATAAAAATCGGTAAAAAAACTTTTAAGTTAAACGGTTTTATTTTATGTGCACTGAAAACTACAAAATAAATAAATAGTTACTTACCTATCAACCTACGTAGGTGATCTCGGTCATTAATATCTCTGATGGTAGTGGTTGTCATAACATGAACCATGTCAGCGGCCGAAAGGCAGTTCATGAGAGAACACTAACACCAGGGTTTGCTTGGTAGGTAAACTAAGCAGCCCACACTATAACAAGTAGGTATTTTGACCTTCTAGTTCAGAAATATTTTAGTACTAGGCAGAATAGCTTTTAGGCATATTAGACTAAAATAAAAACGTGGGGCCCATTAGCTATTTCTGTATTACTTTCTACTATACTAAGTGTGGATTGCATCGACTTATTATAATCGTCATCATCATCATCCTAGCGGTTTATCCCGGTCGCATCCGAAACCTCATAGCTCCGGAGTCCAGGGTCCGCTGAATCGACTTACTATATTCGTAACTGGAGGTTTTGACCATCAATAACCAGCCGTTACGGCTTCACCAGCGAACGCCGAGCTCATGATCTACCAAATTATAAGATATGCTCTGCTATAGGTATGATTTCGGAGGGGCCCCACGTTTTTATTTTAGTCTAATATGCCTAAAAGCTATTCTGCCTAGTACTAAAATATTTCTGAACTAGAAGGTCAAAATACCTACTTGTTATAGTGTGGGCTGCTTAGTTTACCTACCAAGCAAACCCTGGTGTTAGTGTTCTCTCATGAACTGCCTTTCGGCCGCTGACATGGTTCATGTTATGACAACCACTACCATCAGAGATATTAATGACCGAGATCACCTACGTAGGTTGATAGGTAAGTAACTATTTATTTATTTTGTAGTTTTCAGTGCACATAAAATAAAACCGTTTAACTTAAAAGTTTTTTTACCGATTTTTATTTTCTTGTTTTTAGTATTTAGTGAAATTGTTTACCGAATATTCCTCATTCTATTTAATTCATTCAGTGCATCATTATTACATGGTTTCTTACCTGATAATTTAGTACAATCTAATTCCTCAATACATAGCCCTTCCAGAGACTTGACTCGACTTAGAGCCACGTATGCTTGTCCTTCCTCAAACCATTTTGAGCCCAAATATACTACTGCATGGTCGACGGTGCTGCCCTGCATTTTATAGACGGTGAATGCTCATGACAAAACTAAGGGTAACATCCTTTTTTCAGCCGTACCATAATTGAATTTTGCTGGAAACTGTATGGCTTTAGGGTAAATAACGTGCATGCCGTCTGTGCCAAAGTCAATTAAAACTGATGATATATCTGTTTCGTACATTTGGGTTCGACGGAACTGAGGCCAAAAAATTTCTGTAATGTGGCCTATAGCGTCATTTACCAATCCTTTTGTAACGTCAATGTTGGACTGCAACATTACTTTTGCACCTACAAATATTTCAAGTACTGATGGTAAGCCTCCAGTCTTATTTATATTTGTTGGTATTTTTTGTTTATTGTTACCATGTTGTTCCCACGATTAAGGGGCATTTTGACGGTCGACCCCCCCCCCCCCGCAGTCCAGTAAAGGGGCAAGGCTTAATATACAACAAGATGCGCCCAATCTTGAGGGGGAAGCGCTTACGACATTACATTTTTATCCATCCTAATGCCATACAGTCCTCGGCACGTTTTAACCTATTACCTTAACTTGGGTGGTATAACTACCGCTTACTAACGAGGTATCTAATTACCTATTTTTTTTTATCTGCCCCTCTAACGTCACACAATCTTAGACGCAACTGTTCTCGATACGACGAATCATGCCCCCACCTAATACGCCATTTTGTAACAGCGTCCATCTTGAATTTGAAATTTTGACATAATGACAGTATTCTGCAGTGTAGTCCTATTATTTAATACCCATATTGTGGTGGTTGTGGAAAAATATGTACCTAGTCCGCCATACTGGAACGGCGTCCATCTTGAATTTTAAATTTTGACATAATCATCGTGTTTTACTAGTGTAGCCCTTTCATTTGATACCCATATTGCGGGGGTTAAGGAAAAATATGTTATCCGCCATTTTGTATCGGCGGCCATCTTAGATTTATAATGTTATTGATTTTATTATATTGTATTGTCATCTAAATTAAATGTGTGTACCAAATTTCAAATCAATCTGACAACGGGAAGGTGCTTAAATTCCAATTTCTAATTTTGACCCAAATAAATAAATACCGTACAGGTCGAGCTAAATAAAACCGTTTAAAAAGACTAGTCCCCAAGATACAGGTCTGGCCTAGTTTGGGGACTGGTGGTAATGCAGACTTTTTACTCGTCAATACAAATTGTAAAAATTGTAAATTGTACTTTATGCAACTGTATCTTACTTGAATCGTTTTTTTTAGTCCATAAATATAAGATACAAAAGAATGTTTTATAAAAAAAAAAAAAACTTTATTTTCGTCTAAATATGCATGGAACTGTTGATCAATCAGTTAAAATGCTTTGCCAAAGCTATCGCGTAATATTTTTATATAGTAAGAAATGGTAAACAAGTCGTCAGCCCACATGATTAAATGTAGTAAATATTAGCTACTGACGAATCGGCCGCTGAAGTTCATAGTACATAGGCATAGAAAAAGATATGATTTCACAAGTAATTATAAAGTTCCAGCTTTTAGCCGCCATTTTGTTGGCGAGACCAATATATGTACATCGATTAGAATAAAAATTATATATATATATATATATATATATATATATATATATATATATATATATATATATATATATATATATATATATATTATTTCATATATATTAGTATAACTATGTATATTATAAGTAGTGTTTATGTGTTATATGTGTATTTCTTATGTATTATTATGTATAATTATTTCAGTATGTTGCTATAATTATTAATTTGTAAGTATTAATTATTATTATATTGTAAGTATATTTTATGAAAGATTTATGGATGAAAGTAAAGATCTATGGCCATATGCTACGTAGAGCACAAGATATTTTTAAAATCTGTCATGTTTATGGTGTTACAAGGTCTTTTTTAGCTTGACCTATTTTGGAAGAATTGTTGTATCATACATTGATACAGACCTTTGGTAGTAGATCACATATTAATAGAACAAACAAAATATTTAACCCACCACAAAGTAGTAAAGTAAAAACTAATAGAAATAGCCATAATCATAAGCCATAATCATCATTTTATTTAAAAAAAAAAATTTATATATGGTAAAAAGTCATAGAACTATTCCTAAGCATTTCCGACGATATCAAAATTGAAAGTCATGTTCATTAAAATAGACTTGTTTACAAGCACTATAAAGCGTCTTGTTTTTTTTATCTACTGCAAGATTTGCAATGTTATCAGTTGAGAAGAGCCCACAAGAAACTCAACAATTAATTTTAAATCTCTCTTAACATACACATGTACCCACACACAAATATAATATATGTTATTGATTGGAACCTGTTGTGTGTACCTTTTTTAAATCAATAAATAAAAAAATAAATTTAAATATAGTATGTCTAAAACTACATGGTCATATGTCATCTGTGATCATATTTGACACGGAGTGGGTACATCACTAGCTTTAGTTAGGGTCCGATATGTTTACGGTGTTCACTACTCGTATTTTAGTTTGACACACATTTTTCCCTGAGCCTGGTTCAGGAGGATTGATATTGTGGGCGTATTTTTTGGTACATAAATAAAAGCTACATGATACTGTGCCATTCGTTTTTCGTGATAAAGAAGGCTTTGATCACCATCATTCATATCATCACCATAATTATTGGCTTCCTTCTTGGGGGTTTTGCCAGTAACTGCCATGCTTGGCAGGTTTTTTTTTTATTTTTTTTATATAACTTAGATTGGCAAACAAGCTGACGGCCCACCTGATGGAAAGTAGTAACCGTCGCCTATAGACATGAGCAGTACCATGGACATAACAGTGTATACTGTTTCGCCCATGATACCCCCTATGCGTTGTCATTCCTGAGGACTCAGGTGTTATTCCTCTGTATCCTGTAAATTCACGCCATATCCCACCCTTCAAACCGAAACACAGCCATGCAAACACAAATGCCCATACATTGCTGTCCCTTAGTCATATTTTACGACACCCACGGGAAAGGAAGGGGTGGCCTATTCTATGCCGGGACCACACGGTCATCATACAATATTTTGTTATATTTCAGTATTTTCGATGAAAGCACTCAATAGACTTGATTTCTTTCGACATCTTGAACAATTATCATCATATTTTAAAAAATTAACACAAAACAATATTAAATTATACATATAAGAGAATATCACCAGAGGGAGACTTTGTACAAAAGTCGATTGCTTGGGTACCTCTGTACCATTCGTGTTTCTACCGTGAGGCAGTTGTGTTTGCATGGCTGCGTTTCGATTTGAAGGGTGGGATATTGCATGAATTTACAGGGTACAGAGGAATAACACCTGAGTTCTCAGGAATGGCAACGCATGGGGGGTACCATGGGCGAAACAGTATGTGTACTGTTATGTCCATGGTACTGCTCATGTCTATAGGCGACGGTTACCACTTTCCATCAGGTGGGCCGTCAGCTTGTTTGCCATTCTAAGTTGTACAAAAAAAACCTTCCTCTTGAATCACTCTATCTATTATGTGATCATATCTATATGGGAACCGCATTAAAATCTGTAGCATAGTTTAAAAGATTTAAGCGTATATACAGCGGAAAGCGACTTTGTTTTGTACTTTGTAGAGATGTCACGAAGAATTAACCATGATACTTTCCAGACACTCTTTGGTGTGGAGAAGGACATAGCCCACTTTATAACCCGGTCAATCAATACTTGTTTATCCTGGTCATGAGAGCAAAGTCACGAGTAAATACTTATATATTTATACGTATGTCAACAGTAATATGGGAGACACGGGGGAAAGGGATTGTTAGTAATGGAGACTGAGAATCCCATTGCTAGCAATATACCCAACCAGGTCGACCTCCACGCGGTTCCCCCTGGAAACTATCATGGTTAATTCCCGATGAATTCATCATGATGTTTTCATTCTCATCTATCACCCTTCACTGGTGCTCCGCAAGCGTATCCCGTTAACGCAGGCGGGATTTTCACCCATCAAAAAAAAATGGGTGACACGAATGGCATAAATTATTTTAATGTAAATATGGTATTTAACTTGAATTCAGTATGAATCAGCAAAACTACCTACTCTTTTAGAAATATGTAAACTCTTATATTAATTTCTTTTATTCATTAGTACAGATATGTGTACATGGCGGACTTAATGCTAAAAGTATTCTCTCCCAGTCAACCATAAGGAAGTGTCAGAATACTCGAATGCGGTACTAGTAATTACTGATATACATACATACTTAAATTTATACATTTAACAATATACTCTGTTATGTCCATGGTCTGCTGATGTCTATAGGCGACGGTTACCACTTTCCATCAGGTGGGCCGTCAGCTTTTTTTTTACAACACAGGGGAAATGGGATCAGAGGAACCAATTTTTATTTTATTTACTAGTTTTATTCGCGACTTCTGTTGCATACATTCACACTGAAACGTATGTATTTTTAAGTATTGTTGATTAAAAAATAAAATGGTCATAAAATTATATTTAAATAGATAAAACAATTAATATATATTACATAAATAATATTATTACGTAAATAAATTTTGCAATAAAATTCTTTTATAACAAAAGTTAAATAAATTCATAAATATAAATATTTTTTTTAATGAAATAAAATGATGTATATTTTAGACGAAAGGGTTTTCATTCCCCATATACATTCTGTCAAACATCGACTCTATGTCGACGTGCAAATGTTTAATAATATATAAAAAATTACATACATATATATGTCCACATTATATTTCCTTTCATTGGTTATACATATATAACACGTTTTAGCCAAAAGTGATTTTTCATAAAAGACTACTCGAAATATGGGTATATTTTTGTAAGTGAAAAAATGGTAAACTAGCCCACGCTATCGTTTACGCTGACCGTCAATCGCTGACGGATGATTGATGAGGCTCGAAGTCAGGTCAGTTGGTCCGTCGTGACGACTTAGTATAACAATTCCCTCTCATATTGATGTACTTAGTTTGATAAAAAAATCATTTATTCAATCATATTCCATCTATTATCATGCCAGCCTTTAACAGGCCACTGGTGAACATAAGGCTCTACCATAAAGGAGGGTTTGCCACGCGTAGTAGGTTGCCAAACGCAGTTATCCTTTGGTGATATTTTAAGAGGGACGCTGCTGTCCAATCTTCGACCGTTAAGTTCCCTTAGTCGATTCTTACGACATCCACGGGAAAGGAAGGGGTGGCCTATTCTATGCCGGGACCACACGACACTGAAATTACAAAATGTAATTCTCATAAAATTCTACCTTAAAAACGTATGGAAAACAATAAGTCAAATACAAACTTTGTCTTCGTATCGAATGTAAAATTTTCAACATTACACAATAAATCAAGGTTGTCATACATTTTTGATGTGACACAAGCGAATCTAACATTATTTCCTTGAATTAGAAATGTCTTAATTTCAGACCACCGTTAGAAGTAGCTATCCGTCTACGAGTTGCATTCTACAGAACTCAGGGAAAATGCACACTTGATACTGTTTCAAATGCAATTATGTTTGAAATAGGTGGTTATCTACATAGTACATTTGGTGCAATGAAATTAAAACTTAACACTGTTGGATTAAAGTTGATAATGTATAATGTTGCACGGGACTTAGGAAATACAAGGTAAGGAAACCCTTTTCAGTTGCCATGCGAAACAGTAACTGAATAAGTAATGCAAGCCAATTGATTGGATAAGACTTTAATTATACGGCATTATATGGTGTTTTTAATGTCTAAACAATTCCTTTGAATCAATAATATAGATGGCATTCCACAACTGCAGTACTAAGTAAATAACATATTGATTAAAGAGAAGTGTGAACTAAAAGACATTGAATTGACACAGGTTGTAAGGGCAATAGTGTGTTGGTTTTGATAGAAAGAAAGAAGAAATTTATTATTTGACAAAAAACACAAAGTTACAAACACAAGATACAATGGGCCCCACACTAGGCGAACCTGTATCTTGGACACCCGACAAAGGTTAATCACAATGTATTATAATAAAAAGTAAATTTTTGATGATATTTGGAAATAATTTAGACAGGGAATTCAATCTCACACATTTAAACCTAAAAGATTACGTAGAAAGTGGTTTCAAAGGAATTTTCTCTCGCGATCAATTAGGCTGTAGAAATAGTCTCTGTCGCAGTTTTTCCTAGTGACTACAGTATGGGGTTATTAAAAAAGGGTATAATATTAAGGTTTCTTTACGGTTGGATTAGACATTAATCTCTACTGCTGAACAACGAACTGCAAAGGTACATGAACAAAATGGTAGTCGGAGATGGAAGGCTAATATCGAAGTTTGTAGAACTTCTGATAGTAATAATCGTGGTCAATCTTCGAGTGTTGGCAATCACACGTATACTAATGGTAACAGGATTAAACCAAATAATTATAATCAGCGTGTATGAAAAGATTGATGAATGTGGAAGAAGCGAAAGAAGTGTGTTTAAATCGAAGCATTTGGCGTTCCATTGTTTCTGCCTACCCTAATGGGAGACAGGTGTGACAGATATGTATGTATGTATGTAATTTTAATCAGTCAGGATGATAACTGTTAGAGGTCACAACCCTGAGCCATGAGGATATCGATGCATGGATAAGGAAAATAATCGTAATTATCATAATAATAAAAGACAAAATAGCACTGAAGTGTGCATTCACGCAGTGTTGTGAACTAGATAAAGTTTTACGAGTAAAGAGAATATATTACTCTCACGTGAACCAATAAACGATGCTCCTTGAAATGTTCCGCCAGAGGTTACGATACGACGTGGCGAATACGATCCAAATTCAGCATTGTTACACGACAAGGTTGCGTCCATCCAAATTATTGCGGACAATAAAATTATTAAAGCGACAAATTTCGCAACAACAGTCATCACAGCGTGGCGTCTCCCAAGGCAGCGTATTCGGTCCGCAGTGTCAATGTCACCTAAGAAATTGGGTCGTTACACATTCAGCTTGTTTTTGGAATGAAATTACGTTGTATGTAACCTAGATCTGCTATATTGGAAGAGTACAATTGTGCCAGTGTTGAAGTAACAAATATATTGCGTAATATATTATGCCCATTCCCGTTCCAAATTTATTTACATACTAATTATTTTAAGAAGCAATTTCGAAATTAATGATTATTGTCATTGTAATTATAAAAAAAAATAGATGTAAATGTAATAATAGGTGAAACACTAAAAAAATGTGTTAGAACTAATCATCATTATCATATCAGCCGTCTTCTGACAGCTTCATAGGCCTTCGCATTATAGAAATTTTGCCATTAGTTGCCACAACTGGCAGGCGGATTGGCAATCGCAGTTAGGCTTTTGCTAATGTTTTACACTTACCAGAGTTATTCGTATAATTTTAAATAAGTTGCATAAAAAATATTTTTATTTATACAACTTTTTTTTTATACAACTTAGAATGGCAAACAAGCTGACGGCCCACCTGATGGAAAGTGGTAACCGTCGCCTATAGACATGAGCAGTACCATGGACATAACAGAGTATACTGTTTCACCCATGATACCCTCCATGCGTTGCCATTCCTGAGGACTCAGATGTTATTCCTCTGTATCCAGTAAATTCACGCCATATCCCACCCTTCAAACCGAAACACAGCCATGCAAACACAACTGTTTCACGGTTGAAACACGAATGGGACAGAGGTACCCAAGCAATCGACTTTTGCGATTTAAAATGATAAACAAGCCTCCCTGATAGAAAGTAGTAATCGTCGCTTATACACCTGAACAGTATATAAACCATGTAAATAACGGAGTATAATGTGTTTTCCACGATATTCCTCATGCGCTGCTAATCCTGAAGACTAAGGTATTATGCTTCTATGTACCATATAATTTTACTGTCACATCCCACCCTTCGAATCGAAAAACGGCCATACCAACAGTTTCCCAGCAGAATTACAGATGGGATAGGTACACCAGTAAATGAGTTTTGTAAAAAACCTCTCTCTGATAAATAAATGACAAGGTATAATAGACTGTATATATCTAGAGTTTCAATTATACATCTTTTTAAGCTTCTTCATGTGAAATCTCAATCAAATTTAAATACGGACTCAATGCCTTCATAATTCCTATCATGTTTAATTAAATTTTAAATGCCTTTTCTGAAGTTCTTTAATAAATCTCGAGAAGGAAATTATTTGATTTATTTATTATACTACTAATAAATAATTTGAGATTTTTCTTCGCAAAAAATGTCTGTATTTAGATATATTAATGTTTTTGATCGCTACTTCAAACACGTAGATTTCAAAAGTAAAGAAACCAATGTAATAGATTTCTTCTAGACAGCGTATCAAGCTGAAACATACACTACATTTTAAATTAGATCGTCAGAAACACAACTGTGAAAACTACATCTAATTTGGTACAGTACTTTTTGCGTAATGTCAGAACAAACGTACAGTCCGACAGACATAGAGATGGGCAGATAAAATTTCGAATAATTTTACATTGAAAAATATATTAGGGGTCTTCATAAAAGCAATAGTTCTTTTGTGAAAACCCTTAATATATTTTTTTCTTAAATATCTTTCATGTACAGATTTAGTTCAGTTACAATTTTATTATATTTATTTATATGATTAAGTGAAAACTAACTAAAGAACCAATGTGGTACTTAACACTTGATGGAAAAATAATTGCGATCCACGATTGACAATACCTCAGCCAGTAACTACGAGTGTATGATTGTGGAGACATAACATCATCAGTTATCGGGAATAGCAATGGATGGAAGATACCATGGTTATAATATAATACATTCCATAATGTCCATGGTACTGTTCATGTTTATAGGCGATGGTTACCACTATCCATCAAGTCGAGTGTCAGCTTATTTTCCATAAAAGTTTTCTTCCTATTAATATTATAAATGTGAAAGTTTGCAACGATAGATGGATAGATGTATGTTTGTTACTTTTTCATGCAAAAACTACTGAACGGATCGAAAATAATATGTATTCTATTAATTTATACAATAAAACTTATAATTAAAAATAATTAAGTTTGGTGTACGGGTAGGTTATATCCTAATCCTAAACACATAGGATACTGTATAAATATAAAAAAAAAACTACGGAATGGATCAAATGAAATTTCCTATATATAATATATAGGATACTTTATGTACTGATACACGTAGGCGAATCCACAGCATACGGTAAGTGAAAAATAAACACAAATGGACCCAACTGTATTCGAGTGATTTCATGCGAGCTACCTGATTATGTCATATATACAAGCGCTAATATTTCAACAGTCTGATAATTACAATTTTGACAGGACATATTATTTTTAATATTAACAATGTCAATTTATTACACCATTAATACACTGTTGAGATAATGTAATGACGTGAATTTATAATGACAGCTAATACTTACGTAGTTAAAAAATCAACAAATGTATGTGAAACTATTTTTAAACAAACATTTTCTTATTATTTGTAATCATGAATTTTGTAATACGCTCTTTTGTTGAGACCCGCTTTAATAAAAGTTTTAAACTTTATTTGCTGATAATATTTTAGTATCTATTTTTTATTAGAAAAAAATAGACGACAAAGGGACTACAGGGACTGAAGCGCGGAAAGTTCTAGTAAAAGAAAAGTGAAAGTAATTGAAGGACCCAAAAAAATAAAGGATGTGATAAGGGTAGACTGTGAGGACCTAATTCTAAGGATTTCTGTCCTAACATATCTCTTGATTAATTCACATTCAAATCCTATTTAAAATAAGAAAAAAAAGTGAATAATCTTTTTTATAAACAGTACTTTAATTAACAGAATCGTGATTTTAATTTTTTTTCAAACCTCCTTCATTTTAGAACTATCATATAGCAAGCTAAGTCACAGGACTTTATGTATAAAATGAGATAGTTTAGTAATTATTGACACTAGGGGGCGTGAATAGTAGTAATAATACTTCCTCAATAAAAAACCAGAGGAAAACTTTGTACAAAAGTTCTTTGCTTGGGCACATTTGCCCCATTCGTGTTTCTACCGTGAAGCAGTTGTTTGCATGGCTGTTTCGATTTGAAGGGCAAAGAATTTACAGGGTACAGAGGAATAATACCTGAGTCCTCAGGAATGGCAATGCATAGAAGGTATCTTGGGCGAAACTGTATAGTATGTTATGTCCATGGTACTGCTCATGTCTATAGGCGACAGTTACTACTTTCCATCAGGTAGGCCGTCAGCTTGTTTGCCATTCTAAGTTGTATAAAACCAATTATTTTCTTTACTTTTATTTTTAGCTAAGAAATTTATAAATTTATGTGCAAGCAACACTGACCCATATATGTACGAAACAGTACTTCATAAATAACACCTTAATAACCGTACGACCTTTATTCGCTAAGAAGTTAATCTTAATTATGTATTGCGATATGTTTATAGAGCACAGCCAGAAATAACTTTTTCTCTCTTTTTAGTACTAATGAGAATTTATGAGGCCACATGGGGGCTTGGGAAAATTGCCACAATCAAGATCTCCCATTTGGAACTTAATTTGCCAATTGTTCTGATAAAAATAGCTGATTTTTTTTTAATCTCTTTTGTTACTGTAAAGTATATTATGTGCATGGTACTGCTCATGTCTATAGGCGACGGTTACCACTTTCCATCAGGTGGGCCGTCAGCTTGTTTGCCATTCTAAGTTGTATAAAAAAAATAATAATTACGTTAGTAACAAAATAGGACTTTGATCTTTAAAATTAATTGGTTTAATTTTATTTTGGGAACGAGCCAAGGTGCAAACTGTTATAGTGTAGGGAAAATATTTTTGATTCCCTTGAGAGGTTCTAGCTTGCGTAAGAAAAATACTTACACCTTGAATTTTATTGGACTTTGATCTTTTATTAGTGCTTCTCTACGTAAAAATATTAAAACATTTTTTAACATGTTTTTATTAAATCTAATTAATTACCAGTGTTAACCCATTGATGTAAAAAAACCAGAAGATTCACTATTCACGGCGAGATTTACATTTAAAATAATTCTGATTTCAAAGTAAAAATAATCTAGTTATCATAGAATACAGCTTACGTATTAATCGAATGACAATAATAGGGGATTCAAAATTATTTGAATATTTTTACAAAATTCATAAGAGACATTCGGTGCATTCATACATACATATTTATATATATGCATTTTTTATTATTATTGTTATTAATAATTTTCCATAATTGTATTATTATAATGTTTGATTTTTTAGTTTTTGGTAAGTACATTAGTAAATCTGTAAAGTTCATCAAAAATATGTATATATAAATAAATAAATAAATAATTATTTGTCACGCCTGTCTCCCGAGTATATTGGTACAAAATTCAAAATATATTTTACTACAACTGTTCTTGTATATAATTAATATACGTATTGAAAATTGTTTAACAAATCATGTTATGTTGGTGCAATAAAGTGTTAAATAAATAAGGGAAAATATTGCTGAAATGCGCTCTATTTATAGTGCCACCTTTAGTTTCAAATTGTGTATCTAGAGCATTTTTTATATCAATGAAATAACCATATATTTTGACATCAAAGCGTTCCATTTTGTTAATTTGTCACGCGGCAAGGACATCTCGTGAACTTTAGTGTTGATGTTCGTACTAAATTTATTACTAGGACGAATTAGTCATAATCATACAAATACTTAATCATTGGATGTTGGATATTATTATTATTTCTTTGACTAATAGAATGACAAACAAGCTGACGGCCCACCTGATGGAAAGTGGTAACCGTCGCTTATAAACATGAGCAGTACCACGGACATAACAGAGTATACTGTTCCCCCCATGATACCCCCCATGTGTTGCCATTCCTGAGGACTCAGGTGTTAATCCTCTGTATCATATAAATTTACGCCATATCCCACTCTTCGAACCGAAACACAGCCATGCAAACACAATGCTTCACAGTAGAAACACAAATGTGACAGAGGTGCTCAAGCAAACGATTTTTGTACAAAGTCTCCCTCTGATAAAAATGGAAATTAAGTACCCCATTGCTAGCAATATACCCAACCAGGTCGACCTCCACGTGGTCCTTCCTGGAAACTATCGTGATGAATTCCAAGTGTATTCATCACAGTGGGCTAACTGACCTGTCTTTTCATCCTTACCTATCATCACTCACTGGTGCCCCACCAGTGTATACCGATAGCGCAGGCGGGGATACTATTCCATCATCACCCCATAAAAAAAAACCGCCTGCCAAGCATGTCAATTACTGGCAAAACACCCTTAGGGAGAAGCTTAAGTTTAGCAGTGGACAGTTAAAAGCTTATCTGTGATGATGATGAAGAGCATGTAAAGATATGATATAAGCGTTTAGCATTTAGTTACTGTCTCTGAAAGAACATGAATGTAGTAATATATTTCCGTACTAGTACATGACTGTATTTACAATATTTTTTTTTAGTCAGCCTAACGAAACAAGCCGACGGTTAGACATATTGGCGTATCGATATTTTACATTTGAATTTCAAAGTTCAAAGCAAAGCGTAGTTTTTATGCATCGCTCTAACCGAGCTTACGGTGGTCGGTCGGTGAGCCTACGTGACTGGACTTGTTGACGGACTGTCAAAGATTATGTATGTGCTAAAAATTAAATGCTACCATACCCAATTTACCTTCTACCTTCGAGCCTCACAAATGCAAAATATTTAATACGATTTCTAATTATTTTATCTGCCTGAAGTCTGAATTTTTTTTAATTTTAACAAAAACATATGGCTCCCAATGTAGATAGTCAATTTGAAATTTAATGGAATATAAATCGTGCAGTAGTTTTTATTTAATGTGAATATTAAAATCATGTATTTAGAAAAACGTAGAATAAAAGCTGATATTTTATACTTTAGAGGTAATTAGAACACATTTGTTGCCGATTTTTTTTTATATAGTTTTTTTGTATCACTGAGACAGCAATCAAGCATATGGTCCACCTGATGGTAAGCGGTTACCGTAGTCTATGAACACCTGCAATATCAGGAGTATTACGCGTGCGTTGCAAACCTTGAAGAAACCTCTTTACCTTTTTTTTTGAAGAATCTGATGCTGCAGGCTTTTGGAAAAATCTCGACAGGGAGTTTTTTCCTTAAACTGTTGTTGCTGATTTCAAAATTTTATATACCTTCATTAAATTAATTTCATTTCATAAATTAAAGTATTACCTTCAATAATATTAGTGTAGAGGACTCACCATTTATTGAGAAAGACAGAGAAAAGTGTAGTAAAGTGTAATAACTTATAGACATGAGAACATGAGTTTGCTTAGAGAATATGAGGGATTTTATCAACACCGAATGCTCTCTCATGGTTAATTGTCACCACCTTACTCAATGAAGTAAAATTTCTTACATTTTTACATAGAGTAAGTAGCAGCAATAAAAGAATAGAAAAATAGAGTTAGAGAGAGGTTTTTACAATAAATCGTCATTAGTAAAATAGTGATTTTTAAACGCCTGTCTGCATTAATATTTTATTTTATTCTATGTTAAACAGACCCATATCGACTACAAATTGCGCGCAGCTCGGTTCCATAGGCGAACGAAAATAATATTGTTTCTTTAGCAAATATTTACCCTTCCTTTATTCCGTGTGTCGTTTTACATGATAACTGCACAGATATGAGAGCCCATGCGGAATTAATTTGATGGTGAAATTGTTTACAAATGATGTAATTTTCTTTGTTGTTCCACTAATTTAGAAGGATATGGGAATTGGAATGAGTGTATTCATGAGACGAGTTAGGAAAGTGGATGACGCAAGACATGTGTAAGCACAGGGGCATTTTGTACCTTTTGCTACCTCATCAACACTAATTTTATAGATGGCAAAAAATATATTTATATTAATATTTTACTATTCATTCATTAATTTCAGCTATTATCCGTCCACTGTTGGACATAAGCCTCCCCCATAAACTGTCATAAAAATCAGTGCTGAGCCACCTGCATTTATTGACTCCCTGCAACGCATTTCAGGTCGTCACTCCATCTAGTGGGGGGTCGTTTTACTCTGCGTTTCCCCGTACGTGGTCGCCACTCAAGAACCTTTTTTCCCCATCGATTGTCGGTTCTTTGATATTTTACTATACTAGATGTTAATTTGCAGAAGTTGTTAAAACTGAGTGTTTTGTCGCAAAACCTGCTTGGAAGAAATGACAGTCGGAGATCGATGGTTAATATGGTAGATTGTAGGAATTAAACAAAATGATTCCAATCAAATAATCAGTAATTTTTTTTGTAATAAATTAAAAAAACAGTAGATTTTAAAAATTCTTTCACCTATAGAAAGCAACAACTGTATTTTACCATATTTGTAAAGGTAGTACCAGAGGGAGACTTTATACAAAAGTACAATTGTGTTTGCATGGCCGTGTTTCGGTTTGAAGGGTGGGATATGGCGTGAATTTACTGGGTACAGAGGAATAACACCTAAGTCCTCAGGAATGGCAACGCGTGGGAAGTATCACGGGCGAAACAGTATACTCTGTTATGTCCATGGTACTGCTCATGTCTATAGGCGACGGTTACCACTTTCCATCAGGTGGGACGTCAGCTTGTTTGCCATTCTAAGTTGTATAAAAGAGAAACAAAACAAAACTTATTATCATATAATAAAATTGTAACTAGACATTGTCTGTACATGGGAAATATTTAAGAAAAAATAATATAAGAGACCTTAATAAAAAAACATTAGAAGTTTGCATAGTTACCCATGTTTTTTAACAGTAGTTTTTCTCCTTTACTTACTAATAACATTGTATATTGTCTACTTAATTATTGTGAGCATATTGTTGGTGTGTCTTTTATAAATAAATAAATAAATAAATGTCTTACCTAAATATATGCAGTATTCCGAAGAGACAGAAATTTTTTAATCCAGCACTAGAATCATGAAAGATGACAGTTTAAAAGGGCTTGTATGTTCAACATATTTTTATTATTATTATTTCAACCGTTAACTGTCCACTGCTGGACGTAAGCCTCCTCCATAAGGGGAGTTCTGCCAGTAGTTGCCACGCTTGGCAGACGGGTTGGCGACTGCACTTTTTAGAGATGTTTTAAGAGGGACGCTGCTGTCTATCCCTCGATCGTAAATTTCCTTAGTCGCCTCTTACGACATCCACGGGAAAAAATATTTACCAAGATGCATTGAATTGAAAGGAGGGGGTGGTCCATTCTATGCCGGGACCGCCACGACGATTAAACATGTATATTTGAATAAAGACAGTTTGAATTTTAATTTGAATTTATCATAAAAAAAAATATATTAATACCTAATGTAAACGTAAAAGTCGCATGTAAAATGTAACTATAAAAAAATACCAACATACAAACATACGTACAGAGAGACAAATTGTAACTGTGTTCAGTACTGGCGGCTATTTCCTACGGCTTGTGTTATACAATTCTCAAATCAAGCAAACGAGATGTGCATGGCGACCGCTGATGACTGTCATTATGCTTAATTTAAATATTCTGTCAGGGGAACAAACCATTTGTATGACGGTACCACCAGGTAGACAAGTATAAAGGTCGAATAATTTATTACAAAATTTATTTTTAATATTTTTTTTTAAAAATAGAACGTGTTTTCTATTTTTATAAAATTTATATATCAATCAGACTCTAAACATACAATTTCAACGAATCATGTGTCTTATATATATATATATATATATATATATATATATATATATATATAAGACTAAACGACATAAAGCCATGACCTAAAAAAATAAATTGATTCAGGTTTCTCTAAGTATTTGGATCTTTGATTTTGAACTTATTTATTATTAACTAATTAAAATTAAGCAATTTTTCTCGAAACATTTGTAGAATTTACATTTACACAATTTACATTTTTATTAAATTTAAACATAAAAAATTAGAAAGCTCTTATGTACTCGACTGTACCAGTTGCCTAACAATAATTTTCTAGTAATTACGATCAACCTTCCGTCCTATTTGAATTTATTTAGCTGATATTAGTTCGAGAACTACATCTACCTTCATTATACCTTGATTGATGATTTCACTTTTTATAGCATCATTACATTAAGTGGACAGGGTAAATGAACTGTGATTTGCAAGGCAATAATGATCATTGGCTGAGATGACGCGGACAAATACGACAGAGTTGTTTTAACAACTTTGGATAAATATTAATAGTCTTAATTTGCTGCTTAGTATGACTATATTACTTATCTTATATATATATATATATAAGAAAAAAAATATTAAATGGATTTTAAACATTCTTTCACATATGGAAAGCTACATTATCAACAGGTAATATAAGTCCGTCCCATTCCTGTTTCTACCGTGAAGCAGTTGTGTTTGCATGGCTGTGTTTGAAGGGTGGGACATGGCAGTGAATTTACAGGGTACAGAGGAATAACACCTGAGTCCTCAGGAATGGCAACGCATGGGGGGTATCATGGGCGAAACAGTATACTCTGTTATGTCCATGGTACTGCTCATTTCTATAGGCAACGGTTACCACTTTTCATCAGGTGGGCCGTCAGCTTGTTTGCCATTCTAAATTGTATTAAAAAAAAGAATGCAAATAAAATGAACATACACAAATGACGTTAAAAACATGAAATAGTACAACCCAATTGAGAAATGTTTCTTTTTAAAGACGGGCGAAAATTTCGAATCGTAGACACAAAAAATGTTTCATTGCATAACATACCTGTACGCACCAGAAGTAGAATTATACAAAAATTAATAATAAATAAACATTGGCAATGAACACTCAATGCCATGCGGGTGGAATTCCTTATGCGTTCACTATGGAAAAATCCGGAAGCTAATTGTATGAGAATGCGCGCGCGCATGTTTTATGTTAATTATACAAGCGTGACAGAAAGCATTTCTATGTATCATCGTTGTTTTGCGTCGTCTGGCAAAACGCCTGTTAATTGTTCCGGGTTGGTCCTTTTCAAGGATTTTTCGCTGTAAAAACGGCAGTTTGAATACAATTAGCTCTAGCAATACTTCTAGTTCTTTGTGGGAGCTTTATGCAAATTAGACATTACATAATTTTATTTTACTTTGTACATAAGTAGCAAATAGCTTGTCAAATGGTAATAGTTACTTTTGCTTGTGAGTGTTTTTTTATGAATGATATACCGTTTAGTATTGGTACAGAATGGGCCACTTCTTCCTTTCTCGTGGGAGTCATAAAAGACGACTAAAATTTGTTATTGAAGGATAGGCAGCAGCTTCCTTCTTAAAACACCACCAAAGCCTATGGCAACATACTGCCAGTGTTTAGCTGTGGTTAGTTAACAGCTGACGTGATGACGATAATGAATGTAAAAGCAACCCAATCTACGCTATTTGTATCCGCTAACAGAGTACCAGTGAAGGATGATAAGCGATAATGGAAACTCAGGTTAATTGACCTGACAAAGACGAACCACTGTATGACACGGCTTGAAGTTTTTGTATAAATAAAACTGAATGCCTTACTCTTAGAAAGTATAAATTAGCAAATATCTATACCACTTAACTAAAACTACCACCTACATTAATGAAGTGGACAGTAAAGTCCACTTTGTTAATTTAGGATACCTTCTCGTTTTCATCCTAATTGCACGACAAATATCAGAACAATTTATTTACCGCTTTCCTGTTATCATTCAGTCACGTTTGACTTATATATGGATATTTTCCATTAACCGCAATAAATGAAATAACAATCCAAAACACTTAAAACATTCCTCAGAATTATATTTGGATTGGGAGATAATTTTTGGAACATTGCAAGTACATATAAAAATTTAATCCAAATGAATAAATGCTAAAAATTCGGTGAATTTCAACACTAAACTTTATCGATCTGCATAATCGGCGCAGCAATAACAAATTATAATAATTTGACAAACGTCAAAGAGAAAAGTGAGTGTTGAAAATACGAGCACTCACAAACCTTGGGCGGTGCCAAGCGGCGCGCGCGCAGTTTACATTTTGTTCCAAATTTAAACAGCATGCACTTCCTTTTGATGTAGGTAGGATGCGCGCGTGCAACCCGTGTTGTTAAACCTTGAGATTTCTCGGGAGTTTAATTGCTTTATCTCGCAAATCGACGATGCTAAAATTTTGATCATGTCCAGATTGCGTCAAAACTTTGGATCAGCTACATCATTTGTCTTCACACGTCTTCAAGTTCACTGTTTCGGTTTGTTAATTGAATTGCATTCATTCATTTTCCACATGCTATGCGCATTTAGTAATCTAGCTATATCATTTATCTTCGCATGTCTTCTTATATCATTCTACAGTTTTAGTCATAGGTCTGTTTCAGTAAATGGCTTGTGCAATAGAACTATCACTACTAAACTGTAAAACTAACTAAACTAAATAAACTATAATATAAAAAAATCCTTTTATATTTAGTAGCTCAATTTTTGTGGTAAATTAAATTATCACATCTCCCATATTTAGAACTAACAAAAATTTTCATCGTACCTCCCACCAAATTGTTTATCTCTCCATCCAAAGGTTGCCTGGAAGAAATCGCTCTTAGCGATAAGGTCACCCATTGTTTTCTCATTGTGATTATTTATTGTAATTATTTATATTTATAATAAGTTTATTATTGTAATCTTTTGGAGGAAAAATAAAGAGTATCTATCTATCTATCTATCTATCTATACAGCCTATTCAACATCACGACATGGGGAGGAACAGATTGGGGTTAGTATTGGGGTCAAACAGCCCCTTACTAGCAATAGAGTAATAATAGAGAATCTATCAGGTTGACCTCACTATGGTTCCTCCTGGAAACTATAGTGGTTAACTGTTATTGAATTACCCCACTAGCGTGAAACGTGAGCACAGGTGGGGTTACCATTCCATAATCATCATCTTCCAACACTTATCCCAATTAGGTATATAATTTTTGAGATTGGCGTAATATGTTTTTTTACCATATTGTCCAAAATTTAGGATTCTAGTTTAACAACTGACCGCCTGGCTGACATCAACGCTCCACGGGGATTATTCCATTACCACCAATTATAGAGACATCACAATATGACCACGGGCGATGCCACGGGATACAGTTAGTTCAGAAATAAAAGTTAGAGCGAATGGCTAAAAATATTAATCTCTAGAGAACATTTGCTCTTTTAATCCAACGAGTATGGATATATTTAAAAATTATAACAATTATGATACTAAATTCTCTTTGCATTGACTTCTCAGGAGATGTGCATGCTAATTAATATCTTCTCATATTGAAGAGACAGAAAATAACAGTATTCCATATTGTCTAAAAATATCTTACTACCTGCTTTACTGGGGGGGGGGGGAAGAGATTGTTAGTAATGGCGACTGAGAATCCCATTGCTAGCAATATACCCAACCAGGTCGACCTCCTCGCGGTTCCCCCTGGAAACTATCATGATTAATTCCTGATGAATTCATCATGATGGGCTAACTGGCCTGTTTTCATTCTCATCTATCACCCTTCACTGGTGCCCCGCCAGCGTATCCCGTCAGCGCAGGCGGAGTTACCATACCATTTTCACCAATCAAAAAAAAAAAACCTACTTTACTGTCTTTGCAATTAATTTTTACTTTAAAGTATCGATAAGTTATTCACTCGTTTCCTTTAAGTAATTGCTCCTTCAATATTATAAATGGATCTATCAAAGCTGTCAGATTATGTTAGTCTAACTTCCGCCAACTCTCATGACAATTTATTTACATAAAAACAGTAGAAATAACGGGACAGCCAAATAAGGCTTAATGGGTTTGAAGATAAGATGACTTCAAAATTCAGTGGCATTAAGTAATTAATCAGTCAACCATAAAAACGACTTCAAATATACTTGAATACGAAGTGGGTGTACTTGATAAAAAAAAAGTTAAGACTATTCCTAATATAAAGTCAGAGTTTTTTATAGAATTGCAAACAAGCTGACGGTACACCTAATAAAAAGCGGTAACCGTCACCTTTAAACATGAACAGCACCGCAAATACCACAGAATGATACCCATGACACTCCTATGCATTGACATTTCTCAGGATTATGGTCTCATGCTTTTTTTTTATACCAATAAGGTGGCGAACAAGCATACTGCCCGTCTGATAGTAAGCAGTTACTATAGCCTATAAACGCCTGCAATGTAAGGGGCATTACGTGTGCGATACTGATCCTGAAGTGACCTTTTTACCCCTCTTTTGAAGAAAACCATGCTGTAGTATTTTAGAAAAACCTTGAAATTAGTGTTTCCATGACTTGCAATTTCTCTGCCATATCTCTGGCACCACCTTCCAAACCAAAACATTGTTATGCTATTAAAGTTATTTCACTAAACTAACATGATCGAAACAGAAGTACACATGTAGACGTCTTTTGTATAGAGTTTCCCTTTGCTTCTTATTCAATTGGACGTCATTTTTACCATCAATCAAGCCAGCAGCTCAAATACTATTATTAGTAAAGTACAACAAACATTCGGGAATTAGTTCATGCCTCCGATCAAACTGTTTATAACTCTTCTCCATCCAAAGGTTGTCTGGAAGAGATCGCTTTTAGCGATAAGGTCGCCCGTTGTTTTCTCACTGTGATTATTTCTTGTAATTGTTTGTATCTAAAATAAGTTTTCTATTATAATCTTTTGGAGGGAACAATAAAGAGCATCTGTCTATATATCTATTTTCCATATAGTTGAACTCTTGACTTGATTACCAAAAATATTTCTATTACGTGCCTGTTTTACTTCTAAAAATAAACTATATCCGTATTCTAGATCTGAAATTGTCGGCTTGCAAGTGAAGTGGGCGGTCGAACATTGCTCGGTCAAGGTGATGTTTGTTTGATTCCAAAAATAAGCCAATGAAATGCAAAGAATACGATCTTGTTTGACATTCTTTCATATTAACTCACCAAGTTGATCCTTTCCATTTCAAATTTGTTAATCTCAGAATCAGAGTCTTTCTAGGCTGTTATCGTAGACAAATAGTCAAGATTTATAATTATATTCGACTAACTGTTACTCTCAGTTCTGTTTCGTTTTTTTTATCATAGAAAAGAGAAGCTTCAGAAGAAATCCGCACCTATATCAACAGCTTAGATACCTCAGATAGTTCTTCTTGGAATGCAAAGATAAACTTTTGTATCTCATATTTATTTTTCCACAGTCAAAAGCGTCATTGTTCTTCGCAGTGCAAAACTAAATAACAAGATACAAACGCTTATACAATAGACTGTGCTCAGAGAAATTATTTAACATGCTGCCCAAAGTCAGTTTCTACAGTTATACTGCACCGCGAGAGATAGAGAGTTCACCTGCATATCTTAGAACCTGGATGGTCGCGTACGGCGTGTTTTCGAAGTTGCTTTCTCCCACGGTTGCTCAAATAATGCAATGAGCTCCCAGCTGAGATCTTTCCTACTACGACACCAGATTCTAATATCTCATAAAGGAGTTAATGAGAATTTTTCAGGGTAGACAACGTATGTATAATGCCCCCTATATTGCAAACATTCATTAATTATGATCACAGCTTACTTTCAAGTGAGCCGTATTCTTGTTTGCCAAAGTGTTTTAAAATCTATTTTACATAATTTTACAAACTTTTTTTTATACAATTTAAAATGGCAAACAAGCTGACGGCCCACCTGATGGAAAGTGGTAACCGTCGCCTATAGACATGAGCGTACTGCATGGACATAACAACGTATACTATTTCACCCATGATACCCCCCATGCGTTGCCATTCCTGAGGACTCAGGTGTTATTCCACTGTACCCAGTAAATTCATGCCAAATGATTCCAAATTCTAAATTCAAATATTTAAAATCTAATGTGCCTTTGAAACATCTTATGGTTTATCTATGCACTTAATTAATTTCAACGTAAATTTAGCTCTACCAATCAAACGTTGCTATGGTCATAAAATATTTTTTGTTAAATTTGCATAATAAATGAAAATGTACGTATATTAAGTAGTGCTTCACCTCAAACTAGGCTCAAAGTTAAGTCCAATAATTCAAACGAGTACCCACTTTCATGTATGGAGTCGTCGACCTGTGGGCTTGTGGGCGGCCTACAGTCTGGCGTGCGGTCAAGGCCTCGCATCCAGACCTTTCCAGTGCCTAGGTATACATCTGTAATTTGTATTTCGCAATAAAGTCTGTCTGTCAGAAATTATATCAATCCTTATTTTTAGTAGATAGACTTTAGCGTTACCACCCATTTATGAATATGGTGAATTCGCCATGATGAAATGTATATAATTATTTTTATTTAAATAAAAATGTATTTTTCTTTTTATTTATTATAAAATTATGCCTATGTTCTTCTCCATCTATATTTCTTTATAATACATTCATAATCTGTATATCGCTTCAGTTTTATAATACTTACTGATATAATAAATAGGAAAGTATGTTTCGTATTGGCATTTTAACAATTAATTGTTTTGAAATTTAGGATATAATAGTATGGTAACCCCGCCTGCGCTATCTGTATACGCTGACGGGGCACCAGTGAAGGATGATAGGTGAGAATGAAAGGGCAGTTCAGTTAGCTAATCGTAACGAATACACCTAGAATTCAGCACGATGGTTTCCAGAGGGGAACAAAGGAAGGTCGACCTGATAGGGTATATTGCTAGCAACGGAACTAGTAGTCCACATTGCTAAGTCATCCTTCCCCCTACCTAGTATACTGTCCATAGAATACTCGCTAATTGTACATTACTATTGTCTCTATCTCTGTTTTTCATATCTGTATTTGCTGTGTGGTTCTGGCATAGAAGAGGACAGTCTTTCCTTATATATATATATATATATATATATATATATATATATATATATATATATATATATATATATATATATATATATATATATATATATATATATCGCTAGAGGCAACTAAAGAACTTAATGATCAAGGGATGGGCAGCAGCGTCTTTCTTTAAACATCAGCAAAACCTAACTGCGCTTGTCGATCCGCCTACCAAGTAGCAACTACTGTCAAAACCTTCCTTATGAGGGAAACCATATTCAGCAGTAGACGGTTAAAAGCTGATGATTTGATAATGAATTCTTAAAACTACAGTTTCAACAAAGCTGCTATCTCACTTAACATATATTTCCATGCATAGAGTCTGAAAGTGTAACATCGACTTACGGCTTAAATTTCATAATTAATGAATATAGACCAAAGCGTAAATTGATCGATACGTACACAGGAAGCGGTGCAGACACAAAACGAAACAAAAAGTACGTATAGCTTATTAACATTAACGTAAGTGAAATGGCCTCGAGACGTGTGAGGGTAGCTGACCTGGCCAGGGATCAGATGGAGATTGGGTTTCTGGATGCATTTTTAATGCAATCCAGAATGGCAAACGAGCCAACGGACCACCTGATGAAAATTGGTAAATGTATCGTTGGCGAAAAATTGCTGCTTGTGGGGATTTGTCCTCTCACGTTTACTCTTTATTATTCATTATATTAAAAAATTATAAGCAGACGATTTATGTACATAGGTCATTATCGTCAGCATTCAATAGTTATTACATCCACTGCTTAACTTAAGCCTCCCCCATAAGTACGGGCCAACGCCGTTGGGGCTCGGTGGATTTCGAAAGGGAACCCGGGTCCCCAACACTTTGGCGCGGCGAGGGATACCGTGGTGGTTTTAGCCGGTAGGAGTCCGGCAGTACCCTTACGCCTCCCCCGGGGCTTATGGGTCTGCATGAGGCATTTCACTACGATAAAAAGAAGGCCTCCCCCATAAGAGATGTTAAAAAAATTGTATGAGGGGTGTATGTATATGTATATCCATAAAGGTACTACATAGAAAAATGTCAAACCAGTAATTTTTAGAAATTTTATTTATCTATCTATCTGTATGTTTGCAACACGCAAAATTTACTGCACAAAATTGGATGCGATTTTCATATTTCTGAAGGTCTAATTTAAAACTTGGTGTTATTGTTGATTTATCTATAAAACGGTATCTAGAAGAAGACTGTTTCGTAGTTTTTTTCTACATCTGAAATCAACGCATACGAAGTAGTAGACAAAAACATATATATATATATATATATATATATATATATATATATATATATATATATATATATTGTTATTCTTGATAGATATAATATAATTGATTTGCAAAAGTTACAACACACAAATAACAACATACATAGATAGACAGACATACACAATAAAAAGAGAAAGGAATATATACATACCTACACAAAACAAAAACTAAAATGCTTAAAAGAAGTAACATTTTTCCTCCTTTCATACGTGTGCCATAGTAACACAAAATGGCCACAACACAGTTTATTGTTTTGCCCTTAAAGGAGCAAAAACTTTGACACCCTTATACATTGTCATTCTTGAGATAGTATTACGCCCTTATTTCCCATAAGTAATTCATTGTCATGTATGTATCCTTCAAGTCCAAGCAGTCACGTAACTATAAGCACACGGTATCGTTTAGTCCCTGCCTACTCCATTCCGTAAAAGCGTGATTTTGCAATAATATAATTTGCATTAAATAGAGAATGCCATTCATTTCTTTATTTGCAGAAGTAGCTTACAGATGATGGATGATACAATGATATTATGAAAACAGTTATAAATCTTTTTCGGGGAGTGTTAGTCGAATGATTAATTTTCTTTTGTTACAAGTCGATGTTTTCAAAAATAGTGGACGCTTCGCACTTTCACAGGCGACTAGATGTATATCTGTTACTAGTTTTTACACGCGAATTTGACTGTTATGTCCGGGAAACGTTGATTGTTACAAATATATAATTTTTTTTATACCATTGAGCGTATAAGCGATTACCGTAGCCTATGAATGCCTGCAATACCAGAGATATTACGCGCGCGTTGCCGACCCTGAAGAAACCTCTTTACCCCCCTTTTGAAGAACCCCATGCTGTAGTCTTTTGGGAAAACCTTGGTAGGGAGCTCATTCCATAACTTGAGTGTTCGTGGGAGAAAACATCTCTGAAACCGCGTTGTACGCGACCATTTAGGCTGTAAGGTATGAGGGTGAACTCCCTGTCGATGGCAAGCCGTACGATAATAGAAAGTGGCCGCAGCCATCATATTGAACAATTCCTCTGAGCACAATCCGTTGTACAAGCGGTAGAACACGCAGAGTGAGGTAAAATCTCTCCTAAGACTTAAGGGTTCGATACCGCTTGCAAGCATGGGATCATCGACAATTCTCATAGCTCGTCGTTGCACTGAGTCGAAGGGTTCAAGCTGGTATAATATAAAAATTTAAACCACCTACAAATTAATTTTAATCGTTACATTTTTCTGTTACTGTCTGGCAAATTGGGAGTTTACTATAAAGGAAAAAGACAAAACATTTAAATAGCTAAAACAAGTTTATAAGATGATTATCGCATAGGGAGGTACAGAAATATGACCTGGAATAGAGCTGGCTGAAAAGGATGCATTTTTTTATGCAATTTAGAATGGCAAACAAGCTGACAGCTCACCTGATGGAAAGTGGTAACCGTCGCCTATTGACATGAGCAGTACCATGGATATAACAGAGTTTACTATTTCGCCCATGATACCTACCATGCGTTGTCATTTCTGAGGACTCAAGTGTTATTCCTCTGTACATATTCCAGCCATGCAAAAACAACTGCTACGATTGAAACACGAATGGGACAGAAATACTCAAGCAAACGGCTTTTGTACAAAGTCCCCCTTTGGTATATTATTGTAATATTAAAGGTAGGCATTTGATTTTTTTTTTAATATATATAACTTGCTGGTAATGTAGCTTTATATAATAACTATAAGTTAAATAATTGTTGAAATTCACTGAGTTTATCAATTACATACAAACATACAAAAAAATCAAACATTTCCTCTGTATAATATTAGTATTGACTTGTTTTGATACTCGGCTTCATCCCCCGTGATCGGAACGCGTTGATTTATCGAGACAAATTTAGTCTATAAGCGATAATAAACAAACAAACTCCATTTCACATTTGTGATATTAGTGCAGATACTTCTTTACAACATACATTCAGCCCGTCTGATGATAAACGGCATATAAAATAAAGAGAAACAAAATAAAAAAAAAAAATTAGCAAATTTTTTTTTATTTCTATTTCGATTATTTGAATAATATCTAATATTACTGTTATGTGTTACCTAATTTTCTTTAAATCACTTTAGAAAAAAAAAACTTTTTACCACTGCCAATGATATTAGAAGCGACTCAGAAATATCTAGAGTCGGGTTAAATAAATTTATTATAAATTTGTATGTTATGTATGTATTATTAGATAGATAGATAGATACTCTTTATTGTTTCCACCAAAAGATTACAATAGTAAACTTATGATAAATATAAACAATTACAAGAAATAATCACAGTGAGAAAACAATGGGCGACCTTATCGCTAAGAGCGATCTCTTCCAGACAACCTTTGGATGGAGAGGAGTAATTATAATAGGATACCGAAGAATATTTGGGATCTGCTTTTAAATAAATTTAACACTATTATTAAAAAAACACTTATCGAATAAAGCCTATTATATTTTAAACAATTACTTGAATGACAAGCGTGCATGGTGTTAGTCGATCATGCACGGACTTTTTAATGACCATGTAATTTTAGACATAGTACATTTAAATAAATACACATAATGTTAACGGAGATTTAAAAGAGTAACTGTCGAGTTTCTTGCGGGCTTTTCTCAACAGTTAATACGTTTCCGAACCTTGTAGTAGCTTAAAAGAAAATTACGATTTAAAAGTGCTTGTAAACAGGTTTATATAAATAAAAATAATTTGAATTTAATTTGAATACACGAGACGAGAATATTGATTTAAAAAATAAATTACTGAGCCGATTTTGATGGAATTTCTATTGAGCCAATTTGAAAGTATATCCTTTCTTTACTCTGTGATGCCCATGGGGATATTATTCTTGATAACCAATATATATATATAGCTATCTATTTACCTATATATGTACATATGGTGTTGTGGGTGATCATGGGCGGCGGTAGTCACTTACCATCAGGTGAGCCGCATGCTCGTTTGCCCCTGTGTTGTAAAAAAAGAAAAAAACATATATACATATATAGGTAAACTAAAGCGCCAAGTACAATTCGCAACTATCATAGTACCATTGTATGACATAATGAAACATATATTGTTGTACGAAATTCAACCCGTTGAAGTTTAAGGGCCAAAGTTGCCCAATGTCCAAACTGGAATATTCGCTCCGATGGAATCCAACCCGCTGTGTGCTAATGCGCCGTCCAGTTGCTCTTGCTAACGTTTTTGGCAAGTTTTCAACTGTCACACGCATCGTGCTCTCTGGATCGGATGTACTGCCGCCCACTGAAAGCTAGGATATAATAATAATAACTTTTCTTATACAACTTTTATACAACTTAGAATGGCAAACAAGCTGACGGCCCACCTGATGGAAAGTGGTAACCGTCGCCTATAGACATGGGCAGTACCATGGACATAACGGAGTATACTGTTTCGCCCATGATACCCCCCATGCGTTGCCATTCCTGAGGACTCAGGTGTTATTCCTCTGTACCCAGTAAATTCACGCCATATCCCACCCTTCAAACCGAAACACAGCTATGCAAACACAACTGCTTCACAGTTGAAACACGAATGGGACAGAGGTACCCAAGCAATCGACTTTTGTACAAAGTCTCCCTCTAGTAAAACATATAATATATATAAAATAAAGATGTACAACAGGCGAGCTTAACTCTGTAAGAGTTCTCTTCCAGCAAACCCTGAGTGGAAAGGAGCGGGCAGTGTGCGTAAAATAATGGAAGGAAACATTATAGATGTTTCTATTAAGAAATAATAAATATATTGACATATATAAGTAACTTATACAATTAAAATCAAAATACATACATATATGTATACAATAATACATATATATATATATATATATATATATATATATATATATATATATATACATAAAATATCTCTTCACAATGTTTAATAAATTGTGTACCCGCATTTTAGTTCAAATAAAGTTATTATTATTATTAAGTTATTAATAGAATATGTCTTGTGTATTATTAAGTTTATATATACTTATTTTAGGCGTGAATTTACTGGGTACAGAGGAATAACACCTGAGTCCTCAGGAATGGCAACGCATGGGGGGTATCATGGGCGAAACAGTATACTCTGTTATGTTCATGGTACTGCTCATGTCTATAGGCGACGGTTACCACTTTCCATCAGGTGGGCCGTCAGCTTGTTTGCCATTCTAAGTTGTATAAAAACAAATTTTGTAATTTTTTGTGTACAATAAAGAATAAAATAAAATAAACAGTGATTACTACATTAAGTTCGCAGACCTGTATCGTAGCAATCGGTGAGTGGCTAATTAAGTTAGTCCATACTTTTTGCCATTTTCAATCCGGTTCTTATACAATTTTATATTTTAAGTATTCGAAAGTTAAAATATATTTGAAAAGAAATAAAAAAAATGTACCTATATATTTTTAATAAGACTTCAGCAAGAAGGAACTTCTCAATTCGATTGTATTTTTTTTTTGTTTGTTTCCTCATAACTTCGTCAGTTCTGAACCGTTTTGGAGAATTATTATTTATTTATTTATCTATCTGAAAAGTTATAATTACAGATTGGTCCAATAGAAATTTTATATTTTTTTTTTTTTGTAGTTTAGTTTCCAAATCAAAATAACTTCATTTATTTATTTATTTTATTTATTTATTTATTTTATATATTCTGATTCGATACATATAGCACATTAATACATAAAAACCTGTTATACACCATTTCGGGAGAAAGGGATTGTTAGTAATTGAGTCTAATAGCACCATTGCTAGCAATGTTGCTATTAGACTCAATTACATCAGGTTGACCTCCACGCGGTTCCCCCTGGAAACTATCGTGATTAATCTTTTAAATCATCACGATTTAGCTCAGTAGGCACCGATATCTACTCTAAGATAACTGACCTGCTTGGGGGAAAGGGATTGTTAGTAATGGAGACTAAGAATCCCATTGCTAGCAATATACCCAACCAGGTCGCCCTCTCGCGGTTCCCCCTGGAGACT
The DNA here is from genome assembly GCF_026898425.1 of Galleria mellonella. Taxonomy (NCBI): domain Eukaryota; kingdom Metazoa; phylum Arthropoda; class Insecta; order Lepidoptera; family Pyralidae; genus Galleria; species Galleria mellonella. Next base: position 1,561,475 of record NW_026442130.1, read on the forward strand.
ATCATGGTTAATTCCTGATGAATACATCATCATGGGCTAACTGATCTGCTTTCATTTTCACATATCATCATTCACTGGTGCCCAGCCAGCCTATGCTGGTAATGCAGGCGCAGTTACTATTCCATTAACATATTTTTTTATATAACTTAGAATGGCAAACAAGCTGATAGCCCACCTGATGGAAAGTGGTAACCGTCGCCTATAAACATGAGCAGTATCATGGACATAACAGGGTATACTGTTTCACCCATAATACCCCCCATGCGTTGCTATTCCTGAGGACTCAGGTGTCGTCTGTACACTATAAATTCATATCCCATCTTTCAAACCGAAGCACAGCCATGGAAACACAACTGCTTTACGGTTGAAACACGAATGGGTCAGAAGTACCCAAGCAAACGACTTTTGTACAAAGAGCCAATAAAAAAGTTATATCCCATTACTAACAATCCCTCCTCCAGGGGGAGACGGATTGTTAGTAATGGGAACGTTAATCCTCATTGCTAACAAAGTCTTGCCTATTAGGTCGACCTCCACGCGGTTCCCCTTGGAAACCAACGTAATTAATTATTGACTGACTCCATCCTCACCTATCATTCTTCACTGGTGCCCCACCATTGTATAATATTAGCGCTGGTGGCGTCGACTCCCCTCCAACGCCTCTCGCGCGAAATGTGTTACGCTCACCACTACAAACACCCCTGACTACCCCACCAGTGATTACAGTCGTATACATATTTATTTAGTTCCACAACATTAACTACATATCTCGCACTGTACAACCGCCTTGTGAAACGTTGTAAAGGAATTCGCTATTCGAAGCGGGTCATATTAATCTCTTTCACATTTGCGCCATCTCTCGGCCGTTATTGCTTAACGTTCCATTAAATAGTTAGAATTGTTCTGTTTTAATTAATACGTCACGCTGTGATTCTGTTATGGTGGGCATTTGGCTATGGGGTTGTGGAAAATTAAATTATAAACCCATTCCGCTCACAGCGTGATCCAATCCAAATCCAAATACAAAGCGTGTTTATCTTAATTTCGATGTAATTTCACAATGTTTACTTACCAATTTGTCAGAAATGTTGTATTTATATATTTTTAAACATTTATCTATTACTTGTAATAATAGTTTTATTAAATGAAGTCATTTAATTTTTTTTTATACAACTTAGAATGGCAAACAAGCTGACGGCCCACCTGATGGAAAGTGGTAACCGTCGCCTATAGACATGAGCGGTACCATGGACATAACAGAGTATAATGTTTCGCCCATGATACCCCCCATGCGTTGCCATACCTGAGGACTCAAGTGTTATTCCTCTGTACCCATTAAATTCACACCATATCCCACCCTTCAAACCGAAACACAGCCATGCAAACACAACTGCTTCACGGTAGAATCACGAATGGGACAGAGGTACCCAAGCAATCGACTTTTGTACAAAGTCTCCCTCTGGTACTTACTAATAATGTTAATTCTTGTGTATTATTTTTAATTAATACATTACGTAATGAGGTTAAAAATCATTAGTTATAGATTGGTTAGTCATTTATTTTAATATTTATTATATAAGTAGGTAGGTATTATATGTATTTATAGTGTATGTATTCATGTAATATATATGTATATTGTAATATTATTTAACTGTATATTTGTTTATGTATTAATAGTTGTAGCACTTCAGCTGCCCGCTAACGAAATGCTTTCTCACTGTACTGGGTTGACTGGAAGAGATCTCTGTCAGAGATAAGTCCAGCCTTGCTCACAACATTTATAAATACATTATTTTATATGTAACTTACAAGTGCAATAAAGAATATATATAAACATATAATTTGACGACTCACCTAAATGGTGACTGTCATGTATAGACATGAACAGCACTGTGGATTTAGGGAAAAAGGGATTTTTAGTAATGAGATTAATAATTAGCAAGGAGATTCAGTGAGGAATGAATGATACCAATGTACCTTGAAAGGTCGATCTCCACGCGGTCCCTCCTAAAAGTCATCCTGTTGAATATCAGTTCAGTTTATCACAGTGGGCTAACACCTGCTTCATCTTCACCTGTCATCCTTCACTGGTGCCCCGCCGGTGTATACCGATAGCGCGGGTGGGGTTACCAATCCATTATCACCCACTAAAAAAAATCCCACCTGATGGTAAGCGGTTACCATAGCCTAAGAACGCCTGCAATACCAGGGGTATTACGCACTGTTGTCGACCCCGAAGAAACCTCTTTATCATCCCACTACCTCTTTGTATACAAGTGATTGTTTATATTTATAATAAGTTTACTATTGTAATCTTTTGGAGGAAACAATAAAGAGTATCTATGTATATATCTATTTACGAGAATTCCTTCTTTATTTTATTTCCCATTAAATTCTGCCACGTCCAAATTGGAGTTCCTTATTCTGTCATTACTCGTCGTTTGGCCCATCCATCTGGTAATTTGCATTTGAGTCACAGTAATCATCTTTCATCCACTTTGTTGATGATCCTACATTAAGATCCTTACATTTCACTTTCAATTTTGCAGACCATTAGCAAATGTGGCCAAAAATCTCAAATTGTAAAGTGATTCATTATTTTTTAGAATACAATAGAATGGAAAAATACAATTACAATAGAAAATAAAGAAAATACATATTTATTTATTTATTTATGGCAACAAACAGTCATTTACAAAATAATTAACACAATGTACATTACAGTTTTAGAACAATAGACCTAACAGTGCCAATAAAAGTATTTTAAAAACAGAGATATTATTTATGAAGTCCCATGGACATATATAAGAAGTGTCTCATATTTTTCTTTTAATGGGTGATGATGGCATGGTAACCTCGCCTGCGCTATCGGTATACACTGACGGTGCACTAGTGAATGATCATAGGAGAGAATGAAAAGACAGGTCAGTTTTTTTTTTAATGAATGATAATGGAATGGTAACCCCACCCGCGCTATCGGTATACACCGGCGGGGCATCAGTGAAGGATGATAGGTGAGGATGAAGCAGGTCAGTTAGACCATCGTGACGAATTCAACAAGAATTGTTCACGATGGTTTCCAGGGGAACCACGTGGAGGTCGACCTAATAAGGCATATTGCTAGCAATGGGGCTGTCAAACTCCATTGCTAACAATCCCTTTCCCCCCTATTGCATAAGTTATTTAATAAAATTTGATACACGTGTAGGTATCCTAAATCTGACTGAGAATCCCATTGCTAGCAATATACCCAACTAGACCGACCTCCTCGCGGTTCTCTCTAGAAACTATCATGGTTAATTCCTGATGAATTCATCATGATGGGCTAACTGGCTTACGATACCCATGGGCGAAGAAATAGATGGCCCATTCTACGCCGGGACCATACGGCACGGCATATTAATAGAAAGGTCACATCTAAAAGTGGCGAATATCATTTCCCACCTGATGTGTCCATATTTGCATTTTTTGTTTGCCATAAAAAAATAAAACCTAAGGTATTTTTTTTTCTTGTTTTGTTGGATGAAAATGGATTGGTAATCCCGTCCGCACTAACAGAATACGCTGGCAGAGCACCAGTGAAGGGTGACAGATGAGAATGAAAACAGGCCAGTTAGCCCAACATGATGAATTCATCATGAAGAATTAATCATGATAGTTTCCAGGGGGAACCGAGTGGAGGTCGACCTGATTAGGTATATTGCTAACAATGGGATTTTTAGTCACCATTATTAACAATCCCTTCCCCCTCAAGGTATTTTTATTGTAAACAAAAACGCGTGCGAAGCCACAGGATACAGGTAGTGTACGTTATAAAAGACAACGTTGCCTATGGAATTTCCAAGAACAAGTTTATTGTAATTCCGTTTGTAGCTACGAAGGCGGTGTCATGCAAAGGTCGACTGGTGTCACTTCGAATAATATGACAATTTCGAAGAAAATTTCAAAATGAATTTTCCTTCCGTAAGTCGACTGCATAATTGGTGTTAAACTTGCCGAATGAAAGAATTCGATTCTAAACTATATACGTATATTTTCGTGCTATTCCCATGGCTGTATGATCCCGGCGTAGAATAGCCCACCCCATCCTTTCCTATGGATGTCATAAGGGAACTTATAGGTCGAACTTAAAGATGGGCAACAGTGTCCCGATTAAAACATGTTATTTTAAAATATTCTTGTTATATTAAAACATTCTTAAATTATGCCCTGTTATGTTCATTGTACTGCTCATGTCTATAGGCGACGGTTACCACTTTTCATCAGATGGGCCGTCAGCTTGTTTGCCATTCTAAGTTGTATAAAAAATACAAGCAAACATAGCGTAAAATAGAAAAATTTAATGTCCCACTAGATGCAGGAAAATCTTCAAATATATAGTTCAGATTAAGAAATTTTCAGAATATTTAAAATATTTAGTAATATAATTAGTCCAAAGGGAGACTTTGTACAAAAGTCGATTGCTTAGGTACCTCTGTCCCATTCGTGTTTCTACCGTGAAGCAGTTGTTTGCACAGCTGTGTTTCTGTTTGAAGGGTGGGATATGGCGTGAATTTACTGGGTACAGAGGATTAACACCTGAGTCCTTAGGAATGGCAACGCACGGGTGGGTATCATGGGCGAAACAGTATACTCTGTTATGTCCATGGATGGTACTGCTCATGTCTATAGGCGACGGTTACCACTTTCCATCAGGTGGACCGTCAGCTTGCTTGCCATTGTAAGTTCAGTGGAATCACGTAAAAGTCGACTTGACGTACTATCAGTGGCGACACTTGTCCCCAATAATTATAACTATCCTCTTATGTCCAGATTGATATCATAATGTGTTAAACGAGTTAAGAGCATCCTTTATGAAAATTGCTTAATAAAAACTTAATTATTAAAATACAAAACGTCAAGTTTAACATAACAATAAGTGTCGCTTGTTAAGTTGCAATAAAAACTTAAATCAGTAAACCTCATTCTCTGAGAAGCTGAATCTAATGATACTGCAATTATATTTTTATGATTGTAGAAAACTTATTACTGTTTAAGTTAACCATGTAAGCTGTATACTTACACGCTAACGACTTTCTAAGTATTGATAAAGTAAATCCAAAAATACTAACATCGGTTAAAACAAATGACAATAAGTATCATATTTTGATTAAATAAGAATCGTTAAAATCCATTTAACTCCCTTCATTGACCTCATTGGCAACATTGGCCTCCCCCAAAAGAGAAATTTTGCCAGTAGTTGCCACGCTTGGTAAGCGGATTGGCGACCGCATTTAGACTTGGGTGATTTTCTAAGACTATCGCTCCTGTTCATCCCTCGACAATTAAATTCGTATAGCCGGCTTTCACGACACCTATGGGGAAAGGATGGGGTGTGCCGGGAACCCACGGTAAAATTATAAAATATATAAGAATGTAATCCTGCATTTGTTAATAAAGATTGTTATTATTTAGTTAATGAAACATTTGTGTAATATACATATTAAAAAATGCAATCTAACTTAACTAAATTGGTTAACGGTACACTTTTTAACTACTTCAGTTAATAAAATAATTTGTGTTTAAAAAAACCATGTTTGTAATTTCGTCTTGATCAAATTTATATAAAATAAACACAAAGATGAAACCTCATCGTTAAAATTGTTACTCGTAATTTTAGAATTAAAAAAAATATCGTATAATATGCTTATTTTATCTCTAAATCTAACTGAATAATATTATAAAGATGAATGTTTGTATTTAACCTTTTAACGCCTAAACCAATCGTCATTTCTAAATATACGCAGTATTTTATATGAAAAAGGATATAGGCACGCGGAAGTAGTAAGAAATATAGTAAAAAATCAAATATTTTGAAGTCGTTTTAAAAACTAAACTTAAGAATCGAATCCCGATTTATGCAAATTCCCTATTGCATGGAATTCGTAGAAATATCCCATTGCAATAATAATAATAATAAGGTGACAATCACTCCTTTATGGTACAACCATGAAAACGGTTCTCGGAACGCCGAACGTTTATCCCGTGCACGGAGCGAGCGGATCTTTTGTGTTGCGAAAAAAATATATATATAGTAATACATAATACAGAAATTTTCGCAATCATTTGTCCATCAGCCACAATGGCCGCCGTTAACTCTGTTATAATACAGGATGCTAAATAATTATACATTCACATTATAATGTGTACAACGGTATTGAATATGGCACACATTTGAACGCGCCGTTTCCAAGAGCATTGCACCGGGGCGTTGTGACGAATTCTGTAATTACGGTGAAAACAAACGTTCGATGGTTGTTTGGAGAATGGCTATTGTTTTAGGAATATTTTCGATCTTTTAAAAGAAATTAAAAGAAAGAAACCAAGAAATAAATAAAGAAAGAAAGAAATATTTTTATTCAGGTAAATTTAAATTTACATTAAACTTAGATATAGAATAGGCTACCCCTTCCTTTCCCGTGGGTGATTACGTCGCCTACGGGAAAGGAACGGGTGGCCTATTGTATTGTGGTAGAACAGACTAGGAAAAGCCGAGGGATGGGCAGCAGCGTACCCCTTAAAACATCTCTAAAGCCTGACTGCAGTAACCAACCCACCTGCCAAACGTGGCAACTACTGACAAAATACCCCCAATAGTAAACTGCCATAAGGAACAGCCCCGTCGCTTATAGTAGTCTATGGGGGAGGCCTATGTTAACAGATAATGGCTGATATAATAATGATAAATACTAGTTTTGTATACGGGACCCTAAAACAAACAGACAGTTCAACAAACCCGTGCACGGTCTACCTATTGGTGCAGATTACTGCAACTGGCATTATCTAATAATGAGTGCACGGACGCATGCGTACCACGCAGCAAATTAATGGACAAGTGCGCACTGGCTTCAATTTATATCTCTTTGTTGTACCTAGGAAGATACGTTGTGTCAATTGTTAGCGCACTGTAAAATAATTGTCCGCTTTTAACCCATTTAGCGATATGGGTATTAAGTCGTAATAGCGTTAGTACCTCAGTGTACACTCCATTACAAAAACAATCAATTTATTAGTGAAAATTTGGGATTTTTTATGCAACTTAGAATGGCAAACAAGCTGACGGCCCACCTGATGGAAAGTGGTAATCGTCGCCTATAGACATAAGCAGTACCATGGACTGCGTTGCCATTCCTGATTTATATAATAGAATTATTTGATATAATTTGAACTATTCTACTATCCGACTCGGCCCTCTGAAACTGTTTAGAGATATTGCACGTCTGTGTATCTTTTACCGAATATATCATGGGGAGTGCTCTGAGGAATTTTTGGATTGATATCTGCTGCTGATTTTCACCATTGTACAACCTGCCATAAGCTAAAGTTCCATCCCAACTATCTGGATAAGCGACAGTCCTTCATGCGTTTTACAAGACACTTTAATTGAAGCACAACCACTCTTTGGAATCAACTTCCAGCAGCAGTATTTCCGAAGCGATACGACATCATAACCTCCGAGAAAAGAGCATATTCCTTTTCAAAGAGCCCGCAGCATTTCTGCAATACCTCTGGTGTTGCGGGTGATCATCACCACGGGCGGTGGTAATCACTTACCATCAGGTGAGCCGCATGCTCGTTTGCCTACTTGTGCTATAAAAAATATTAATCTACTCGTATACTTATAATAAATCTGTAGAGAGGTCAATTTTGTACATGAAATATATTTCCAAAATAATTATCAGGCGGTGATTAGTGATCGATACTGATGCCCAAAATGCAATCAGTAAAATTTTTGTCCGTCTGTCTGTATGTTCGTTATAGAAACAAAAACTACTCGACGGATTTTAACGGAACTTGATACAATTATTCTTCATACAGGGCAGGTTATAGTATACTTTTCATCACGCTACGATCAATAGAAGCAGAGTAATGAAGGGAAATGTTGGGAGAACGGGAGAAGTTACTCCATTTTTAAGCTTCCGTCGCGTGTGCAGCCTTAATGGCCACTTTTTAAAATGTAAAAATGTCCACCCGTGCGACGCCGGGACGGGCCGCTAGTAAATAAATAAAACACAAATATAATACACGTTGTATCAACTTTAATATAGATAGCTAGATACTAAACTAATGATACTTCCAGTTTACGTTGCCCAAAGGTATAAATGTCCGAAGTGTTGATACTGTTTACATCATGCATTACGCCTTATGATTGTTTATGGCAGAACCAAACGAGTACGTTTTCGTTCCGACTTATCGTTGTTCGCACGTTAGTTTCTATTGAAATCATTGAACACACTGCTGTTATTGCGAAATGCGATTCCTTTGATGTTTTGCGTTATAAACTTAGGTTGTTAGAAGTTGGAAATTATACTAATTGATTCACTCGTCATATTTGAAAACGAATGCCATTTTCTACGATGATTTCTGCCTTTTGTAGGGACAAAAATTTTTTTCTCTGGTGAAGGGTCACCAGAGAAAAATTTTGTACATAAATCTTGGCTATCTCTGTTCCATTCGTGTTTCTACCGTGAAGCAATCGTAGTGGCTTGACTGTGTTTTGGGTTAAAGAGTATGAACGGGTGGCACAGTATACGTTGTTGTAAGCAAAAATATATTGTATTTATACCATGAGTTATGTAATTCCATAATTCCATTTTGGATCCTAATTTAGCACCTAGGACACTTTATTTACTGATACACGCGGGTAAAGCAGCGTGATACAGCTAGTTAACCGTACAATGGATGAAAAGATTTAAGTATCCAATATATTAATTATTATTTTTCTCTTACATCTTGACCTTGACCTTAAGGTTGCCTGCAAGAGATTGCGATGTTTAGCGATAAGGCCGCCCATTGTTGCCTTATTATCTTGTTTTTACATAAAATAATTAAGTATTAATTTTCTTCGCGTACATATTGTTAATCTTTATAATTTGTAACATTCTTTGAAGGAACAATAGTTTTCATTCATTAATTCATATTAAATTCTGTCCACTTTACAAACTTTAATGAAAATATTCATACAATAATGAGTTTCTTGAAATCGTACCGCATTTTTTTTTCAGTAAAAATAAACCAAATGTACCTATGTATTTCGCAGCTCAACCGTTCATGTAGAATGCGCTACAACCGTCGGACAGTTTTGATCGATGACTATGCGCGCGGGAGCAATGCACGGCTAATGCATTATACTGCACACCAAATAACCAGCTCTCAGTGTTTACTATCGATTCGGTTACAGTCTATGGGTTTTGTCCTTTTTTGTTATCTGTCTATCAAATCTTTAAGTGTTGTTTTTTTTTGTAAAGCTAATTTTTTTTTCTTTTACGCATGTGGTGTTTACAAATAATTGTTAGTGCAGTATTTGGAATACACCTGTATTTGTTTTATGCAACGTAGAAGCTGACGACCCACCTGATGGAAAGTAGTAACCATCGTCTATAGACATGAGCAGTACCATGGACATAACAGAGTTTACTGTTTCGGCTATGATATCTCCCATGTGTTGCTGAGGGCTCAGGTGTTATTCCTCTGTACCCTGTAAATTCACTGCCATATACCCTTCAAACCGAAACACAACGGTGCAAACACAACTGCTTCACGTTAGAAACACGAATGGGACAGGGGTGCCCAAGCAAACGACTTTTGTACAGTCTTCCTCTAGTCTAAGGTAATATTAGGTATACGATTAAAAAAATAATAATAAAATTATAATGCATGTAAAATACTGTAAACAGAATTATCATAATCGTTTTTATCAGTCGTATGAGCGGAAACGTTAGGGAAGTACAAATAAGTAGCTAATTATCTTATGCTAAACGAACTAATATAAGTCCTACTTATCATACTATTATTATTAACTAGTGATCCGCCCTGGCTTTGCTTTTTATTGTGTTATTAATTTATATTGTTACCGCTTAAACCACGCATTAAATGGGCCACCTCTTCCTTTCCCACAGATATCGTACGAGGCAACTAAGACAATTTATTGATCAAGGGATGGGCAGCAGCGTTCCTGTTAAAACATCACCAAAGAGCTATTTGCGATTGCCAACCTGCCTTCCACTAGTGTGCCACTACTGTCAAAATCCCCCTTATGAGAGGGTCTATGTTCATCAGTGGACAATTAACAGCTGTTATGATGATGATGATGATGATGATGATGTTATTGTATATAATTATATAAACCTTACATAAATAAAATATCTAAATAACAATGAAACCCGTATCAAAATACGTTACGTGGTTTATATTTAAGCAGTCAGCAGAGAAGTGGACAGAAGCGAACTACGACATTTTTTTATATTATTATAAAGATATTTTGCACTTGTATACTTTTTATACTGATCATAATTTTTATTTTGCCTAACTCTCCGTGTTCTACCGCTTTTACGAGTATAATAAGTCCATAATAATGGATTAATACAACATGATTTCCACACCTACTTTCTTTTATCGTACTGCTCGCCACTGACAGAGAGTTCACCCTTATACCTTAGAGCCTGGATGATCGTATACAGTGCGGTTTTAAAGATATTTCCTCCCACAAACACTCAGGTTATGGTATAAGTTCCCTGTCTAAGATTTTCTAATCATCTACAGCATAGAGTTCTTCAGAAAAATTTATAAAGAGGTTTCTTTAACGCGTAATGCCTCTAGTATTGCAGGTGTTCATAGGCTGATAACCTTTTACCATCAGATGAGCCATATGCTTGTGTGCCATCTCAGTAGTATAAAAAATATCATTTATATTTATTAAACAATTTTAATGTAAGTTTTTTCTTTTGAATACAAAAAGATAGTCGAAGAGAAAAATTCACTTTGTAAGCAGATTATAAATTCACCAGAACACATAATCTGTCATGGACTAGTCTATGACCTCGAAATTTGAAAGTTATCTAAACTTTATATTATTTCTAAAATAATGTTATCTTACATTTTGTATTTTATTATAAGAACATTTCGTAACTAATGATAAGTCGGATTAGTGTGTGACGACGTACATTAGTCAGAATTATCATTGTTATGATAAATCTGTTTTAGCCATATTGAAATAACATTTTCTATTTAATGTTGAGTTTTTAATTTCGTATGGATTTTTTTTTTATTTTATCATTTAATCGCTATGACTAAAATTGTCTAGTCATATTGTATCGGCGATACTAAACGTCTTTTATATATATATATATATAAAATTATCACAATTCTGAATATCGGTCATTGGCTAGTTGTCGGATAATCCTGTTAGATTGTTTTTATCAGTAGAAAGTTTTTATATTTTTGGTAAGTACATTTCTTTGACCGATAAAAAAATATCATTCACTTTTTCTTCATGCGTAGATTATGAAGACAATGCATCGTATATTTAGTTTTATAATTTTATTAGGATTCATCATCATCATCATCACAACCATCATGGCTGTTTACTACCTACTGCTGACCATAGAACGCCCCCATAAGACCTTGCCAATAGTTACGAGTACAAAGCTTGTCAAGTAGGATTGGCAATCGCAGTTAACCTTTGATTTATTAGGGTTCACATTCTATCAATATATACTATATATATAATGTAATTATATATATATATATAACTATATACTTACTATCTTCCAATAATCTTTACAATGTTATATTAAAAGTTTCAATTAGCTGAACATAGGCCTCGCTCAAAAGAGGGGTTTGAATGCTATGCAAATTAATTATTAAAAGTACGATTTTGGTATTGTATTTTCTTTTACTACTTTTATTGATGTATTAATTTGTTTTCTGTTATTTTACTAATTAATTAATTAATTTTATTAATTTGTTTTTTTATAAACAAATAAGTATTTTTTTACCTGCAAATATTGTTTTATCTCATAACGCAATATACATTTAAAAAAATTCATTAAAATCGGTTGAGCGGTATCGGGGATTAACATAAACGAACACAGTGAGGCTGGATTTTCATACTCTTATGTCAAGATGAAACATTGTCGTATTAGGCAAAACTTGTACAGGCATCGTTACAGTAAGTAAATAAATAAATATTTTTTTATCATGCGACTTAAAATTGTAAACAAGCTGACGGCCCACGTGATGAAAACTAGTAACCGTCGCCTATCGACATGAGCAATACCATTGACATAACAGAGTATACTGTTTCACCCATAATACCCTCATGCGTTGCCATTCTTAAGGACTCAGGTGTTATTCCTCTGGAATCTGTAATTTTACTATACCCTAATCATTTACTTATTTATTTCAAGCAACAAGTTTATATATAAACATAGCATATAATTTTCCCCTATTGGGTTGTTTTCTCAGTAGTTAACAGGCTTGAGAGGATTGGAGGTGGATTGGCAACCGAAATTAGGTTTTAGTGATGTTTTAAGAGGTATGCTGCTGCTTAAACCTCGACTATTAAGTTTCCTTAGCCGCCCCTTACGACACCCACGGGATAGGAAAGAGTGATCCATGCTATGCTGGGACCACACGGCATAGAATATATAAGAACTTGAAGGAATATGCCTGTGTTATATTACATAAATATATTCCTCAACTTTTATTATACGTAATTAAACATATGTGAGTCCTTATTCTCATTACTTTTTTATTGGTTTTTTGATATAAATGAAAATTATTATCAAACCTTTAAATAAATCAAGATATATTAAAGTAACTTATCATAAAATTTTATGTAGTGGGCTATAGGCTATGCTCTAGCTTGCAGACTGATTTATTAACTGATAGTCGACTAACTACTGATAGTTAATCATCTTATCTGCAGTTAGGATAAGTCCGCTAACTGTTAGTTATCTTTTAAATCTGATCATTGATCATTCTGTATGTACAAGTAACGATACTGTTTTTAATCTCTAAATACCAATAATTTATATATATTATGGCATTAACTTTAATGTTAAAATGTTGTTATAGGACTAATAATATGTCTGATATGTTAAAGTCAAAGGGAGATGATATTAAAAATAAAAATGCAGATAAGGGTATTTTATTATAAACCTTTGTCTGTATATCTATGTGTAAAATCAGAGTCCATTATTTTTAATTACATATCATAAAGCACAATTTTTTGTTCCCTGTAGACATAGAACTTGGCAATAAATAATTTTAGCCAGTTGAGTTAGGAAAAATAATGAGTGGGATGAAACGACATTATAATTAATACCTAACAACTCCATCTCTAACAAACCCCAAATAGAATGAACGAATACAAAATAAAATTGTTTATATTTAAGTGACTAATATTACAATAATTCTTTTACAATAATAAAAACAGATATAAGGATGAAGTACGGGAGATATATAAGGATAGAGATTTGATACTTAGTTCTGTCTATTTACCATGTAAGGCACTTGGTATGAAGAAATATACATAAAAAAAATATTAAATAATTAATTCAGTAACTGTTATCGATCATACATACACACACAGTACATACTGTTATGATCAAAAGTCGATCAGTATATAATCTCTATTCTATTGACTGATAACTTTACATTTATCTTTGACAACAAATGTTCGTTGACCTGAAAATTGTTAAAATTTACATATTGATGTAGTCATAAATATTTCTAAGTATTCTTATGTGAATGACAGATATTATAATCAATTTATCGGACGTTTGTAAGGTTTTTATAATTACCATCACGCGGATATTATAGTAGTTACTAAGCTATGTTCGCCTTATCTTGTAGCTTAGTGACTGACATTAACCGATCGACTTGAAATCTATTTAAATCGATATCTTCACGCCACATATCCCATGGAACAAGCAAGGATCTCATAGCTACTGCTACTGATGCGTCTAAATTTATTTTGTGTCTATGTAGTATTTGTTATTGAAATAAATTTTTACTTGTACATTTTTCGTTATATAAAGGCCCCTTATGTTTCTTAACAGATGACAACTTTATATGTGTCTCAAAGTACGAAATAAGCGACAGTATACTCTGTTATCTCCATGGTACTGCTTATGTCTATAGGCGACGGTTACCACTTTCCATCAGGTGGGCCGTCAGCTTGTTTGCCATTCTAAGTTGTATAAAAAAAATATACCTTGGAAGAGGTCTATGTTCAGCAGTAAGCTAATGATGATGATAATTTAGCGATAAGGCCGCCCATTGTTTTCTCATTGTGATTATTTCTTGTAATTGTTTATATTTATAATAGGTTTACTATTGTAATCTTTTGGAGGAAACAATAAAGAGTATCTATCTATCTATCTAGACATATGTTGCGACACGTGTTTCACCTTTAAACGAGGCATCATCAGGTTATTAATCGATCACTACTCAGAATCTTCTGTTGACGATTCGGTGGGCAGACTTATCAAAGAATTATCAAAATGTATATTATAATTAGCAAGGACGTATCGCGTAATACACAGGCAAAAAAATACGAACTCTAACTGAGAATTTCGTACATTTGGTAATGATATAAAAAACTCAGTAGTTTGCCAGAAAATAAATTCTGAAGCAACGATCTGGGCGCGCACGAAAAACATTGGACAGGGCATGTGTATTTCAGTCAAACACTTAATAAATGTACAATTTTCGTCAATGTCCGCAATTCTCACAGAATTGTAATGTGACACAGCGATCGAGTGGAATTCCTTTAACTGGGTTTATTTATATCCTCAGATTGACAATGTTTGTATAATATTTACTAATATTATAAATATAAAAGTGAGATTGTTTGTTTGTATCTTGGTGTTTTAACGGCTCAAAAACAACAACGGTTTATGTTTTTTTTTATGCAACTTAGAATGCCAAACAAGCTGTCGGTCCACCTAATGGAAAGTGGTAACCGTCGCCTATAGACGTGAGTAGTACCATGGACATAACAGAGTATACTGTTTCACCCATGATACCCCCCAAGCGTTGCTATTCCTGAGGACTCAGATGTTATTCCTCTGTACCCTGTAAATTCACGCAATATCCCACCCTTCAAATCGAAACATAGCCATGCAAACACAACTGCTTCACGTTAGAAACACGAATGGGACAGAGGTACCCAAGCAATCGACTTTTGTACAAAGTCTCCCTCTAGTTAATTTGCAATTCTAAATATCATAAGATATTATAAAAATAGTCCTGTAAACTGTCAGTGTTAAAGTATGGACTCTCTTAACGTCCGGTTTATTTTAGGAGCCGCCTGCTTTCTTGTTACTTTTTTTTTATAGCGACCGGCGGAAATTAATTTTGTGTTTTCGATTGTCTCGGCTGATTAAAATATCATGCTCCATAAACGCCTAAGGTGACTCAAGGTTGGATAAAAAAACAACAGTTGCATATCTATTTTAAAGTTGATATTAAATATAGTTTTATATTTTTCACCAGAGGGAGACTTTGTACAAAAGTCGTTTACTAGGATACCTCTATCCCATTAGTGTTTTTTTTTTATGGGTGATAATGAAACAGTAACCCCACCCGTACTATCCGTATACACCAGCGGGACACCAGTGAAGGATGATAGGTGAGGATGAAGCAGGTCAGTTAGCCCATCGTGACGAATTCAACAAGAATTGTTCACGATGGTTTCCAGAGGGAACCACAGGGAGGTCGTCCATTCGTGTTTCAACCGTGAAGAAGTTGTATTTGCATAACTGTGTTTCGGTTTTCTGTGTTTTAATTTTCAGGGTACAGAGGAATAACATTTGAGTCCTTAGGAATGGCAACGCATGGGGGGTATCATGGGAAAAACAGTATACTCTGTTATGTCCATGGTACTGCTCATGTCTAAAGGCGACGGTTACCACTTTCCATCAGGTGGGCCGTTAGCTTCTTTGCCATTCTAAGTTGCATAAAGAAAAAGAAGATTTTTGCCTTCTACCGTGTAGTCCCGGCATAGAATAGGTTACCCCTTCCTTTCCCGTGGGTGTCGTTAGTGGGGACTAAGGGAACTGAAAAGTAGAGGGATGGGCAGCAACTTCTCTCTTAAAACATTACCAAAGACTAACTGCCATTGCCAACCCGTCTGCTAACCGTGGCAACAAGTCACCTTATTATTTTTTAAATATGGCTGAAGCATTACCTTCATGTCTACAGCTCAAACGCAACCTGAAAAAGGTCACCAAGTCCTCTATAGTACATTTCACTGCCAATTAAAATGGATAAAGTGGTAATTAAATTTTTTATTTGCAAACTCGAAGCGACGATAAATTTTGCGTGCGTGCGATTATGCAGACAAATGCGATTTGGCTTAAACAATAAAACATAAAGGGTTTGTTGCACTCACCGTCATATAATTATGCCATCAAAGTTTTATAATCGTCGTAAAGTAAATTACACGTGTTTCTCGGGTCAATTTTAGGATGGCTGTAATATTTTTGATGGTGCCAATTTCGCCTTGTTAGCTATTAATCTGGGAAGAGATGGCTACATAAAACATAATTAAAATTAAAAAGTAATAGAAGAATTTCCAACATACTCGTGACCGTGTGAGTATCAGCAAATCCGTATGGTGCTTCTAATACCTTTCGTTTTAGGTGTCGCTCTCTAAAATCTAGTGTTTTCGTCTTTGTTCTACATGAAGGCGAATATTCGCACAATTCGCCGTGTGTGCCCCGACATAGATAAGGGAGGGCGAGAGATAGGTAGCAGCGTCCCTCTTAAAACATCACTAAAAGCCTAACTGCGGTTGCCAACCTGCCTGTCAAGCGTGGCAACTACTGGGAAAGATCTTATGGGGAAGTAGTATTATTTATTATATTATTATTTAGTAATAGTATTTCAAAAGTAGATAATTAATGGCTGAAATAATAAAAAAAATCGAAAGTAAAGAAAAGGGTGACCTCTGCACTCCATCGCCAGCATCAAGCAGATGCTACGCCTACATATACTTAC
Source organism: Galleria mellonella (assembly GCF_026898425.1). Taxonomy (NCBI): domain Eukaryota; kingdom Metazoa; phylum Arthropoda; class Insecta; order Lepidoptera; family Pyralidae; genus Galleria; species Galleria mellonella. The sequence goes on from NW_026442130.1 coordinate 1,578,302, forward strand.
CATCATATATGTCGAGTTAAACCTAGTGACACGGAGGTTGTGGCCTCCAGAGATGAAGCCGGGATAGTGGGGTTCGCCTCGATGCCCCAACTCACCTGCCATAACATTTAGGCGGATAAGAAGATCCGTCATGAAGACCTTTGATGTATCTTCTGACATTTTTTTATATCACTGAGGTGGCAAACAAGCATACACTCCACCTGACGGTAAGCGGTTACTGTAACCAACATTACGCCCACTTTACTGATCATAGAGACATTTCTTTACCGTTTTTTTGAAAAACCTTTGCTTTGGTCTTTTAGAAAAACTTTGTCGGAAAGTTATAACATGAGCTAATGAATCTTTGCGGTCTGTTTGATGATGATGAAATCTAAGTGTTTGCGAATGAAATCACCTCTAAAATCGTATTTTTCTTAATAAATTATTATAGAATGGTAACCCCGCCTACGCTGGTATACTCTGGGGGGGTAGCGATGAGGGATGATACGTGATGATGAAGTTAGGTCAGTTGAGCCATCGTGATGAATTCATTTTTTTTATACCATGAAGGTGAAACAAGCATACAGCCCATCTGATGGTAAACAGTGCTGTAGCCATCCATAGGCTACAGTAGCCTGCAACACCCTAGTATCACATGCGCATTACTGACCTCGGGGAAACCTTAACATACCTTTTTTGATGAACCCCATACTGGAGTCTTTAGGGCAAACCTCGGCAGGGAGCTTATTCCACAGCCTTAGTGTTCGCGGGAAAAAAATCCTTTGAAAAGGCACTGTACGTGACCATTTAGGTTCGATCGTGTAAGGATGAATTCCCTGTCGATGGCGAGCGGTGCGATGATAAAAAGTGACTGTGGGCATCATTTCAAATACTTCCTTAGAACATTTATACGATTGGGAGTCTGTAAAACTCAACCAGTTGATCAAATAAATATATTACGTTCCGTTACACCAAAATATGTGTGCACTAAAACGCATCATTCTTCACCATTTCGGCGGGTTTGATCTTATTTTTTTTATAACCCGTAAATACTGTTTTAAGTGGTCGCTTCTGAATTATTATTGTTCTGATTGCTGGTTTTATGTGTTTTTATAATTATTACTTCCTTCATACAGTTTTGTGTAACGAATCTTTTATTTTCCAGTCCAGTGATCAATGAGGGACGTATTTTTAGGATTTCGATATGTAATGCATTACGGTGAGATTTTTTTTTTTGCTATTATTGTTTTAAGAATTTTATTTAAATTAATAAAATAACTAAAAGATATTTATATATGGGATATAATTAAGAAAAAAAAATATATATAAAAGGAGCCTTAATAATATCAGTAGATGGTAAAATAATATTTTTTGGTATGTTTGTTCCGACATCACGTAAAAACTATTGCACCAAAGTGTATTCTTCAGGGTTTAACTTAAAATCTGGTATATCTAGGTATGCTATCTATAAGGGTTGTACTACATTGGTTTTCTTACTGATATCAAAGAACGAAGTAGCAGGCAGAAAGCTAGTATAATATAAATGGAATGGCAACCCTGCCTGCGCTGTTGATATACCGAAACCAGAGGGAGACTTTGTAAAAAGGTAGTTTGCTTGGGCACGTCTGTGTCAATCACATGGCTGTGTTTCAGTTTGAAGAGTGGGATATGCCAGTGAAGTTACAGGGTACAGAGGAATAAGGACCTGAGTCCTCAGGAATGGCAAAGCATGAGGGGTATCATGGGCGAAACAGTATACTCTGTTATGTCCATAGTACTGCTTATGTCTATAGGCGACGGTTACCACTTTCCATCAGGTGAGCCGTCAGCTTGTTTGCTTTTCTAAGTTGCATAAAAAAAGTGACACCTGCAATACCAGAGGCGTTTCAGGTGTGCTGACGGCTTCTTAAAAAGGAATACGCTCTTTTCTTGAAGGTTATGATGTCATATCGAATATTAATAGAAACATATTATGCCAATCCCAAATATATATATATATAACATAACATAGATACATGATTCGAGATATTCCCGTAAATTCAATAGGAGGAAAATCGTCGAATATATTCTTGGAAAAAAACTGGTGCTGCGTTCTAAGAGGATAAAAACCGTAATTAGTCTAAAATGATAACGATTAGCTCATCTAGATTTTTTCTTTGAAGTATTACGTGTCTCCACATTTTATGAGTTTTTACTGTGTTTGATCGCGAACGTATTTTTTATTTATATTTTTATAAAAATACGTGTTAAAAATAAATTTATGACATGTATTTTTTATGTTACATCTTTTAAGTACATCTGTTATGTCCGTGTTACCACTTTCCATCAGGTGGACCGTCTTGTTTGCCATTCTAAGTTGTATAAAAAAAATTTAAAACTTTAGTGGCTTTTAAAAAAAATTATGAAAGTATTAGCATATATGTTTAGATGTATGTCGTACAATCATATTTAAACTCGGCAGCAGATTTTAATGTTAGTTCATTAAACCAGAGGGAGACTTTGTACAAAAGTCGATTGCTTGGGTACCTCTGTCCCATTCGTGTTTCTATCGTGAAGCAGTTGCGTTTGCATGCCTGTGTTTCGATTTGAAGGGTGGGATATGGCGTGAATTTGCAGGGTACAGAGGAATAACACCTGAGTCCTCAGGAATGGCAACGCTGGGGGTATCATGGGCGAAACAGTATACTCTGTTATGTGCATGCTACTGCTCATGTCTATAGGCGACGGTTACCACTTTCCATCAGGTGGGCCGTCAGCTTGTTTGCCATTCTAAGTTGTATAAAAAAAAACCTGCTTCCGAGTTAATCTTTTATTAAACTTACATACCAGTAGTATATATTATATATGTATATCAAATTCGTATAGTTAAAGCAGGAAATAGCAAGTAAAAAATATTACATTCAAAGTCTTCGTGTATAGACTTTAATACAATAAGTTGTATTTCAGAGAAAAACAATTACATTGCGATGTGTGGGTGTGCATAAACGTTACTCACACACACACACACACACACACACACACACACACACACACACACACACACACACACATAATACCATTGTAGTGCTGCACTGAGGTCGATAACCTTAGGTCAACTTTATTTATGTATAAAACATACATAATTATTTAATGTTCATAGAATACTATAAACAGGTAAATTATATTTTAATCACAATAAATGGATATTATTATACAATATAAGGATAAGTAAACTGACAAACAAGCTGACGGCCCACCTGATGGAATGGATGGGCTAACTGACCTGTTTCATCCTCACCTATCATCCTTCACTCATGCCCCGCCGGTGTATACCGGTAGCGCGGGTGGGGTTACTATTTCGGGCAGTTTTTGGGGTCAGTTAGCCCATCGTGATGAATTTAACAAGAATTGTTCACGATGTTTTTCACGGGGAACCACGTGGAGGTCGACCTGATAGAGTGTATTGCTAGTAATGGGTTCATTAGAACCCATTACTAACAATTCCTTTCCCCCCACCATAAGAAAAGAGCATATTCCTTTTTAAAAGGCCGGCAGCACACCTGCAATGCCGTAGGTGTTGTGAGTGACCATGGGCGGCGGTAGTCACTTACCATCAGGTGAGCCGCATGCTCGTTTGTCCCCTGTGTTGTAAAAAAAAAATATATCCTTTTCATTCTCACCTATAATCCATTACGGATTATAGGTGAAAATGTAAAAGCAGGTCAGTTAGTCCATCGAAATGAATATACTTGGAATTCAGCACGATGGTCTCCAAGGGGGACCACGTGGTTGACCTGACAGAGTATATTACAGCAATGTGTCAGGCAATCAACGTTACTAACAATGCCTTTACCCCCAGATAAAGGTTTTAGGTAATGTTTATCGAAATGGTCCCCGCGTTATGCTGCAGCCAACTAGCTACAGCGCTGACTTTTAGCGAAAGCCCTTCGGGTAGTGTTCAAGATTAGACATTATAGTTGTTTTAATAAAAGTTAAATTTTTCGCACTTGCAATATTAGAACCATAGATATAGACCGTTTAACCGCTAGAAGGTAAAACATTCAAATTTTGTTAACGGATAGAACTACACGCACTTTTGTATTTATTTTAATTTATTATAAAACTTGAGGCACGGACAAGCATTTCATTTCAACCAAGAGCTTCTCACCTTCAAGCGCAAACATACGTGTTTTGGACCTTCGTTGCCGAATAATAATACGCAAAGTACGAGTCAGCGACCATTGGACTCATCGTATGCCAATTCATCGCACAAGTTTTGGACTACGAGAAGTGAGAAGACATCTAGTAAGGATCGAGGTTAAGGCGTCGGAGGAGCAGCAGCAGACAGCAATCGTCCATAAGCGCATTCCGGAGCGGTCTGCCATCCTCCCTAACCCCATCTCCTTCGCTTCAATTGTGTCACACCGTGCCTTTAGTCACGTTACAGTTCTTGTGTTCAGCAATAAGAAGCAGCTTTGTGTCGCAGCTAGCACAGGCTGATCTTACAGACCAAGAATCAAACGTAAGTACCTTCATAATTTGCCAAAATGAGTATAAATGAGGCTAGTGTTAAAATTAATCGTGAAAGATCCCCTAATAGGCTAATCGCTAATAATGAAAATGATAATGAATTGCTTAGGGACCTAGTCAAGACGCGTGGCATATTAAAAAGCAGGCTTACTAAATTTTCTAAGGCCGTTAGTGATATTACCCTCGAGCAATTAACGAATCAAAAATGTGCCGATGTAAAATTACGCATGCAAGGTATTACAAGCTTATTTGCAGAGTTTAGCGATGTTCAAACAAAAATCGAAAAAATTGTACGAGATTCAGATTTAGATTCACAGCTGACGCAACGAGAATTGTTTGAAGATTGCTATTATCATGCACTAGCTCAAGCTGAATGTTTGCTCAAATCGGTAGAGGTCACTAGCGCGTCCAGTAAGGGCAGTAATAGGGCGTCACAGTCTATAAAACTTCCGACCATCTCCCTACCTGTATATGATGGAACGTATGAGCATTGGATCGAATACAGAGACATTTTTCTATCTCTAGTACACAATTCCGATGAAATTAGCGATATTCAGAAATTCCACTACCTAAAATCGTCACTAAAGGGAAGCGCGGAGTTAGTTATCGATTCCTTAGAATTCTCTGCTAGTAACTATGTGGTAGCATGGGAACTACTTCTCAACAGATACAACAATAGCAGTCTGTTGGTGCATAACCACGTTAAGGCCTTATTTACTATTCAAAAACTTTCTAAGGAATCACCACATGCACTCAGAAAACTAACAGACATTATTCTAAGAAATTTACGCGCATTAAAAATATTAGGTGAGCCTACTGAGTACTGGGATACTTTAATCATATTTATTATAACGTCTAAGTTAGATGAAACCACCGAACGTGAATGGGAACAATTTAAATGCACCACACGAAAATATATTAATGATAATTCTTCACTGAAGGTAGATGATTTACTTATGTTCCTCAGAGACAGGGCTGACATGTTGGAAACATTGCTAGTTTCACACAGGGTTAACAGTGACGTTAAAACTCAAAACGCGACTTCACAACAATCGTCATATTATCCGTCACATAAAAAATCACAACATAAAGTGCACTGCAATGTTTCCACCAATAAGTCACAGCAAGGTCGAATCACGTCTACTAAAAAATCGTGTTTAATGTGTAACGCCGATCATCCACTTTATTCATGTCAAACATTTTTGGACACTAACTTAGACGCTAAACTGCAATTTATAACCGCAAATAAATTATGTGAGAACTGTTTACGTCCAGGGCATTCAGTTAGTATGTGCAAATTTGGACCTTGCAGACTGTGTTTTAAAAAACACAACACGCTTATTCATAATAACGTGACTGATCGAGTAGCGGTCGTATCAATGCATCTAGCCGACAACGAAACCCCGGGTTCTAGTCAAATGACCCCCGCGACCGTCGCACCGCCCGCGCAGTCCATCCCCGCGCAAATTCATTCGTCTCGAGTAAACAGTACACACATAGATAATTTTAATTTAATTCACAAACAATCTACTATGCGACCCGTTTTATTGTCTACAGCTATAGTCGAGATAGCCGATAGGTACAATAAGTTTCACTTAGCACGCGCGCTTCTCGACTGTGGTAGTCAACATTGTTTTATTTCTAAACCACTATGCGATTTAATTAATATAAATTTAATACAGTCCACTTGCGAAATTCGAGGTGTCGGCAACACAGTAACAACGTCATCACAGATATGTGATATCGAGATCAAATCACGCATTGACAATTACTCCGCACGCATTAAATGTTTTGTGTTGCCGCACATTACATCTACGCTACCTACTGCGATGTATAGTCAACGCGCGCAGTCTTTTATGATACCTGACTATATACAGCTGGCTGATCCACAATATTATGAATCTCAAAATATTGATATTTTAATAGGCGCAGACTTATTTTGGGACTTATTATGCGAAGGTAAAATGAGATTACCCAATGGACCCTTTTTACAAAATACAAGGTTAGGTTGGATTATTTCAGGGCCTATTGAGTTTAACACGCACAATATCAATACGTCTGTCCAATGTAACTTCACTCAATCCATTGACACTCAGTTACGACGGTTTTGGGAGTTAGAAGATGTGCCTAAAACTAGTGACATACAGACTGACGAAGAACGCTCTTGTGAGGAAGCTTTCATTCGTACTACCACGCGCAATAGTGACGGAAGGTTTTGCGTCAGCTTGCCACTGAAACAGTCGCCATCTGTTTTGGGTGAATCTTTGTCACAAGCTGAACGTCGTTTTTTGGCACTAGAGAGGCGATTAGAACGTAATTCTAACTATAAAAAATTATATATTGAATTTATACACGAATACATCGAATTAGGTCATATGACGCGAGTAACTTCATATGGAACCCCACACTATTTCTTACCTCATCACGGCGTGTATCGTGAGCACAGCAGCACAACAAAACTTCGCGTGGTGTTCGATGCAAGTGCCGCCACAAGTAGTGGAGTGTCTTTAAATGACATTCAACAAGTCGGACCTCCTTTGCAGCGTGATTTAGTTGACATCCTGCTTCGTTTCAGACAACATAGATACACTGCTTGTGCAGACGTCGAAAAGATGTACAGGCAGTGTCTCTTAAACGAATTACAACGCGATCTCCAGTTGATTGTGTGGCGTGACAATCCATCTGAACCGTTAGGTATTTACCGACTGAACACGGTAACGTATGGGACAGCCTCCGCACCGTTTCTTAGTGTTAGGTGTCTAAAGCAGCTGGCACTCGAATGTAAGGACTCAGCCGTCCAACAAATAATTTTAAATGATTTTTATGTAGATGATATGATTACAGGTTCAGATGACAAGGAGGAGTTGCTTGTACTCTGTAAGAAGGTCACTGATGTCTTAAGTTCTGGTGGATTTCACTTAAGAAAATGGATATTTAATTTTAAATGTGATGAATTGTTGGTTCATCAAATTCCAAATAATAACGCATCACAGGAATTAACATTAGGAGAAAATGTTCAGTGCAAGACATTAGGTCTTGGATGGTACTATGCATCAGACGAGTTTTATTTTAATACTCAAGTTAAAGTTGATACGTACAAGATTAGTAAACGAACCATTTTATCGCACGTTTCTCAAATATTTGATCCATTGGGATTATTAAGTCCGACCATTATAATAGCCAAAGTTTTATTGCAAAAACTATGGTTATTACAACTAGGATGGGATGATGAGGTACCGCGAGACGTGTTGCGCGCATGGACCGTATTTGTAAAGGGCTTATCAATGCTTAATACCATCCGCATACCCCGTCATGTTACAGCTAACGAAGCGATATGTACAGAGCTACACATCTTTACCGATGCATCGCAGACTGCATACGGCGCTTGCATCTACGTTCGAACAGTAACTAATAACGGACTTGTATCGGTAAAATTGTTATGTTCAAAGGGTAAGGTTGCACCTTTAAAACCTGTCAGTATCCCGCGACTAGAATTATGCGGAGCTTTACTTGGGGCTCGACTTTATGATAAAGTAATTAAATCACTTCGTCGTCATTTTGATAACATCATGTTCTGGACTGACTCGACCATAGTACTAGGATGGTTACACATGTCGCCTAATTTACAAAAAACTTTTGTACAAAATAGAACGGCAGAAATACATGAGTTGGTGAAGGAACTTCCATGGCGTCATGTCAGTGGGAAGGAAAACCCAGCTGATCTGGTCTCGCGTGGTGTTCAGATGGAGGACCTTTCATCTTCTACTTTATGGTGGGAAGGCCCATTTTTTCTTCGTCACACTAACTTCAGTTGCAATAATGTACCGTTAAATTCATTTGACTCTCAGCAACTATTGCCTGAGCTGAAATCCAGTGTGACGCATTCCTACGCTACTGATCAAGACTGCGAACGTACATTATTTCCATTTGTTAGATTTTCTCAATATAGTCGCATGAGACGAACTGTCGCGTATATACAACGTTTTATTCATAATACGCGCAATAAAAATACTCAACGGTCAGGTACTCTCACTGTCGATGAATTGAGGGAATCTGATATAACTTTGGCTCGACTGTCTCAACTAGAATCGTTTCCAGATGAGTATAGGTTACTCACAAATAATAGTACTCTAGTTAATAAGCATAATTTGTCTAAATTAAATTTATTTATTGATAAAAATAAACTAATTCGTGTTGGTGGTCGGATTGTAAATTCTCCCGACTTTAATTTTGATAAAAAACATCCGATTTTAATTTCATCTAAACATATTTTCTCCCTACTACTATTCAGACACGAACACAAGCAGTTGTTGCACGCAGCTCCACAGGCGCTTCTTTATAACTTACGTGAAACGTGGTGGCCAATTGGCGGTAGAAACTTAGCAAGGAAGGTTGTTTATGATTGCATTATTTGTAAACGCTTGAGAGGTATGACCCCTACTCCCCTTATGGGAGATTTACCAAAGGAACGTTTAACTTCGGGCTTTCCTTTTATGCGTTCTGGGGTGGACTACGCCGGACCAATGCTCATACTTAATCGTAAGGGTAAAGGTGCTAGGACGACAAAATGCTATGTGTGCTTATTTATTTGTTTTGTAACGCGCGCTGTACATTTAGAACTCGTCAGTGACTTATCAACAGATGCATATTTATTAGCGTTAAAGAGATTTATATCTAGGCGTGGCAACCCATGTGAGATTTTTTCTGATAATGGTAGAAATTTTGTTGGATTGATGAATGACTTTAAACATTTTTTAGCTAATTGTTCGTCACAGATTATAGAATATGCCACGGCTCAGAATATTCAATTCACATTCATACCGCCTTATGCGCCTCATTTTGGCGGATTATGGGAAGCTGGAATTCGGTCCTGTAAGAATATTTTACGTCGTATAGTAGGAAACGCGCACTTAACCTACGAGGAGTTCAGTACAGTGTTGACACAAATTGAAGCGGTCCTGAACTCCCGTCCTTTAAGCCCTATGTCCTCAGATCCACAAGATTTGTCGCCTCTTAGTCCAGGCCATTTTCTGGTGGGACGTCCACTTACTGCGCCTGCTAGTGATGACTTCACTGAGACGCCTGTTCATCGACTGACACGTTATCAACGAGTTGAGCAGATTCGACAGCAATTTTGGTCCCGTTGGGCGAAGGAATACGTGTCAGAACTTCAAATAAGGACTAAAGGAAGGAAGAACACACTTGAACTGCAGCCTGATATGCTAGTAGTTATTAAGGACGACAACCTACCGCCGCTAAAATGGCATCTCGGTCGAATAGTGAAGATCTTCCCTGGCAAAGACGGCATCACTAGAGTAGCCGATATTCGCACATCGTCAGGTGTCGTGAGACGCGCTTACAGCAAGATATGTCCCTTACTTGATGACTAATTCTAGTTTTGAAGTTTTAAAATTGAAAGCTGAAGCTTTCAAGGCCGGGGGCATGTTCAAGATTAGACATTATAGTTGTTTTAATAAAAGTTAAATTTTTCGCACTTGCAATATTAGAACCATAGATATAGACCGTTTAACCGCTAGAAGGTAAAACATTCAAATTTTGTTAACGGATAGAACTACACGCACTTTTGTATTTATTTTAATTTATTATAAAACTTGAGGCACGGACAAGCATTTCATTTCAACCAAGAGCTTCTCAGGTAGGATTTTAAACTAATATGGTCAAACAGGTAGGATTTTAAATTAATATGGATATATTTCAAGTATTTAGATAAACAATTATTATTTCAGTCTGGGGTTCGAACCCGTGACCGTTGGAATATGAGGCAGAAGTAATATGGAATATTATATCAAGATGATGATAAGCTCTGTTTAATAGCTTCATCGTGACAAATTCACTGATAATTTGAACTAAAATTTAAACTGAAAGCCTATTTACTGTCCAATCTTGGTAAAACAACAGAATAATAATGTAAATATTGTCATTTGAGAACCGAATGTAAAGTACACACACACAAGCCAAAGAGGCTTAAGTGGTACTAAAAATCCATTTTTTTTTAATGTATTTATGTATGCTAATTAAATAAAAAAACAAAAAAAAATTAATTAACTTTCCAAAAAAAAAACTGCATTGAACCTGACAAAAACAGGGTATAATGCTTCCAACGGGGCCACTAGTCCCCATTAATAATCCTTCCCAAGTAACTATATATGTATGTATATATATATGATAATTGAAAGTGTTCTAGATGTTTCTATTATCGCTCGGTATTTGTTGGCATTGACTCATTATTGGTATGTATCTAGGGCATTATTAAAATATATGTAAACCGTATTAATACAAATATCATAATTATATACTAGACATATCCCTTGGTTTCGCACGTGTGAACCTGTTTTCTTTCTCGTTAAATTAGAATTTAAAACGTTTTTTAATTAGTATTTATTGACTAAAGTAGAAGAAAACTTGGTGAAATTAAGGAGGTAAGAAGGTATAATACTTTAGTTCTAAAAAATGAGAATGCATGTGAGATTCTATGGACTTTCAAGTGTATTTTATAATATCCATGGTTCTGTTCATGTATATGATACGCTTATTGGCCATTCTAAGAAGCATTGAACAAAAAAATTAAAGATTGTGTCCCGCAAAAAAACAAAGAAACAACTCTTCTCAATCAATTCAAACGCATTGTTTGCTTTAAAAACTAAATTAGTGTAAACAAGTATATTCTTTTAGATATTTTTTTTTTCAAATTTATGAGTTAACAAACTAAAAAAAAATATAGCCAAAATGAGTACCTCAGTTTTGAAGTTGTTTAAAAAATAAAAAGTCTACCTACCAAGTTTCGTACAAATTATAATTTAATTTATATTAAATTTAATTTGTATTAAATTTAATTTATTTTAATTACATAATAATTTAAATTTACCTGAGTCCTCAGGAATGGCAACGCATGGGGGGGTATCATGGGCGAGACAGTATACTCTGTTATGTGCATGGTACCGCTCATGTCTATAGGCGACGGTTACCACTTTCCATCAGGTGGGCCGTCAGCTTGTTTGCCGTTCTAAGTTGTATAAAAAAAAATTAATTTCATTTAATTCTTAAACGGCTATTTTAATTAAAACAAAATTATAATAGGATTAGTATTGTAATATTGAAGTTTATCTTGTTCTTTTATTGTTTGTAAATTGTCACAATATTGTACACCACTCTACCCGCTAACATTGATGCTCCTTTCCACTTTGGGTGTTGCTGGAAGAGAACTCTATCAGAGTTAAATTCGCCTTTGTACATTTACTTATAAAGAAATAATAATAGTAGATTCAACGCATACATAATAATATTACATTTAATAGATTCTTGTTAATATATTTGCATAGCTTATTATATTCATTTCTATACAAAAAGTATACATATATATTTACTAACTACTTATTGTGGTTTTATATCAATGCCGATACTATTGTTTCATAATTTAGGTACCTAGTGTTACAATAAATTATTTTATTTAACAAAACCGCAACACCGACTTTCCGGTTACCTTCTGTTTTATTAAGAAATTAATTAAAAGCTTATTAATGTGATAAAATTATAAAATGACGATGTCTGTACATGGGAGATGTTTATAAAAATTGATAAAGTAAATCATATTGACTAAGATTGTCATCATTACGTTCTGTTACAGCCCTAGCATGTAGGGGGGGGAAAGGGATTGTTAGCAATGGAGTTTGACAGCCTTATTGCTAGCAATATGCCCTATTCGGTCAACCTCCACGTAGCTCCCCCTGGAAACCATCGTGAACAATTCTTGTTGAACTCGTCACGATGGGCTAACTGACCTGCTTCATCCTCACCTATCATCCTTCACTGGTGCCCCGTCGGTGTATACCATTAGCACGGGTGGGGTTACCATTCTATCACCCATAAAAAAACCCTAGCATGTAGACATATTATTGCTGAATATCATTATTTTCATTTAAATTAGCATTATTATGCCTATAACAAGCTCTAAATCAGTCATTCGTAATTTAGCTAGCCAAATTACTGTCTAGCTACGGACCTGGTTTTTGCCCGCCGGATTGGCTAGTAAAATTAACAAGTTAGATTTAGCATCCAGGCTCAATAAAACCCTGAATCCAGGGTCTCGTGCGTCATGAGTCTAGCGGACCTTCAAAATTAGTTAAAAGTACACTGTTAACTGTGTAAAATATTAAATAAATAAATAAATATATATATATATATATATATATATATATATATTGACAATTTACAACAATAAATGTAACTATTCACATTTATTGTTGTAAATTGTCAATATATAAAGTAATTATTATGTACGAAAAAATTGTTCCTTTATATATTTGGCAATTTACAACAATAATACTTAATATTTCTCTTGATACTCCTTCACGTGTCCATATCAGGAGAGACGGTTACTTCTTAACTTTCCTATCACTGGTGCTACTTTCATACTTCCTCTGGTATATTCATTCTTAATATTGTCCATTCTTGTTACATCAAATAACCATTTCAGCTTTAAGCAGGACATTGCTGCTCATCCTTCGACCATTAAGACACGCATAGGAAAGGAAGAGTTGGCCTATTTTGTGTTAGGACCACACAGATTCTTGTTTCCTATATGATATTACTCATACGACATGACTTTTTCCGTTCTACAATGGTTTAGTGCATATTAATGAATATTTACATTTATTACTTATTAAAAACACGTCGTGTACTGTGGTTTTGAGTACTAGGAAAACATGTTTACAATTGTTTAAAAACTGCATTCAAATGTGATGCAACTGTCTTATTTTTAAGTCTTCCAAAAGGAGAACGATTCTTAACTCGTTTGCATTTTTTGTAAATATATTATGTAATTACATAGCTTGAAAATTTAATGCAATTAGTTTCTAAATTTTTATTATTATTATATACTTTATTTATTACAAAATCCATAGCTCTATCTACAAAATATCACAGTTTGAAGGGTGGGATATGGCAGAGAATTTACAGGGTACAAAAGAATAACACCTGAGTGTTCAGGAATGGCAACGCATGGGGGGTATCATGGGCGAAACAGTATACTCTGTTAGGTCCGTAGTACTGCTCACGTCTATAGGCGACGGTTACCACTCCGCATCAGATGGGTCGTCAGCTTGTTTGCCATTCTGAGTGGCATAAAAAATATCCCGGTCACGCGGACGAAATCGTGGGTAAATTTATAAATCATTTGTGTACATTTACTCCATTCGTCGTACCACATACGTACTATCTCACAAGACGAGTTACAGTGTAATCTGCCTGGTATTCAGACTGTATCTTAACTACTGCATTCTTGAATTCCACACATGCAGAAAGAACTTGTTTAAAATCTCTAAAAGATATTATTATGTATTTTTGTGATTATATATACATATATAATCACAAAAATACGTTATAATTGTACGTACTTATTCATAGAAATAAATGTGTAGAAATAGTTCACGATTTACATGAAATATTGGGGAATTTTACACTTTTACATTTTGACAGCTGTCATTCAACGTTTTGGCATTAGTGCGGTTGTCACTGCAATCATTGTTTATTTGTGTACCTATGAAGCTGTATTGAATTTGTATTATATTGAATTAATTATTGTATTTGTATTGTATTAAAATTAAAAAATAATAATAATAAAAAAATAAAGGTAAAGGAGTTAAGAGGCCACCTGAAAATCGGCGCTATATAGGTACATCTCGCTGGAGCTGTACATATATAGCAACAGCTGAGGCGGCTCCTATTACCAGCAACATTAATTGTTCTTTTTGCTTTTTGTTGTTTTAATTTTTTATTTTCTTAATAATGGTAATAAAGGTCATCATTAATTATTTTTTTTATTAAATTAATTAAACAGTGTGCCTTTTTCTTATGTATATACATCTAACGAATGTACCGTTCGTTTATATGTAAATATTTACATATAAATATTTATATATCGCCGTGCAGGTTTTCCATTAGGGGGGGGGGCAGAGATTGTTAGTAATGGGGTCCCTATCAGGTCGACCCCAATTATGGGGGAGGCTTATGTTCAGCAATGGACAGTTAATGGGGGGAGAGTTTGTTAGTTGACCTCCACGTGGTCCCCCCTGGACACCATCGTGCTGAATTCCAGGTGTATACATCACGATGTGCTAACCGACCTGCCTTTTCATTCTCACCTACCGTCCCTCACTGGAGCCCCGCCAGCGCATACCGTTAGCACAGACGGGGATACCATTCCATTATCAACCATTAAAAAAAAAACTAATAAATCGGGACTAAACAGCAATTTGTTCGTACAATAAAATTCAAATATGATTTTAATCGTTTTTAGTCATGGAGTCAAGGAAGAAAATATAATTCGTCTGTCGCTTTCAATTTCAATTTAATATTAATTTATTATAAGTAGGTACTTCTGATAGGGATTCGAGCTCTCAATTATCGTAAACAGCAATATCAAATAAACCAGGATAATTGAAGCATGATTCGTAATATTAATACATTTATATTATGTAAAATAATATAGTAGCCCGCTACTTTGTACTTGTGGCTTTCAGAAGTAGGAGAATTAATAGAATAAGCTGCTTTTATATCGTATAATAAGATGAAATATAAACCAAATTTATAAATTGGACCTTCAGGAATACAACTGTGAAAATCCCATCCAATTTGGTATAGTAATTTCTGCTTGATACAGGAATACAAACAGATAGACAGATAGACGAAAATTCTAAAAAGTTCGTGTATTTATTGGTTTTATTAGTAACTCTTATATTATTTCTTAAAATTTTCTCATGTACAGACATCGTCAAATTATAATATTTTTAATAGTTAGTAATATTTATCAATATATATATATATATATATATATATATATATATATATATATATATATATATATATATATATTTATCTTCACATCAGATCCTGGGGTAAGCAGAAAGAATTTAAACTCGATGGTTTTTCTCGGTTCGTCTAAAAAAGAAAATCTAATATTATAAGGAGAAAAGATTAGATTCTTGGTTTTTAATATGACATATTCAGAAAATACTTAAGCGATTTTAAAATTCTTTTTGCCCATGGAAAGCCACATTATCAGAGAGTAAAATGGGCTGTATTTTATTTAAAAAAAAATAGTGTAGTGTAAACTTGTTGTAATTTTAAACATTTATGAAAAGCATAATTTATTATTTTCTGTAATAATTACTAAAATACAATTGATAATTAAATTAAAATTAAGGCCGAATTAAATTACCACTGAAATGTGACAAAATTATTTGAAAATTACTATAATGAAATAGTTTAATAAAATTATTTGACTATATTTAGTATAATTATATTTTTGTTAATTATGGTTATATTGATTATGAATAATTATTATGTTGAAGGTATTCTTGAACGATTCTTGTATAAAATATGATTCTATTATTTGCTAATCATCATAATTTTCATTAATAACTAATAATAATAAAAATAGACGATAAGAACAATTCAAGAATAAATCCATAATATAAATGTAATCAATACTGATCATAATCAATATAATAATGATAATAAACAAAATATAAAAATACCTAACATTATTTTAAAATACTATACCAGGCGATGTCGTTACACTTTAGTGGAAAATTTATTGTAATTTCACCTTGACTTTCACTTTATTATAATACCTAATCTATGTAAATATTATAAGTACAAAGTTGTTATCGAATTTATCTGAATGTTTTTATCATAAACACCAAATTTTCGTCGTATTTAAAATTTATTGCGATTTGTACTTGAATTTCAATTTATTATAATGCTTAATTATAATAATATAATTATCATTATTTTTTTTTGTTTTGTACATAGGTGAACTTATCCCAAATACAGATGACTTCTAATCAACCTTGTGACATTACGAGTTGTTCATTATCTATATAATAATAATAAACAAAATGTTATCACATCTAATACTATTTAAATAAATATATATATGATCATATCTAGTGATTTCGTCGTAATTTAGTGGAAAATTTAATTTGACCTTGACATTCAATTTATAATAATGCTTAATCTAAATAATTATTATAAGTGTAAAATTGTTATTGAATTTATCAATTATCATAAACACCAAAGTGTAAACGATATAAAAGGGCAATTCAACGATAATTTCTAACTTTAACGAAGTACATTGTGATAAATAATATTTTTTTTCCATGTTATTGTATTTTGCGGTTAGGTCAGACCGTTCCTGGTAAACAGTGTTACCGATCAAAGAACCCGATGAATGTAGAATAATTTTATTAATTGTGCAGATGGGGAAAAGAGTATAATAATGTATAAATTATATGATTTTGTACATTTAATATATAAATAACATAAATAAACTTATGAACACAAATGTCTATGCTTTGCGGGTCTTTAACTTTTAACCATTGGATCAACTCTATTTATTTGTTTATTTACTTTATTTTATTTATTTATTAAGTGCTAGATACAATGTTATATTACAAACTGAATGAATCGGCGGCATTCAAGGCCGCAAATATAATACGGTTTTACCGTCCACCATAGCCTTGAGCCAGTATCTTAAATTACTCCACTAACAATATTATCAAATAAGACTCTAATTCATTAGGATTATGTAATTAATAAAGCATAAATTTACAACATAAACAATTAATACTTTATCTAGTTGTTTCATTCACATTTTCCTTAATTTTTTTTTTCAATTCCAATCTATGGTTTTTAACATACAACATATCAATATCAAAGCACATAGATAACTTCAAGATGTCACACGTACTATGTTGTAATAATAGCCACAATTAGAGCAAATAGCAGATGTTAGTGTCGTCACAAGTATCTCGAGGCACACTCCAGCTGTACACTGACATTTGTAGTGATGTAAACCTGACACAGTGGTGCGAATTATGGAGAGACGTGGACAAAATTATATATTTACTAACTTTTACCAATATCTTCGTTCACGTGACCGAAATAGTTTATATCTCTATTTTTCTTTTTACACAACTCGTATTCATTCACATCTTTTTATAATTATTTATATATATTATAGTTTTAGGCACATATTTAACATATATGTATAAGATTATATATAATATAGAATATAATTTTATTTTTTTAATTTAATAAAGGTACTTTCTTAATTATACAGTTCTATCATACGTGCTTGTACAACAATTAGTCCATTATCCTAAGGTTGTCTTGAATAGATTACTCTCAGCAAAAAGACCGCTTTACTTCACTTATACAAACTGTATCGTTGCATTTATTCTTTTGCTTACTTCCTATATTGTATAATGCAAATAATGTATATTCATTCACTCATTCGTTAATCTTTCGTCGACTTACATATTTCAATTATTATGATCATTTATATAAATAAATTATATAAAGAAATGATAAAATGAAGTGTCAATATTTATTAAAACTTACTTTCACGGGCTACGCGAGCTACGACCCGTAGTGCGAGGCGAGATACTGCGTCTCCTGAAGACTTCTGGATGAAGTCGAAACAACAGTCGGAAACAAACACGATCAGTTCATTAATTTCTTATAAGTATTACCGTATCAAAAAAAGGTGTATCTTTATAATATATTTAAGGCAATAGTAATAAAAAAAATAAGAAGAATTGGTATCGAAAAAATATATAGAAACATATCGTGCTCGCCCCGAAATCGTCTGATACTCACATCAGGGTGCAAGCGAAGCTTTACAAAGACATGCCTAAAAGAACATACGCGTCTTTTTAAAGCGGCCAGGCCCTTCTGGACAATAATGTTAAATACCACGTCTATATAGATACATATGAACAGAACAGAACAGAAAATTAATGAATTCACTGTGTTTTTGTCGAAATAATTTTTGGAAATAATAAAAATAAATTGAGAGATATAATTGAGTAAAGTAGGTATGGAAAAGTATTTTTTATGATTCTATTGTAATTTCGTAAATATATCATGCGGCTTTTCTTGCGTAAATTAGTATTTTTTTTTTAATACAACTTAGAATGGCAAACAAGCTGACGGCACACCTGATGGAAAGTGGTTACCGTCGCCCATAGACGTGAGCAGTACCATGGACGTAACAGAGTATACTGAAACTATCTAAACTATTATCCTATATAATAACTTAGAATATAACCTATCTATGTAACAGATTTTATTTAAATCCGTACAGCAGTTTAAGCGTAATTGAATAACAAATATACAAACTTTTACATTTATAATATTAATATTACAAATATGAAAGTTTGTAGGTATGTTTGTTTGGATTATATTTACTACTTTATTTACATTATTTGTTCCTTCTTCTGTTAACATGTACTATATATTCTCGTTTTAGATTATATCGTACAGCAAAACTCCGAGATTATCCCTCTCTATAGCACGATAAACGACTTGGAGCTTTGCCTTATGGTGTTACTGGAAGTGTATAACATTTGTATGTAAGATACGAGTAGTACTGATACGTCAAGTATGTTATTATTAGACTTCTCTAGTTACAAGTACTACAACATTGTATTGTTGCATAATGGCAATGTTTGTTTTATTCGTTTATTTAACTCTTTGTTGCACCAAAAACGAAAAAATATAATGACAATTGGATAATTCAAGTGAAATACAGTAAAATAAATACAGATTGAAATATACACATAAAGGTACAGAAGGCGGTCTTATCGCTGGGGCAATCTCTTACAGACAACCTTTGGTTAAAGGAGAACATATAGAAATGTATAGGTGACGCAAGAGTGAATTACTTAATTAATTTTTTCGTGTAATTGCAAAAATCTGTAATGCACAAAAATATCAAATACATATAATTTATTAAACTACTTACTTTATTATGGTTTTTAATGTAATTTAAGATTGTGTTTCAGGTAAAAACGCCTGTAATTGTTGCAAAATCAGTTATTTTAATTTCAAAACTATATATGTATATGTATATATACTATTAATATATTAATATTTTCTTGAAGTCGGTTGAAAATGTAAAGTTCTGTTAATACGAGTTAGCTTCGATAGAAATTCCCTTTTCCCTAACCTCGCAACGTCCTCATGCGCTCTAGTTTATATTAAATTCATCTCTTTACTATGCTAGTACCATTACGGTTAACTTAACATTCGAGATGTATTCAAATTCAATATATGATGAGGAGCGCTTACTGCTGAGACCCCATTTAGATATATTAATTTTCCAACATCAAAGTTAACGGGACTTAAATATACAGAATTAATGAATTAGTAATATTATAATATATTGTGAGAATGTGGGTAGGTTCCGGAATGCAGGTACCGGGAGATGCTAGAGCTAAACATGGTCCTCTCCCATAGACTGCCATAAAGTACGGTCCTGAGCCACCTGTATCGACTAACTGTCCTATACTGTGTCTACACCAGAAGAGACTTAAACTAACCTATTTTGGGAGGAAGAAATGTTAGTAATGCGGACTCCCAGTCCCATTGCTAGCAATATACCTCATCAGGTCGACCTGTGGAAGAAGCGAAAGAGGTTTGTTTGAATCGAAGCATTTGGCGATCCATTGTTTCTGCCTACCTAATGGGAGACAGGCGTGACAGATATGTATGTATGTATGTAGATCGCCATCCACGTAGTCCTCCCTAGAAACTATCGTGCTGAATTCCAGGTGTATTTATCACGTTGAGCTAACTGACTTGCTCATGCGTTTTCAATTATCATCTCTCACTGGTGCCCCACCGGTGTATGACGATAGCGCAGGCAGGGTTGTCATTCTATTATCATCCATTAAAAAAAAGTAACCTATTGTGATCAGATAAACCGTATTCTTTCTGAAGAAAGAGTCAAAAGTCTTCGGAACTGGCAGCCATGAAACAAGTTATGAAAACGTAAGAAGCCAAAGGTGTATAGAGGTCTTAGGCATTTGATTCTCTCTGCCTACTCCGCAAATAACGTGGCATGAAGATAAATAAGTAGATACTAATAATAAGCTCTAGATATCGAGATATATCAAATTGTAGTTATAAATTTCTAGCTATATATCTTGTGGAGTTATCCGCAAAGATCAGTGTATAGAGTATCCTACCTGTTCGGATATAAACCTACTACCGTGACTGCTACCGTAACGGTAATACTGTGCACCAAATTGTAAAAATTTAAGAATCTTTACAAACTTTCACATTTAGAAGAATATTAATTTACCCCAATACTAGCAAATGCAGTGTAGAATAACCTCCACTAGATAGAGTGACGACCACAAATACTTTGGCAGTCTAGTGAGGAGGTTGTCTATGTTCAGCAATAGACAGATAATGGCTGAGATGATGATGCTGGTGATAAAACCCAGACCCTTATCAGACAGAATAGATTACTTTTAAATATAAACATAATTTTTACAAATTATTTTAAATTTAAAAACTTTCAAAATATTTTTTTCCTCATTTAACATTCGACCCACTGTGCAAAATACTGTGTTCCGCGAGACATCTTACAGTATAATCTCTCTGGTATTCAGCATACATTTTCTGCCATATTCTTGAAATGCAATACAAAACGTCTGCAACAATACGAGTATCAACAATCGACGTCATTTACTGTATTTAAATATTAAATTAATTATTGCTAAATTAAATTAATAAATCTCAACTTATCATTGATTTGTTATTTAAAATTTTAGATTTTTTTTAAACATGTCCAAATAATTATTGTGTGTATATTAATTGAAAAATATAAAGGAATATACAATTTTAATTTATGACTAATTTCTAACATGATTATAAGATAAAAAGTCAATTATTATATACTTATATATTATCATATATTAGTGCAATAAAGAGAAATGTTTATTATTAAATATAAGAATTATGCAATATTTAATTATTAGTTTTTTAGTAAATAAATATAACGAGTAATCGTCGTGTAAGTGGAAAATTTAATTTGTTACAATAATAATTTACTTTGTTGTATTATTTCAACAAAGTAAATTATTATTATAATAAATTAAATTTGTTGAGTAGAGTTATGATAATAAGTTTTATTGTTAAGATAATAAATTTATTAATATTAATTAATTTTATTATCTTAAACCTATGTTCGCTCAGGATGATGTGGTTACATATCACGCTACTATAAAAAAAATAAACACTAATGTACAAATTAAATATCAAGACGAATAATAATAATAAATGATACCAGCTTTTTTAAACGACTTACAAAAAAGTTTTCGTGGTTAATTTATATGGTTTTAATTAAATTTAATTAAATAAAGGAATTATTACGTAAGTAGAAAGAGTAAATTATTATTATAATAATTACTAATTTAATTTAAAATGTATTTTTAATTTAGTTTATTTCAATAATTGTTTATTAAAAGTACAAAATTGATAATAATTTTATCATTATCATATACAAATATAAAAAATAATATTTATAATAAAACAGTTAATATTCAAAGACATATATTAGCTTTTTTCAATATGCAATTATTTATGACAAAAAATGTAGTATTTTTTTTTTAATTGTGATACAATTATGTAGTCGTGCCATTCATGGCAAACCAGTAGCGCGGATCAAAGGACCCGTGAATAATACACTAGTTTATTGAGTATGTAGAGAGGCAAAAAGGTATAATATATGAATCTTCGATGCATTCTTTAATAATAAAGCTGCGTGCTCACTGAAGAAGCTTATTTTTTTAAGAAGACATAGAGTAAAGTCTAGGGGGGAGGCATTAAAGGGCAATGCCCTACCTTAAAATGAAAGGTCTCAAGAAAATTAAATAGATTTAATATATTACGTGTTTGTTTAATTATATGTTTATAATATATAAGTAATATTTTTTATATTCCTTCAATTCAATAATGCACCGTCTACTTATTTCTCGGTTTGCCCCATAGTTGACTGGTAGAGAACACCGTCCGGTGTTAAGTCCGCCAAATGTACATAGTTTTACATACACTGTGCATTAAAGTTTAAATAAACAAATATATTATGTAGTATTATTTCACTTATTTTTCTTTAATTGGGATAATAATAATAATAATAATAATATATCTTTATTACAGATAACTAAAGATCCATTTTTGTTAGTAGAACAATTGACTTAAACTATGTTAGTAGAAAAAAAAAAATACAAAACAAATCATTTTATGGCCCCTATAATAATTTTGACCCAAAATGAGAGGATCGGGCTATCGTATTTATTACACAATGCTGTTACTGCTGCCACACAGTCGGTGTAAAAGAGCTGCGATCCGTTTGCATCCGATGGCATAGAAGTCATCTGTCGACGCTGCTGCAAACATTGTGGATGCACTACAAAAACGTGGCAAGCGTAACAATACCCTAAAACATTATTGTATTGAAATAATAAGGAGGTAATAAATGTGCATGCATCCTTATGTGCTTTAGCTATAAAACCTTGGTATTTACAAAATTATTCTTGTGGGTGTATAAAACTCATTAGCAGCTATTGAATCATGTTCCTGAGTATTTTAATTATCCATAACAATACTTACCTGTTTAAATAAATGTCGGCTTCATTGCAACCGTTAAATGTTAATAATTAATTAAAATATTTGAAGTAAAAAAAAATATTATATGCATTTTGGGTACTTTAAACATATATTCTTTAACTTGATGTAAGATGCAAGGCTTTTAAATAGAGATATTCACAAAGGAAGCAAAGTAATCGCAAAGTCTATAGTATAAGTCTGTCCCATTCGTGTTTCAACCGTGTAATTTGGTTTGAAGGATAGGATATGGCGTGAATTTACTGGGTACAGAGGAATAACACCTGAGTCCTCAGGAATTGCAACGCATGGGGGTATCATGAGTGAAACAGTATACTCTGTTATGTCCATGGTACTGCTCATGTCTATAGGCGACAGTTACCACTTGCCATCAGGTGGGCCGTCAGCTTGTTTGCCATTCTAAGTTGTATAAAAAAAGGCTGAATTAAAGTTTTGTTCAGGGTCAGCAACGTGCACGTGAACTCTTTGATGTTTCTGGCGTTCATAAGCTATAATGATTAAACAGTCATTGTTTGGCACCTTTGTGGTATAAAATATTGTGCAAAATGTTAAGATAGGGACTGCTGAAAAACAACACTGTGTAACTGTATACATTCTGGGACACTCGCAGCATCAGCTGAGCAAGTTCCTCTTACCTAATATAAGATCCTACTTATATACAACATTTCTGTATTTTCAGTTGTAACTATACGGTTTAAAATAAAAAAATAAAATGGTTACATTTTCATTATGTTTAACTGAAACTGACTATAGTATGTAAAGAAATTACACATCTGCATCAACTTGTACAGCGACTCACTCTTTGAGCAACATGTTTCACAGTTCAGCTACCCTCCAATTACATTTTTTTATACAACTTAGAATAGCAAACAAGCTGATGGCCCACCTGATGGAAAGTGGTAACCGTCGCCTATAGACATGAGCAGTACCATGGACATAACAGAGTATACTATTTCGCCCTTTGATACCCCCCATGCATTGCCATTCCTGAGGACTCAGGTGTTATTCTTCTGTACCCTGTAAATTCACGCCATATCCCACCCTTCAAATCGAAACACAGCCGTGCAAAAACAACTGCTTCATGGTTGAAACACAAATGGGACAGAGGTACCCAAGCAAACGACTTTTGTACAAAGTCTCCCTTAGGTACACATTTAAAGAATGTTTCCATAAAAATATCAATAAAACTTGGTTACCTTTCCATTATATTGTACTGAAATTGACTATAGTATGTAAAGAAATTACACATCTACGACAATTTGTACAGCGGCTCACTCTTTGAACCACATGACTCACAATTCAGCACACGTCCAACTACATTTAGAGAGCGTTTCCATGATAATATCAACAAAATTGGGTTACCTTTCATTCTTTATTGTACGCAAACATGTTGTTAAGAACAATTAATTTTAAACATAATGTACAAAGGCGAGCTTATCTCTAATAAGCGATTTCTTCCAGGAAACCTTTTTATGTGAATTGAATGATATTTAAAAATAAAAATTAACAGTAACAATAGTTTTTAATCATATTCTGCTGAAAGTGACTACAATATGTGTCTACATACATTGGGACACTTAAAGCATTAGCTGAGCCAGTTCCTTTATGCCTAATATAAGACGCTTCTTATATACAACATTTCTATGTTTTCAGCTGTAACTATACGGTTTTCACATTGTAGAATATAATAAATATATTCTATTCTATTTATATTTTTAGGTATTATTCAGAGAAATCACTTGAGTCCTCTGGAATGGCAACGCATGGGGGGTATCGTGGGCGAAACAGTATACTCTGTTATTTCCATGGTACTGCTCATGTCTATAGGCGACGGTTACCACTTTCCATCAGATGGGCCGTCAGCTTGTTTGGCATTCTAAGTTGTATAAAAAAAAACTATTTTAAAATAAAAAAACTTGGTTACATTTTCATTATGTTTGACTGATACTGACTAGAGTATGTAAAGAAATTACACATCTGCGACAATTTGTACAGCGGCTCACTCTTTGAACCACATGACTCACAGTTCAGCTGCCGTCCAACTAACTGCGGCCGTGATGATAACAAATTTAATTTGAATCTACTACAAATGGCCCCAAGCCACTTGTTGTAGATAACAGAATTAATTACGCCATATTGTATCGGCGTACATGTGTTATTTTACAATTTAATTGCGTAATATTTTAATGAGAGGAATAATATACTTAATTTGTTAAGACTATCTGTAATAAAGTACACGTGTAGAAATTTATTAAGTCTTAGCAGAGATTTTGCCTCAATTTGCGTGTTTTACCGCTTGTGCAATGCACTGTGCTCAGAGGAATTGTTCAATATGATGGCCACGGCCACTTTTTACCATCGTACGGCTGGCCATCGTCTCGGAGTTCACCCCCATATATAAGTGCCGGATGGTCGCGTACAGCGAAGTTTTCAGAGATGTTTTCTTCCATAAACGCTCAGGTTATGGAATGAGTTCCTTGTCGAAATTTTTCCAAGAGACTATAGTGTGGGGTTTTTCAAAAAAGGAGTAAAGAGATTTGTTAAACATCGATAACGTGCGGGTAATGCCCTATCGTATCATATATTGCAAGCGTTTATAGGCTATGGTAACCTTTTACCATCAGGTGGGCTATATGCTTGTTTGCTACCATAGTAGTAAAAAAAATATCTTTACAAATAAATTTTGATCACTTGGTTAAATTGAACTTGACTGTTGTTGTTGTTACCAGAGGGAGATTTTGTACAAAAGTCGATTGCTTGGGTACCGCTGTCCCATTCGAGTTTCAACCGTGAAGCAGTTGTATTTGCATGGCTGTATTTCAGTTTGAAGGGTAGGATATGGCGTGAATTTATAGGGTACAGAGGAATAACACCTGAGGGTATGGAACGCATAGGGGTATCATGAGCGAAACAGTATACTCTGTTATGTCCACGGTACTGCTCATGTCTATAGGCGACGGTTACCACTTTCCATCAGGTGGACCGTCACAGCTTGTTTGCCATTCTAAGTTGTATAAAAAAAGTCAGATATGACGACGATGATGTCAACTTACCTGACCTCATCCTCACCTATCATCCTTCACTGTTACTTCAACAACACGAAAATTCCATTACATTTTCATATATTAAATCTATTTTGATACATAGATATAAAGTAGACATATATAGATAGAGCATTTTCATAATTTGATTAAAGGGCGAATGGGTGACACGTGGAGTTGCATGTGCTGTGACGGTGACATGCGTCAGACAGTTGCGTGCGACCGGCCAGGTGCAGTACTAACAGTGATATAAACAATGGCTAGATAATACAATAAAATAAACAGGCTACATATAAGGCTAATTTGTTATATATTTTTATAATAAAGCTTAAATAGAGTGATAGATTAGATCATAATATAAATAGATAGATACTCTTTATTGTTTCCTCTAAAATATTACAATAGTAAATTTATTATAAATATAAACAATTACAAGAAATAATACACAACACAAAATTAGACAATACTAAATTAAACAAAATGAAACAAATTTATTTAAATTTGTTTTATTATACACATTTATTTTATTTTTAGTTAAAAATTATGCCACAATAAACTTTTTTTTTGTAAAATAAAAATTGTGTGTTACAATTTAATCTTTCTACCTATCTGTGCGAAGCCGGAGCGGATTACTAGTTGCGTAAATCGCTTCTAACTATACAGATTTTAAATATCAATATTATATATAACAGATGCGGATAAACAAACACACAAATTTAGTTAACAACGTCAGCCATTTTGTAGTAGTTAATCCAAGAGTTTAGTTCGACCATTTGTCACAATCATGTAAATTGTGTGAGTAATAACGTATCAACACTTGTGTGTATGTGTGTGTGTTTGTTTAGGAGTTTGGCCGATTGCCTACTTAGGTACATTTCGTATTTGCTGTTAGTTATTTTAACTGCTTACAGGATTTCAGTAATATCACATATACTTTATCAAAGGTAGTTATTCTCTCTATGGCATACGTATTTTTTTTTTCCACTAAGCAGCTATCTTTGTATAGTTTTTTTTTTATGGGTGAAAATGATATAGTAACCCCGCCTGCGTTAACGGGATACGCTGGCGGAGTACTAGTGAAGGGAGATAGATGAGAATGAAAACAGGCTAGTTAGCCCATCATGATGAATTCATCAGGAATTAACCATGATAGTTTCCAGGGGGAACCGCGAGGAGGTCGACCTGGTTGGGTATATTGCTAGCAATGGGATTCTCAGTCTCCATTACTAACTATCCCTTTCCTCCCTCTTTGTATAGTTGTGTTTGATATTATTAACATAGTACTTCATTCTCGACTAATTTGCTGGTTTTCTCAAATAACCCGTCCCAAAAACTTTTGGAAAAAAGGAAGCTGAGACCCCAACCCCTTTTATATATGTATAAACATACCCAGAAACATTCACCAGAGGGAGATTTTGGACAAAAGTCGTTTGCTTGGGTACCTCTGTCCCATTCGTGTTTCTACCATGAAACTGTTGTGTTTACATAGCTGTGTTTCGGTGTGGAAGGTGGGATACGACAGTAAATTTACAGGGTACAGAGGAATAACACCTGAGTCCTCAGGAATGGCAACGCATGGGGGGTATCATGGGCGAAACAGTATACTCTGTTATGTCCATGGTACTGCTCATGTCGATAGACGACGGTTACCACTTTCCATCAGGCGGACCGCCAGCTTCTTTGCCATTTTAAGTTGCATAAAAAATACATTTTTCTATCGTATTTCGAAGCATATTTCTTTAGGAAAAACATTTAGATTTACTTATAGAACATTAGCTTAAAAGATCACGATTTAGTATGGAAAGCATAAGTTTTTTCGTTATTTTTCGACGCATATATCTTTAGGCAAAATATCTTCAAATTTACTTATAGAACATTTCCTTGAAATGTCGCTAATACTCGTTCTACACTGGTAAGGTTATCTATTTCAAATCGCTAAACAGACGGTAAGCCTGCTAACCGCAGCACGAAAGAAAACTGCGGTTTTGCTCATCGACCATTCGACGTTTATAATCAAAGGGTGCAATTTTTCCTTTTCGCTTGCGGTTTCTCAGAAAACAGTTTATAAACTGATCAGTTATGGTTTCCATTTTATATTTTATAAAGCTCACCAAAGAACGGTGAATGGTATTTAAATATAACTAGCCATTTGATTCAGCTTTGCACGGATGTATTTATGAAGAATATGTGACCAAATCTCCCTTTCATAGTACGAAATTAACTTTTATGGACAGAGGTTTTACAATCTTTTTTTTTTCGTGTGGAAAATCTTCAGCAAGACCGTCCCATCCGCCGGAGGGAGGGCAGCTGGGGTGTGTGGAATTCGTACCCACTAAAAACCACACGACGTACCTCGAGGCGCTTGTGTTGGATCCCGGGTTCCCGTTTGTACGACTACCGAGTAAAGGTTTTACGACCTAAATTTTTCCATACGATTTTTCAAACATTTTCTTTCATATAAAACTTGTTCTGATAATTACAAAAACTAAAAAAAAGAATTAGCCAAATAGGCGTAGCCATTGAAGTGATGTCCCTACATTTTTTTACAACACAGGGGGCAAACGAGCATGCGGCTCACCTGATGGTAAGTGACTACTGCCGCCCATGATCACCCACAACACTAGAGGCATTGCAGGTGTGCTGCCGGCCTTTTAAAAAGGAATATGCTCTTTTCTTGAAGGTTATGATGTCGTATCGGTTCGGAAATACTGTTGCTGGAAGTTAATTCCAAAGAGTGGTTGTGCGTGGAAAAATTGAAAAATGTACAGTGGAAGACCACTATACATACATTTGACAATTGATTTTTATTTACAGAGGAAATTATTGTTGGTAATGCGGACTCCTAGCCCCATTGCTAGCAATATACCCTATTAGCTCGACTCTATGGTAGAGACCACGGAAACCGTCGTGCTGAACTCCAGATGTATTCATCACAATAGGGTAACTGGCCTGCCTTTTCATTCTCACCTATCATCCTTCACTGGTGCCCCGCTAGAGTATAGCGTTAGCACAGGCTGGCTTACCATTCCATTATCATTGCTTACACAGTTTATTTAATTTTACCAGAGGGAGACTTTGTATAAAAGTCGTTCGCTTGGGTACCTCTGTCCCATTCGTGTTTCAACCGTGAAGCAGTTGTGTTTGCATGGCTGTGTTCTGGTTTGAAGGGTGGGATATGGCGTGAATTTACTGGGTACAGAGGAATAATATCTGAGTCCTCAGGAATGGCAACGCATGGGAGGTATCATGGGCGAAACAGTATACTCTGTTATGTCCATGGTACTGCTCATGTCTATAGGCGACGGTTACCACTTTCCATCAGGTTGGCCGTCAGCTTGTTTGTCATTCTAAGTTGTATAAAAAAAATTAAAGGATTTTTTTCTAATGGATGATAGGTGAGAATGGAAAGGCAAGTCGTTGAGCCCATCGTGATAAATATATCTGGAAATCAACACGACGGTTTCAAGGGGGATCACGTGGAGGTTGACATATTGCTTGCAATGGGACTGGTAATCTACATTACTTACAATTCCTTACATTCCCCTAATTTTAAGGGTTAATAAATAATATTTTTACAGTCTCAAGAATTATTGTACTCTTGTCTTTATATATATGTAACTGAAGCGAATTCACAGTGTTTTTATTGTTTTTCGACAATCATTCATTTTTCTTACATACGTACATATATAGACGTCAAATAAAAAATTTACATAAGTTTTAAAAATAATACTGTACTTATTTTTGTGGAATAACTATTGTATATAACTAATTAAACTTTGACTGTCAAAATTAAAATAAATTTAACTTAATTAGCATTAAATTTAATCATTAGACGTGTGATTCAGGCATAGAATGGGCCATCCTTTCCTTTCCCGTGTCGTAAGAGGCGACTAAGGGAGCTTATAGTGGACGATTGGGCAATAGCGTCTCTCTTAAAACATCACCAAAACCAAACTGCGATTGCCAACCCGCCTGCCAAGAGCGGCAACTACTGGCAAAATCCTTCCTTACTGGGGGAAGGCTGTGTTTAGCAGTAGACAGTTAATGGCTAATGTAACAAGTTGAATTACGTCTAAATCAGTTACCTTGATTTAGAAACTCAACTACTGTACCGATTTTAATAAAATTTCTATGGGACTAATATGAAACTGTATATTTTAAGGTAAAAAAAGTAGTTTTTGTAGTTAACAAACAACAAAATACAACCATGTTCAAAACACCTTTTTTTAAAGTTTTTTGTTTATAAAAATTGCTTTAGAATCAGTGATGTAATCGCGTAATAAAAACAAAAATAGACAGGAATCTTTTAATCTTTTGGATGATACAATAAAGAGTATCTCTCTATCTATGAATCGAGACGTTCATCCTTTTGAGAGTCGTTCAAAGCGTCGTTGCCAATTTGTCCTAAGATAAAATTATTTATGTCCTTTTTTTTATGCAAAATAATATTATATTTAATTCATAAATAACATTTGACGTTCGCGTTCCGGGTACTTCATTCAATTTAGATTATCATACGCTGGTATATCGTTAAAAGGCGGACTCTTTGAGGGTCCTCTTACAGACGCAAAGCAGATTGAGTTTCCGTGATTCACTTGAGCGTTCTTTGAGTTCCCTCTGCGTTACTTTAAAATGGAGATTATCCTACCTAAAATCAGTATTCGGAATTCTTCGAGACTGTTTCAAATATGCATTTATATGATATTTTCAAAAGTGAAATGGACCGAGGGAATTTTTACATTGAAACGTCTTGAGGTAAATGTTTTATTTTTTTAATTTTTTTCTTTCTAATGTAAGTCGGTATTATTAATTTTTAATGTGTACAGTAATGTTTTTTTTTTTAATTTTTTTTATGCAACTTACAATGATAAGCTATGGGAGAGCGTTCTATAAGGAACGTCTCCCCCAACTACTGCTCTAAAGACTAGAGGGTGACTTTGTACAAAAGTCCTTTGCTTAGGCACCCTGTCCCATTCGTGTTTCTACCGTGAAGCAGTTATTTTTGCATGACTGTTTTCGGTTTGAAGAGCGGGATATGGCAGTGAATTTACAGGGTACAGAGGAATAACACCTGAGTCCTCAGGAATGGCAACGCATGGGGGGTATTATGGGCGAAACAGTATACTCTGTTATGTCCATGATATTATTCTTTTTTTATAGGCGACGGTTACTACTTTCCATCAGGTGGGCCGTCAGCTTGTTTGCCATTTTAAGTTGTATAAAAAAAAAGTAGCGTCTATCCTTCTCCATCCCATACAATACATACGTACCAAATTTCACAGTGATTGGTTAAGCAATTAACACCCTAAGATGTGAGAAACAAACTCGCTTTTACGTCTATTTTATTAATAAAGATTTTTCTGTCAAATTTTTTAATATTTTTTAAGTACACTAGGGACTTGAGGCGATGAAAAAATTTGTAGATAAATATTACCTACATACCTGCCTCTTTATTGTTTTTTTTGATGGGTGAATATAGTATGGCAACCCCGCCTGCGCTAACGGGATACGCTGGCGGAACACCAGTGAAGGGTGATAGATGAGAATGAAAACAGGCCAGTTAGCCCATCATGATGAATTCATCAGAAATTAACCATGATAGTTTCCAGGGGGAACCGCGAGGAGGTCGACCTGGTTGGGTATATTGCTAGCAATGGGATTCTCAGTCTCCATTACTAACAATCCCTTTCCCCCCGCCTCTTTATTGTTGACGTCACGACGTGGATTGCACCACGTCGTGACTCGTGGTCATCGCCATAGTGTATTTAAAATATGTGTAATAAAAAAGAAAATTTAAAATTCACTTTTTGCAATACAATAATAATAACAATTGTTACAATAAAAAAAAAAAACCAATAGAACTTATCTATTACCTACCAGTTATCACCAATTTAATCAATAATTAACCTACTTTCACAAGTATTTCACAAATTCATTGTAATTTCTTTTTTTTTATATTCATTAGCATAGATAAATTGTATTACGCATTTATTATGTACTATTACTAAATTGCGTATTTACTGTAAGACATTCGATTACCTCCAGTCATATTTTATCAATTCGTCGACCTGATTGATGGACAAAGAGTTATTTGTATTTTTTTTTTTTTGTTTAAGTACTTTTTTTATTGTTAGGTATTTTGTAAGATAAGTATGTTTATTATAACGTGATTATAAAGACGTATTATAAGGTTCATAGTACTGGGAAAAGATAAAAATATTTTTTTTTTACTAGTAAGAGACTTTGTACAAAAGTCGTTTGCTTGGGCACCTCTGTCCCATTCGTGTTTCTACCGTGAAGCAGTTGTGTTTTTTTTTTATGGGTGAAAATGGTATGGTAACAGTAACCCCGCCTGCGCTAACGGGATACGCCGGCGGAGCACCAGCGAAGGGTGATAGATGGAATGAAAACAGGCCAGTTAGCCCATTATGATGAATTCATCAGGAATTAACCATGATAGTTTCCAGGGGGAACCGCGAGGAGGTCGACCTGGTTGGGTATATTGCTAGCAATGGGATTCTAAGTCTCCGGTACGGTATTCCGCAAAAGGCAACGCATAGGGGGTATCATGGGCGAAACAGTATACTCTGTTATGTCCATGATACCGCTCATGTCTATAGGCGACGGTTATCACTTTCCATCAGGTGGGCCGTCAGCTTGTTTGCTCTATTCTAAGCTGCATAAAAAAATATATCAACACTGATATACAACTTATACCTAAACATTAATAATAATATATGATTACGCCAAGTTCACTGCGAGGTAGGCAGGTAGATATCGAATTGTAAAGGAAATTGCTAGCTCTATTCACTGTTATAACTCGGCCCATGCGGCAGGATAAGAGAGTGTCAGTAATGGGGATTAGCAACCCCATTGCTAGCAATATTTGTTCAAGGTCGACAATGCGCACGTGACATATCAAGTATATATATATATATATATATATATATATATATATATATATATATATTATTATATTATTCTTTCAATCTTCATGGTTAATCATTGCTGAATTCATCACTATTGGCCAATTGATCTAATTTCATCATCATCTATCATCTCCCACTGTTGCTCCGCCAGTACATCTATAGCGCAGGCGAAGATCCATTTTCATACCTGATGGGGCATATTGCTGACAATGGCTGTTAGATAGATAGATAGATACTCTTTATTGTTTCCTCCAAAAGGTTACAATAGTAAACTTATTATAAATATAAACGATTACAAGAAATAATCACAGTGAAAAAACAATGGGCGACCTTATATATAGTTATATTCCATTACTAACACTCCCTTCCCCCCAATGGATCTAAATAAATCGACCTACCTGCTACATTGCTAGAAATTGTCAATTATTAAGTTTGTTTGTTGGTATGTAACTGACGGAGTAAGGAGACAAAAATTTATAAAAAAAAATTCAACCGCAATGAGACCTGTACATCTAGCGCCTGTACAATGAATTGTGCTCAGAGGAATTGTTCAATATGATGCCCACAGCCATTTTCTACCATCGTACGGCTCGCCATCGACAGGGAGCTCATCCTCATGTCCTGCAGGTGTTCATAGGCTATGGTAACCACTTACCATCAGGTAGGGCGTATGCTTGTTTACCACCTCAGTGGTATAAAAAAAATTAAAACTTGCTTCTCTTTAAAGTCGGTTAAAAAGGCTATGCTGCTATTACAATGTAATATAGTAACAAATATTCTTATGATTTCAATCAGCTGATTAATATTCATACAGCGGATTGAATGCCATCTGAATTACTTATGGAGTCGTACGCTGCGTAAAGCCATGAGCTATGGGGTTCTTTTTTAATGGGTTATAATGGTAACCCCATCTGTGCGGGGAGAAAGGGATTGTTAGCAATGGAGTTTGACAGTCCCATTGCTAGCAATTTGCCCTATTAGGTCGACCTCCACGTGGTTCCCCCTGGAAACCGTCGTGAACAATTCTTGTTGAATTCGTCACGATGGGCCAATTGACCTGCTTTCGTCCTCACCTATCATCCTTCACTGGTGCCCCGCCGGTGTATACCGTTAGCGCGGGTGGGGTTACCATTCCATTATCACCCATTAAAAACCCCATCTGTGCTATCGGTATACGCTGGTGGGGAACCAATAAAGGATGATAGGTGACGATGAAAGTAGGTTAGTTAGACCATTATGACGAATTTTACTAGAATTAACTACGACGGTTTCTAGGGATAGCCGCGTGGAGGTCGACTTGATAGGGTGTATTGCTGGCAATGAGTCAGTTAGACCCCATTTCTAACAACTTTTTCCCCTGAGCTATGAGGTTTGGACCCACTGAACTTTTCGTTTAACGTCCTCATACTTTTAACAAGTACACATATATATACACACACACCTACAAATAGAAGGGATTGTCAGTAATGACATTTAATTGCCCCATTGCTAGCAATATACGCTATCAGATCGACTAACACCCGATTCCCCCTGGAAACCATCGTGATTAATCCCTATGGAATTTATCACGATAGGCCCACCGACCTGCTTTCATCCCCGCCTTTCATTCCTCACTGGTGCCCCGACAGCGTATACCAATAGTGTGGGCGGAGTTACCATTTCATTCCCATTCTGTTAGGTAAGGCTCAAAAGGCGGGTCAGTTAGCCCATCGTGATGAATACACCTGGAATTGAGTACGATAGTTTCCAGGGGGGGCGTGGAGGTCGACCTGACAGGGTATATTGCTAGCAATGAGACTGGTAGTCCGTATTACTAACAATCCCTTCTCCTCGTAATGGGGAGGTTACTTTTATAGTATTTCCTTATAATGATTAAAAATACGAAGTAAAAGGAAATCTTTTAATCAAACAATTAAAATTACATGAAGTTTTATAACAGTTTGACAAATAAAAATAATTATAACCTCTATTTGCAGCGCAATAAGACTGAAAATAAATGTTTTCAGTTAATTTTCTCATTGACTGTACATACATACTTGTACCTAATCCACTAGTTAATGTCTCGCACGAGTAAAATCTTAACAAGCGACGCAAGGATTAAAACCACTACCAAACAAATATAGTGCGCAGGAGTTGAACACTCGCAAATATTTTATTATCTGTAAACATGCACTCACACAAATGCAAGATCGTGAGCGGTTTGCGTGTCCGAGTATACAACGAATATTAATTTTGATACTTGAATAAATGTATCTAAATAAAATACTTATTAATTATGAAATAAAAAATAAATTTTGTGATATTTTCCGACTGTGAATAAAAATGTATAGAAGAAATGCTCGCGAGCATCACAAAAACGTAACTGTAAAATTGCATAAGTTTTTGAAAATCTGTGATCGCCATATTTATTTTCTGCTACCGTTACGTAACTCGAATAATTTCTTTAATTTTATTTATACATTTAATTACAAAGTATCAAAATACTATTGTCCACATAAACTGCATCGGTGTGAACGTAAACAAGCTGGCACATATACAGCACCTACACACAAACGCAAAACTGCGCACGCGCATGCAACACATTGAAACATAGCATTGAGCCAGGTCATGGCACTCGACGCGTGCGCGGCTTATTTGTATGTACGTATCAATCTATATTTGCTATGCATCTATCTACTATTGTCAGATTGAACATTTAAAATTTTGTTATAATCTTAAGGAAACGACGGTTTTGGAATAAATTATAAAATATACGAAAGCCGCCAATTTTAGTTGAATCGTGCATTAAACATAAATATTAAGTTATCATAAAGATAGGTAAAATGGTTAGGTGATTTTAAAAACCAATTATATTATTTCATATTTTTCATATTTAATAAGGAAGTGGTTTTTTAGAGCCTGAAAACATTAGTACTCCCTACATTAGTCATTTTAATATATATGTATATCTTCCTGCTGTTATCCCAATTATTTGAGAAATTTAACAGAGACTGTAGGCCTCAATAAAGAAGAAGTATACTTATCTATGACAAATTGGATATTCACATCGTGAGACAGAAGTATTATACTATCTATCTGAACCACATTTGCGAAGTTCACGGTCATCAAGGCAAACCTAGGTTACGGCTACCCGAGAGCTCGTCCGTGTATTTTGTATTATATTTTCGCTCATATTTATTTGATTTAAACCGTTTTATTAAGAAAAAGTTATTATACCTGCCGAAGTTAGCAGCGAGATGTTGCTGAAATCAACGGCGGGTTCTTAGACTATACGGAAAATTGAATGTGCAGAACTTGCAGGATTTAATGGTGTGATATCAGTTATCAAAAGTGATATGTATCTACAGAAATCTGGATCCGCGGTATAAGCTGATATCCGTGACGTCGTCCGTTCGCAGTTGACAAATCAGTAAGCAGCTCGCCTATTCCATGAACGAATAAACAGAAATTCTTTACATTATTTTTATTTTTGCCGCATTAGCATTTGATTGTTCGACGCATTCTTTAGTAGTAACTTCTTATGCGGATGACGCAACATAATACACTCAGACTCAATACTGCAGGTGTTTAGTTGCTAGCGGCAATGATGCCGTCTTTATGGTATTTTAGATAGATTTTGTATTAGATTTTTCACCTTATTTAGAACTATTAGTATACTAGCAGATTCCCGTGTCTGAGTTGGTTATTCGCTTAGCTCCAGTTCCTATGAGAACTTCTGGAAATCACTTCTTACTAATTATCCAAATTTTGGAATCCCATTTGACTATAATAACTTTAAACAACAAAATATGTAGTGCTTATTTAAATTAATTATTCTACTAAAGTTTGTAAAGATGAGTTGTTTGTTAGTTAATCACGTTTAAACCGATGAACAAATTTTAATGAAATTTGACTCAGGAGTAGGTTATATGCTAACTCAATTGAAAAGGTATTAAGTACTTATTTACATGGAAAAAGCTGCGAGATAAAAAATAATTTAAAATAAAGACTTATAAGTATTAAACGGAGAAGAAAGATTTTTGAGTGACGACTTCGTACAGGCAAATGCCGATAGGACGACCTTCCACTAGATTGAACGACGACTCCAAATCCATTGAAGGGAGTCTGAGGAATCCGTTCCTTATGTCAATATATGGTGGAGCTCTATGTTCAACAGTGGACATTCAATGGTTTAATTATATATTGTTTAAATATAATGGTTTAAATATATTAGATAATGAAGATGAGTAGGTAAACGATAATCTAACAGTAGTATGAAATAATAAATTCAATATGGCCAACATTATAACAAGAACATAATTCTAATCTTACGTCAGTATATAACAAATATCTAAGTTTGTATTAGTGTTTGCCTAACACTAACACTAACACACAACGCACACAACTAAACATACTGTTTAATTAGTGTTAATCCTTGATACAAATTCCTGGTGCTACCGTATTACCAATAATAAACACTTGAACACTTGTTTTTTTGTATATTTAGTGTGTAAATTGTATGAAGGATCAAGGATGTTTATACGCGGAAGAGCAATGGCGTTGCATATAAGGAAATGGTATCTAAGGTCGTTAGCTATGTTTGGACATACACGCATACTAATAGCTGTAATACAGTGTTTCTCAAAGTATGAGTCGCGACCCCCTGGGGGGGTTATCATGCGCTATCGGTATATGGTTGTGGGGCACCAGTGAGTGGTGGTAGGTAAGGATGAAACCGGGTCAGTTAGCCCATTGTGACGGATGGAATAAGAATTAATCACGATGATTTCCAGGGGGAACCGTGTGGAAGTCAACCCGACAGTATTTATTTGCCATTAGCATTACTAACGATCCTCCCTCCAGGGGGTCCCTAAACCGCTACAAGGAGGTCTTGCAAGGTCACATTGCACGTATTTAGCTGCACCGTTGTCGTATCGTTTTTCCATGAAGGAGTTTGCACCGTAATCGATGTCTGCTCTAGGTACTTTATTGCGTGTCATTTATTTATTTATTTCAGTTTAACCAATATCTAACTATTAAAATAAAGAAACGTGTACGTATTTGATATTTGTAATATAATGTAAATCGAGTTCCAGAAAAAAGCCAACTTAAATTATGACAAACCCAGTTATTTTAATTTAAAAACTAAAATACTAAATGGATTTTTGATAAAATTTCTGTGGGACTAATATATGTGTATATCCTATCACATATAAAAGTCAAGTCAGTTCAGAATTGACGGAGTTGTGGCATACGAAACATTTAAAAAAAAACACAATCGAATTGAGAGCTCTCTTTTTGATATCAGCTGAAAATACACACAGGTATCCGCGGAGGGTAGGGGGTCACAAAATAAAGTTACCATACTAAGAGGGTCGCGCCATAAAAAAGTTTGAGTATCACTGCGATAACATATACATACCTAAATAGAATTCACTTATGAATATACCAATATGATTTTAAATTTATTTGCATCCTTTAAGGGAGTGTTTTACAAGTGAAAGTAAATATTTTGAAATTATATACACTAACATTATAAAGAGGAAAGATTTGTATTTTTGTATGTATGTATGTTTGTAATGAATAAACTCAAAAACTACTATGCCGATTTCAAAAATTCTTTCACCATTAGAAAGCTACATTTACCCTGAGTAACATAGGCTATTTTTTTATTTATTTATTGCTAGAAAAGATTAGAGATCCTTACTTTAGTAACGTAATTCAAGGTTTCAAAAAATGCTATAAAATAATTTCGTCGCGTGCGCTGCGGAAATTATTGGTGATAGAGTAAAAGTATGTTCTACAATATTGAAGAAAATATCAATAAGTACAAAAAACTTCGCGATACTATATGTCCAATTATTGTCGTTATGTTACAATAACCACTTTTTAAAATGTTGTCCACCCGTGCGAAGCCTGAACGGGCCGCTAGTATATATATATATATATATATATATATATATATATATATATATATATATATATATATATATATATATATATATATACAACTTAGAATGGCAAACAAGCTGACGGCCCACCTGATGGAAAGTGGTAACCGTCGCCTATAAACATGAGCAGTACCATGGACATAACAGAGTATACTGTTTCGCCCATAATACCTCCCATGCGTTGCCATTCCTGAGGACTCAGGTGTTACTCCTCTGTACCCAGTAAATTCACGCCATATCCCACTCTTCAAACCGAAACACAGCCATGCAAACACAACTGCTTCACGGTAGAAACACGAATGGGACAGAGGTACTCAAGCAATCGACTTTTGTACAAAGTCTCCCTCTGGTAAAGTTATAATTTATCAATGTAAAGAATTAATAACCTTTACGTAATACCAGTTGCAGTAAAAACACACTGTTAGTACACGATCTA
Source organism: Galleria mellonella (assembly GCF_026898425.1). Lineage (NCBI taxonomy): Eukaryota > Metazoa > Arthropoda > Insecta > Lepidoptera > Pyralidae > Galleria > Galleria mellonella. The sequence goes on from NW_026442130.1 coordinate 1,617,624, forward strand.
TTATAGTTCTAGAACGAGGAAAAATAACAATATTTTTTTTTTTATTAATGGAAATCCACCGAGTTACTTTTCCGATACCTAAGCGGTTCGCGAAACCGGTATTGTAAGATTTCTTTTAAATTACCAAGAATTAGAAATACCCATCAATTACTTTAGAATTATGTATTTTAATACAGGGTGGTATCAAAGTCATTAATTTCATTTTAACGGAGTATATTATCAGGGAAATTGAGCATTTTTCCAAAAAAGACACGAATCGAAAAACGGGTGAAAATTATGGAAGTCTTTTTTGTTTTTTTTTTATTTATTTAATTCTTTATTGTACACACCTGTTATAAGAATATGACAGAGGTAATCAAATGTACAAAGGCGAGCTTCACTTTGATAGAGTTTTCTTCCAGCAACACCTAAAGTGGAAAGGAGCATCAATGTCAACGGGCAGAGCGGTATACAATATTGTGACAATTTTAAACAGACTAAATAAAAAAATTTTATGAGTCTAGCTCTCAAGTTAGTATAGTGACCCAAAAGATTGTTCCATGCTTCATGTGGTTCCGACATAGGACGAGCCACATTTTCTAACATTGTAATCATAGACAGGAATTACCTGTCAATCTACTTCTCTGCAATGAGCGCTAATTATTTTGTTTGTTTTGTCCTATTCTATCACTATTATAAACGCGGAAGTTTGTAAGAATTTGTGTGTATGGATATTTTTAACTTATATTTATACTAATAATAAATAAATAGATAAATAAATAAGTAAATAAATAAATGAATATTAATACAAATAAGAGAACTCTTTTAGAGTTAAGCTCGCCTTTGTATATTTACTTACCTCTGTCATATTTTTATGTACAATAAAGTATAAATAAAGTAATAAGTATTATATATTTATTATATATTTATTATAATGCATTCATGTACATAATATAAAGTTGTTACAATGTTCTTATGTAGAGTAAGTACACGAACTCTGTTTGAATGTAGCCAAATTATATTAACAGCTAGTTAATATACTGTCATTTAAGGTCAATTTAGTTCTTAGATTACATTTAATAATTTAACAAATAATTGTTTGTTTTTAAATAGATTTCATTTCCTTAAAATTACTTCACTGTATCTGCTTCTCTGTCTGTATACCCGTCCACTAGTCTTTTTTTTTTTTATATACAACATAGAATGGCAAACAAGCTGACGGCCCACCTGATGGAAAGTGGTAACCGTCGCCTATAGACATGAGCAGTACCATGGACATAACAGAGTGTACTGTTTCACCCATGATACCCCCCCATGCGTTGCCATTCCTGAGGACTCAGGTGTTATTCCTCTGTACCCAGTAAATTCACGCCTGCCCGTTCTTTTCTTTCTATCAAATATGACGTCAAAATGTACAAATATCGTATAGTCGATTATGGAATTCTCTCTACAAAGCGAGATACAGAGACTGCAATGTCAATTTATGGCCAAAACAGATCAATTACGTCTATCAAACAATACAAACGGCCGATATTTCCATAATTGATTAAAGACGTCAGTTTAGTTTGCCTGTGAGAGATTTAGAGGTGATGCGATATATCAGATGGATGCCAGTACTGCCACTAATATAAAATTCTTATCTTACTGTTTTATTTTATTCTCATTTATTTATTTAAACTCTAATGCACAGTGAAACTATGTACATTGAGAACTTAACACCGCACGGTTCTCAATCAGTCAACCATTGGGCAAATCGAGAAATAAGTAGGCGGTGCATTATCGAATTCAGGAAATAAAAAATAATATAATTAGACTAATATACACTTACACATAATATATTAAATAAATCAATATATATGTATACATAATATACTATAACAAACAATTAACTAAGTAATTTTTTTTTTGATGGGTGAAAATGGTATGGTAAGCCCGCTTGTGCTAACGGGATACGCTGGCGGAGCACCAGTGAAGGGTGATAGATGAGAATGAAAACAGGCCAGTTAGCCTATCATGATGAATTCATCAGGAATTAATAATGACAGTTTCCAGGGAGAACCGCTTTCCTTCAAACCTAGACACAGCCGTGCAAACATAACTGCTTCACGGTAGAAACACGAATGGGAAAGAAGTACCCACGCAAGTGACTCTTGTACAAAGTCTTCCGCTGGTATAAATTATACATTATATATTAATACAAGATCAACACAAAAGTAAAAAAAAAAATTAAATTCTCGAAACCTCTTTCCAGACAAATGTTGAAAGTTAATATTATTGTAATATATTTAATACAAAGTAAATATCGTATTTTAATTTATATCTCTTAACCACGCTATCTTCATATTGTTTACCTTTATTCTAACTTTATGTAAATGTTTAATCATCAAAACAATGGAACAGTAATGTTAGAGGAATTTTTCTGGTTCTGGGAAATCCGAGAAAAATCAGGGTCGTAAGGTCATTTTTTATTTGGCTTTCCTTTAGTCGTCTGTCAATGATAATCATCATCAGACTTATCTGATGATGATCCGTTAACTGTCCACTGCTAAATATAAACTTCCCAATCAGGGGCTTTTGCCAGTAGATGCCATGCTTGGCAGGCGAGTTTGTACAAAAGGGAGACTTTGTACAAAAGTTGATTGCTTGGATACCTCTGTCCCAATCGTGTTTCAACCGTGAAGCAGTTGTGTTTGCATGGCTGTGTTTCGGTTTGAAGGATGGGATATCGCAGTGAATTTACAGGGTACAGAGGAATAACACCTGAGTCCTCAGGAATGGCAACGCATGGGGGGTATCATAGGCGAAACAGTATACTCTGTTATGTCCATGCTACTGCTCATGTCTATAGGCGACGGTTACCACTTTCCATCAGGTGGACCGTCAGTTTGTTTGCCATTCTAAGTTGTATAAAAAAATTATTCTTTTTTAGTAGCAATTATTGAGGAGTAAGATGTTAATCCAGAATGTTATCATGCTAGCAGTGCTGTGTTTGCCTTCGGTTCTTTACTGTGCAACCGATGTACAGAAAATGAGATATCGTGAGTTAAAACAGCTGTGTATTGAATACAGTATTTAAAAGAAGTACATGGATTTTTTTGTGAAGATATATCTATTATATTAATAATTTTTAAACTAACTGTTTTAAAATATAGAGTAACCGAGCTTACGGCTTACCTGATGGTGAATGATTACCGCCGACTATAGGTATCGACAAAATCATAGAAATTACAGGTACACTGTCGGTCTTTTAAGATGGCATACCTGTCGGAAATATTGCTACTGGAAGTTAGTTCTATAGTTGCGTTTAAAATAAATGTCTACAGAACAAGAAAATGTTTACTTTGACATAAAAAAAAAAATTATGAAAAAATGAACATTTACGTTTAAAGAATTGACCCCATTGCGTGCCTGTTTTCTTTTTTTTTTTTCTCAATATGATTTTTTTATGTAATTGTTTTTCCTAAGTTTACTATTATAATCTTTTAGAAGTAACAATAGTGAGAAAAGTTTATAAAAATAATAATTTTTCTATCTAAATTAATTTGAATCGGACAAGAACTCGAGACCTGACTTCGGCGGAGCTTGTTCTTTGCCCTACACAGTACGTAGCCGATGTATGATTTAATTGTTTTCCATTTAAAACATGCCAGTTATGTTTTTCCAAATGGCATATTAATTAAACAATTGTTAATATTTTTTGCCATTGTTCAGTGTTCTTTCGAGTTTTTCCGGTTACGTGTTGAAGCATTGTCAATGAGTCGACATGCATTTTCCTCTTGGCATTTTCATTTATATAAAAAATAATTCGCAGAAATATATATGTGGGATTGGTATGAAACGGAACGTATGTTAAAAGTTACAACATTCACGTTGTATGCATAGATTGGAATACGAGGACGGATGACTGATGTGGAGTGAAGTGAGGAACAGTTGGGGGGTGGAAGATGAAGATGGACGACAAATGAACGAGAGTGTAGTGTGTAGGAGCACACCTACGAATTATTTCTAAAATTTAGTTTCGCAATTATATAAAAGTTGAATCGCTTGTATAAAAAAGGAATTTTATTTCTAGCTCCTTGGATCTACATATATATATAATTATTTTTATACTGTATTTTAATTATTATAAGACATAATTCTATATTCATCGATTGCTTACTTTTTACTTATTCCTGGGTACGGGTATTTCCTCATAAGAAGTTGATATTTTTATAGGTACTAATGGTAACCTTAAGGAAGGGATTGTTAGTAATGGAACTAAAAATCCCATTGCCATATACCCAACCAGGTCGACCTCTTCGCGGTTCTCCGTGAAAACTATCATGATTAATTCCTGATGAATTCATCACGATGGGCTAACTGGCCTATATTCATCCTCATGGATCACCCTTTACTGGTACCCCGCCAGCGTATCCCGTTAGCGCAGGCGGGGTTACCATTCCATTTTCAACCAATAAAAAAAAATGGTAACCTTTCCAGCGCCATCAGAATACACTGGCGGTTTTTCAGGAGAATTTGAAGAGGTCGCCCTAACAGAGTGTATTTTAGCAATGAAGCAATATTGTGAATAACTTAAAGAATATGGAGGACGCGAAAGAGGTCTGTTTGAACTAGATCATTTGGCGTTCCATTATTTCTGCTTAGTCCTTTTTTTTATACCACTTAGAATGGCAAGCAAGCTGACGGCCCATCTAATGGAAAGTGGTAACCGTCGCCTATAGACATGAGCAGTACCATGGACATAACAGAGTATACTGTTTCGCCCATGATACCCCCCATGCGTTGCCATTCCTGAGGACTCAGGTGTTATTCCTCCGTACCCAGTAAATTCACGCCATATCCCACCCTTCAAACCGAAACACAGCCATGCAAACACAACTGCTTTACGGTTAAAACACGAATAGGATAGAGGTACCCAAGCAATCAACTTTTGTGCAAAGTCTCCCTGTGGTAAATAATTTCTAAATAAATAAATTCTAGTTTTATTTTAGAGAATAAATTTCAGTTTAGAATAATAAGAAAAATATTATTTGAACTCTCTCAAACGATTCTAAGTGAAAAACAAACATACGGACATATAGGTTCTTTGTTTGATAAATCCAAATGACGTGATTAAAAGGTTAAACAATCCAAAGGACTCTCACCCGTGACTAAATACACTCAACACATACTAAATAAGGAGTCGAATAATTTTATTAATTGAAAATTACCCAAAACACTTTTGATGTCCAATTACGTATACAAAACGTGAATTCAACCTCGATAGGTTGTGAAGTCGATAGGTTCAACACCTCTTAGGACACCAGGACAATCTTTTTATAGATTTTTATCGGCGAGACAGCATAAAAATTCTTAAAGCCTTGCCTTACTGTGCGGTCGGTGAACTGCGTTCTAACAATTAAGCCACAGTTTAAAAATATAATCATACTTTTGTCGAACTACTCGGGATTGTTGTTTCATTTTCAATTGAACCTGTATATGCTGTGACAAGAAATGCATTTAATGCATTCAGAAAATACACCACTGTGGTACAAGCGAGCTAATATTGATTTAGCGATGTGGTAAGATTAATTAGCCGTTAAAGTTTATCTTTGCGAGATGTTTTTAAAGCATTAATTATAAATTAATTATATATTTATTTTCTGATACTTGTGGGGCAGTGATAGGTGTAATTTATTATCGAATGAAATGTTTTAAACAAACAAACAGGCGGCCTATTTGATGGAAAGTTATTAGTATTTAGGAGATAATGAGCTAAGAGGCTCATGTTATCATATCTTTCATAATCTCTTCTTTTCCTATGGGTATTATAAGAGGCGATTAGTGCGATTTATGGTCGATGTTTTTTTTTTGATGGGTGAAAATGGTATGGTAACCCCGCCTGCGCTAACGGGATACGCTGGCGGGGCACCAGTGAAGGGTGATAGATGAGAATGAAAACAGGCCAGTTAGCCCAACGTGACGAATTCAACAAGAATTGTTCACGATGATTTCCAGGGAGAATCACGTGGAGGTCGACCTGATAGGGCATATTGCTGGCAATGGGGCTGTCAAGCTCCATTGCTATCAACCCGTTTCCCCCCTTAGAAACGATGGTAGATACTTTAAAGTATTCGAATTTAAATTGTTAAAAAAAAATGTTCAGATCCCATTTACTGATACAATAATCTCGTTAAAATACTACCAGTCTTAAGATTTGATTTAAAAATTACTTGCGACACCGAATAAAAATAAAACCTCTTCTATGACACGTTAATATTCGTACACAACTATACCTACTAGTGAATGATTCATACCATCCATTTTATACGATTATGGCCGACTAACGTTTAGCTCGACTCACATCGCAGACAGAACGTTGTTGCTTTTTTTTTTTTAATTGACCGCAGCTACACTAATTTGCCAGCTAAAAATATATGCATTATTACGAGTACATATGGTAACTTTGTTGGTACCACAGTTCATACATATATTTAATTACTTTTCAATACATTTTTGTTTAATTTAAATTATTGTGTGTGTGAAATAAATAAAAAAGAAATAAAAAAATGCTTGCTCTTTTTAAACAAGTTTAAATAGGTTTTTAAGCAATTTCAAAATGGAGAAATTTATCAATTCGTGTATATTTTTTGGATTTTGTATATTAAGCGACGTCTTCTCCACGATTCTGACACGACTTTGATGATTATTTTTGCAGTGGATAGAATTTATCTCCGTACTGATACCGCATTAGTATTGTCACGATTCGACGTTCTGTCTTTTGTTAACAGCAATCTCAATAATCTTAACGTTAGATACAAATTAAAATTTCCAGTGACGAAGTATTTTTTAGGAAATATTAATAGGTCATTTATGGGAATGGACATTAAATATAATATAATATAAGATACCTAAAAATATTTCAGATCCACCTTTTAATATTTTTTTTTTATTTTTTTTATACAACTTAGAATGGCAAACAAGCTGACGGTCCACCTGATGGAAAGTGGTAACATGAGCAGTACCATAGACATAACAGAGTATACTGTTTCGCCCATGATACCCCCCACGCGTTGCCATTCCTGAGGACTCAGGTGTTATTCCTCCGTACCCAAATTTAAGACTGTTTTTAAAAATCATTTATTGAACAAAACCTATTACACAATAAACGATTACTTAATTGACAAATGTGCACAGTATTGGTCGATTATGCACGGGCTTTTAACGACCATTTAATTTTAGACATAGTACATTTGAATAAATACCCATAATGTTAACAGAAATTTAAAAGAGTAACTGATGAGTTTATTGCGGGCCTTTCTCAACAGATGACAACTTTCCGAACCTTGCAGTAGATTAAAAAAAAATTGACGATTTAAAAGTGGTCCATTCTATGCCGGGGCACACACGGCGACTACCTGCTGCTGATCATAGGCCTCCCCCTGTTTGGGGGGATTTTTCAGTAGTTGTCACGCTTGACAGACGGATTGGCAACCGCAGTTGAGCCTGAGTAATATTCTAAGAGTGCCCCTGCTGTTCCTCAGCCATTCAGCTCAGTCGCCTCTTACAACACTCACGGGGCAGGAATGGCTGATTCTGTGGCTGGACGAACACGACACTACAATGTGGCTGGACACGACAATACGTATATATTACATATTATTTTGCCGTTTTTGATTAATAATATGTTTTCATACGACAAAATTGATTTCCATGTTAACTCTATATAAATTTACGATATAAATGTTCATTTTATGGGAAACCAGTGGGAGACTTTGTACAAAAGTCGATTGCTTGGGTACCTCTGTCCTATTCGTGTTTCAACCGTGAAGCAGTTGTGTTTGCATGACTGTGTTTCGGTTTGAAGGGTGGGATATGGCGTGAATTTACTGGGTACGGAGGAATAACACCTGAGTCCTCAGGAATGACAACGCATGGGAGGTATCATGGGCGAAACAGTATACTCTGTTATGTTCATGGCACTGCTCATGTCTATAGGCGACGGTTACCACTTTCCATCAGGTGGGCCGTCAGCTTGTTTGCCATTCTAAGTTGTATAAAACAAAACAACCAAAATTATGCTACTTGCCTACAGAACACTAAAATTTATATCGATGTCTAAATCGAGGACATAAAGCGAGTGTATCATTGAACAGTTTCTTCGGAATCGAACACACTACCCTCGTCAGGTATTGACGAAACATGTAATTAAATTAATAAATATTAATTAACAGTACTGTATGGAAAGGCAGGCACGCAAAACGGATCACGCGAAGCCATTACAAGTGTTGGAACATTAAAAAGTTACTTGCCCTGTAAACATACTATCTATATCCCGCAGATTCGCCCGCATGAATCAGTATATACAGTATCCTACTTGTTAGAATATAAGTAACAAGTGTCAGCTGGGGGGAAAGGGATTGTTAGCAATGGAGTTTGACAGCCCCATTGCTAGCAATATACCAATATACACTCCTCGTAAAAATTAAGGGAATATAAAAATTTTTGAAATTTTTGGGTGATTTTCAACAGGCTGTATTTCACTGAAAAATAATCGTATAGGAAATTTAAAAAAAGGGTTTTGAAGCTTGAAAACTCTAGTTTTCAGATTTTTTGGTAAAAAAATTTTTTGAGTTCCGATTTCCATGCAATTCCTAAACAAAGCTGAAAATAATTTTTTTCTAAATTTTCTAGGTTTCGTTTTTCACTCTATGGGCATGGAAAAATTTTTTCGAGCTACTCCATTGTATAGGTCTCTTAGCGTGTTTATTCAGCTTCAAAAATCGCTTTGGATGGCTCAATTACGACCATTTGTCTCCGAGATATCGAACTTTGAATGTAAAAGCATCCTTTTCCATTCAACTGCTAATATCTCTGGAACTACTGGTCGCACAGCAAGCGGGCGCCGAGTTTCTTTATCTGCATAAAATTTCCAATTAAGCACAGTCAAGAGTTAGTGAAGAAAAAATTTTTTTCCACCTCTAACATTGAATTGAAAAAAGTGGAAAAAAGTGACTTTTTCTCCTTTTTTGGTTACTTGGCTGTATCTTCGCTAATATGGGCGGGAAAGCTAAGGTTTGAGGAAAATTTTACAGTCTATTGTTCCTTAAAGAACCCCTAAATCCCTGGAGCGATCGGTTCAACGGTTTTTCCCGGACCAATTGATTGAAATTTTGGAAAAAATAAGGGAACAAGGTTTTTGTCCCTTAAACTCACCCTAATCCATTCAAAAATCAATAATTTCATTTGTTTTTCACTTTTTACTCAATTTTTTGTTTTTTAAAAATTCATTATCAAAAAAAAAATCGAAAAAAATCAAGAAAATTTTATGCAGATAAAGAAACTCGGCGCCCGCTTGCTGTGCGACCAGTAGTTCCAGAGATATTAGCAGTTGAATGGAAAAGGATGCTTTTGCATTCAAAGTTCGATATCTCGGAGACAAATGGTCGTAATTGAGCCATCCAAAGCGATTTTTGAAGCTGAATAAACACGCTAAGAGACCTACATAATGGAGTAGCTCGAAAAAATTTTTCCATGCACATAGAGTGAAAAACGAAACCTAGAAAATTTAGAAAAAAATTATTTTCAGCTTTGTTTAAGAATTGCATGGAAACCGGAGCTCAAAAAATTTTTTCACCAAAAAATCTGAAAACTAGAGTTTTCAAGCTTCAAAACCCTTTTTTTAAATTTCCTGTACGATTATTTTTCACTGAAATACAGCCTGTTGAAAATCACCCAAAAATTTCAAAAATTTTTATGTTCCCTTAATTTTTGCGAGGAGTGTAATATAATATATTAGGTCGACCTCCACGTAATTCCCCCTGGAAACCATCGTGAACAATTCTTCTTAAATTCGTCACGATGGGCTATCTGACCTGCTTCATATTCACCTATCATCCTTCACTGGTGCCCCGCCGGTGTATACCGATAGCGTGGGTGGGGTTACCATTACATTATCATCCACTAAAAAAAAACAAGTGTCAGCTGGGGGAAAAGGGATTGTTAGTAATTGAGTCTAACTGAGTCTTGATTGCTAGCAATATACAATATCAGGTCGACTTCCACGTGGTTCCCCCTGAAACCGTCGTGGTTAATTCTAGTGAAATTCGTCATGATGGGCTAACTGACCTGCTTTCATCCTCCACTATCATCCCTCACTGGTGTCCCGCCAGCGTATACCGATAGCGCACACGGGGTTACTATACCATCGTCACCCATTAAAGAAAACAAGTGTTAGCTTGTTTACCATTCTAAGTTGCATAAACAAAAAAAATTTTTAAAGTTTTTTTTTTTATGGAAATGCGAAATACGCTTTATTTGCAGCGTAAGTATAAACTAATATGATGCAATTATTGTATTATTACATACGTATTTAGAAATGACATTAACGTACCCTTCAATGAGTCAGTTATACGGATACGTAAAATAGATAAGATATTAAAATAGAAAGATTAAATTAGGTATATTGCTACTTATATTTTTGACTCATAAATGTTTACAGAAGCTAAGATAAAATATACCAAATACGCATATAACACGCCTTTCTAGTTTAATACGCTACTGACTTGGCTTTGAAGGGGGGAAGGGATTGTTAGTAATGGGGAGGGGAGGAGGAGACGAGGAGGAGGTTAGTCCCCATTGCTATCAATTTACTCTACCAGGTCGACCTCCGCGCGGTCCCCCCTGGAAACCATCGTGACTAATTTATTGTTGAATTCGTCACGATGGACTAACTGACCTGTCTTTTCATCTTCACCAATCATCCTTCACTGGTGCCCCGCTAGTGTATACCGATAGCACAAACGGGGTCATCATTCCATTATCATTCATTAAAAAAAAACAAACAAATAACTTGGCTTTGAAAAAAATCAATGAATCTCTTATGAAGAAGCTACTAGGAAAGTGTATCATTACCTTTTGTTACTACTATTTTATTGGTATAGATCGCTGTGTGGTCCCAGCATATATAAGAGACACATTTAAAGATTTAATATACAATGGCAAACTTTAGGAATGGCAACGCATGGGGGGGGGGGGGACATGATCGAAACAGTACATACTCAGTTACGTCCACGGTACTGTTCATGTCTATAGGCGACTGTTACCACTTTTCATCAGGTTGTTTGCCATTCTAAGTATTATAAAAAATAACAAACAATTCCAAAACAAAACATATAATACAATAAAATGTAACTATATTCACCATGTAGGGGTAAATAATAATGATACGTATATCATAAAGGATATGATCTACCCGTGTTACAAATTTCATTCTAATCTGTCCAGTAGTTTTGTTAGTTAGTTAGTTTTTCCCTCTTAATAAAATAACAAATACTACAAAACTACATGAACTAAACTACTAAACTATGTCGTTTCATTTGTGATTTATAGAAAAACGTTATTAGTAGACCGCCCAGGGTTTCGTCAGTAAACAGTAGATCTTGGATCTAGTCAAGTAGGCTACCCCTGAAATATATCTCCCATGTATATTTCCTATTACCTAGTCATAATTTTATTATATTAATAAGTTTTTTTTTTTATAGGTGATAATGAAATAGTAACCTCACCCGCGCTATTGGTATACACCGGCGGGGCACCAGTGAAGGATGATAGGTGAGGATGTTACAGGTCAGTAAGCCCATCGTGACGAATTCAATGAGAATTGTTCACGATATTTTATAGGGGGAACCACGTGGAGGTCGAGCTAATATGGTATATTGCTAGAAACGGGGCTGTCAAACTCCATTGCTAACAAACTCCCCCCCCCCCCATATTAATAAGTTAAAAACTTGTTCAATTTTATCATTATTATTTTGTATGGAAATAAAGACTTTAATAAAAAAAAATGTACATATATTGTATTTAGATTTGGCAAAAATATGGTATAGTGAAAACATAATATGCTTTTCAAGTTGATTGAATAAGTTCAATACACATTCAATTATTGTTTAATTGTTTGAAAAATATAATTATACTTCTTAGAGTATGGTAAGTAACGCCATCTAGCGACAAAACTGAAAATGTACTTCTATTTACAAGTACAGTACTGTGCGTTCTAATAATTGCATTGTAGGTACTAAGTAGTATAATTACTATGTTAATTGGAAGCAGTTCAAGTTAAATGCTTCGATATGTTTTTTTTTTTAATTTATACAATATGTAAAAACGTAAACAGGTATTTTTAGACTATACGATGCCTAAAGCATACCATTCACGGTCAATTTTAATAATAAGTCATTGAATGATATTTGTCGAGGTTATTTCAATCACACCAATAAATCATTATTATAGACGTGGGTAATATGGGTACTTAGGGGGAAAGGGATTGTTAGTAATGGGGACTAATGGCCCCATTGCTAGCAAGCCCTGTCAGGTCGACCTCCACGCGGTTCCTCCTGGAAACCATTGTGATTAATACTTATTGCATTCATCCCGATGGGCTAACTGGCCTGCTTTCTTGCTCATCTATCATCCCTCACTGGTACCCCGCCAGTGTATACCGACAGCGCAGGCGGGGTTACCATTCTATTATCATCCATTAAAAAAAAATATGGGTACCTATACGATATCTATAAATTGGGGGCCTCTGGACACTAATAATGGAAGAAAGATCATCACCTATTTCGATAGCGCTCATAACGGTCAGATATCAATTTTCGAATATGTTAAAAGTCCGTTATCCAATATTATATTTTGGATAACAGACTTTTCACATATTAATATATAGATTTTGTAACTATAATATATTACCCACTAGATTATAGCTCATTATTGAATTATGAAGTCAGTTTTATATCAATGTTTGGGAAATGACCTGCAAACCAAAATGATCTGAAAATTACCTGTCAGTCGCAACTGAAATCTTTATAATACACTAATGAACCGTCTCGATTTCTCGCTGGTAGATTGTTGAAAATCTAAATTTTTTTAAAAAAGAAATTGCATTTTCTTTAATTTAAAAAATCTGTTACATATTTTTTATAGTTTATCCATTACAATCATCATCATAATCATTTCATCTTTATAATATTAATTTTGATAGTAAATATTTTCACTTTAGAGTTTAAGAAAAAATATTTAATGTATTTATTTATTTATTTAATTCTTTATTGTACACACTAGTTTTAAAAATAAGGCAGAGGTAATCAAAAGTACAAAGTACAAACAGAGCTTAACTCTGATAGAGTTTTCTTCCAGCAAACCCAAAGTGGAAAGGAGCATGTATGTATGAATGTATAGACATTTAACTGTTTGTATGTTTACTATACAATTATGCTTAAACAGATTTGAATGAAATTTGGTACACGAATAAGTTGTATCCTAACTTAACACGTACAATATCGATTCACGCGGTAAAAATTACAGAAAATAGCCACTTAAAGTTAAAGAGTCAAATCCTCGTCATCTTCATTTCAGCCATTATCCGTCTACTGCTGGAATAAGCCTCCCCAATAGACTACCATCAAGAACGGTCCTGAGTTACCTGCATCCACTGACACCCTACAACGCATTTCACGTTGTCACTCCATCTAGTGATTAAACGTGAACTAAATAAAAATATTTAATTCACGTTTAATCGCAACGCCAAATCGAATCGTACCGTGAGTGGTGGGCCACCTGCATACGTGACGGTAGACAGCAAGACGCCCGATGAATCGATAATACAATTCGATGCGTAATAACCGTGTTTTTAACTGATACATTATCAGTTATATGCGGATATGTCGAGATTAAGATATCAATGTAAATATACACAACACTTCTGGAAATACAAATATTTGGTTTGATATCTATTGTACTATAAGTAAACACAATGCGAAATACTTTAATGGTGACTAAACAAAGAATTTACAGAGTATTTAAATACTTATCAGCATCATCATCATCATCATCATCATTGTGATGTTGGGATATTTATTATTATTTTTATTTCAGCCGTCAACTGTCCACTGGTGAACATTAACCTTTCCCCATAAGGGGAGTTTTTCCAGTAGTTGCCACGCTTGGCAGGTGGGTTGGCAATCGTAGATAGGCTTTAGAGGTGTCTAAGAGTGACGCTGCCGCCCATCCCTCGCCCTTGGGGGGATTGTTAGTAATGGGGATGCCCATTGCTATCAATATATCCTATCAGGTCGACCTCCACGCAGTTCGCCCTGGAAACTATCGTGATGAATTTATCGTTGAATTTGTCACGATGGGCGATTGGCGATTATTTCATATGCCGGGACCACACGGCCAAACTTTCTGTAACTTTGCTAGATAAAAAAAAATGACAATTTAAAAGTACTTATAAACAAGTGTATTTGAATAAAGATGATTTAAATTTGATTTTGAATGCACGCAGACAAAACCACAGGGTACCAGATGCCCCGTGGTAACCAGGGGGTACAAGGGGTTCCAATACAAAGTCCAATTCCTCACATATCACCTTCAACCTTCAAGAGAAGAGCATATTCCTTTTTAAAAGGCCGGCAACACATCTATAGTGTCCTTGGCAGGTCCAAGCGTGGCAACTACTGGCATAACTCTGGGTTGGCAATCGTAGATAGGCTTTAGAGGTGTCTAAGAGTGACGCTGCTGCCCATCCCTCGCCCTTGGGGGGATTGTTAGTAATGTTGCCGTTGGTGTTGTGGGTGATCGCGGGCGGCGGTAGTCTAAGTGACCATCAGTTGAGCCGCATGCTCGTTTGCCCGCTGTGTTATTTAAAAAAAAAATCACCAGACTGATTCCAATAAAACATACATACCATTTTCTATACTGGACTAATATATAAAATGAAATATTTTGCTGAAAAGCCAATACATTAGCGCACACTCGTGTTCTAAAGGCTTTATTGCGATATGGTCGCATCGTCGGTATGATACAATGCGGCGGTACGTCCCTTGTCAAATTAGCGTCAGCGTCGCTGCTTCCACTGTAATATTTCAGCCAAGCATCGTATATAAAGTTTTATACTTATACAAGTTGGTATTATAATTTTAAAACGATCTTTGTTATACAATTAATCAATTACAAAGATAGATAGATAATTTATTTGCATTACTTACAGCATACAAATTATAACATATATAAATATACATAAATAAGCGAAATAACATAAATGATTAAAATAAAAATACATAAAGACAAGTACAATTTTTCTTTTGTGCGTGTACCATAACAATACAAAATGGTCACAATTCAGTTTATTGCTTCGCCCTCAAAAGAGCAAAGCACTGATATTCTGTTGCGGCCAAAGGGAATAGGGTAACAATAAAATAATACTACCAGATTATCCGTACAATAAAATGATAGATATACATTAAACAGACAGATATGACAGTTTATCTAGCAGACAAATGGAACATAGTGGTAATTTGCTGGAATGTCTAACTTTTGCCTCTCAATTAAGAATTTTTTTAAACTAATTTTTGAAACAATTACACCATAAAGGCCATGATAAATTCCGTAAAAGATGAACAAAGATGCAACATCTCTACGCAATTTTTTTTTAATGGATGATAATGGAATGGTCACCCGCGCTATCGGTGTACACCTGCGGGGCACCAGTGAAGGACAGTAGTTGAGGATGGAGCAGGTCAGTTAGCCCATCGTGACGAATTCCACTAGAATTAGCCACGATGGTTTCCAGGGGGAACTGCGTGGAGGTCGACCTGATAGGGTGTATTGCTAGCATTACTAACAATCCCTTTCCCCCCACTTTACGCAGTTTAGATGCTTATATAGGCTTGCATTTCTAGTAGGTAATTCGTAGTTAACCAACAATGCAAAAGTGTTTTTTGAAAATATTTATTACCAGAGGGAGACTTTGTACAAATGGCGTTTGCTTGGACACCTCTGTTTCATTCGTGTTTCTACCGTGAAGCAGTTGTGTTTGTATGGCTGTGTTTCGGTTTAAAGGATGGGATATGGCAGTGAATTTACAGGGTACAGAGGAATAACACTTTAGTCCTCAGGAATAGCAACGCATGGGGGGTATCATGGGCGAAACAGTATCCTCTGTTATGTCCATAGTAAATAATTAAGTAAATTTCTTTTTTTAAAAGTATACAAACATTTCTGTATTTGTATTGTATTTAAATTAAATTAAAAATTAAATTTCGAATGCTACATGTATTGTAAAAGAAAAATATTCTTAATTACCGATTGCATTAAGATAAAGTGATTCACAAACGCATTATACGTAATGAAACCTAGCTTTTAGCGTAGACTGTGCTAATTGCACCCTGCCTGCCCTCAGTTGAGTCTGATAACATCTGATTGCATATAATTGTAATTAAAATACACATAAACTTCATCAGTTAAAGGGCCAATAAAATGTATGTGGTCCATTTCGAAGTAGTAACGTATTATTCTATTAATATTATAATATATATATGTGGATCGTTGGATAATTGTTACATGTTGTTTGACAAATGAATTTCATTTCGTTTCATTTAGTTTTGTCTAAATTCGTTTCGGTTCATTTAGTTTCCTTTAGTTTCATTTCGTTTCGTTTAATTTCATTTCGTTTCAATTAGATTTCCTTAATTTTGTTTAATTTCTTTTCGTTTAATTTCATTATTGAATAAAGTTTTAACGTCTGAAAAGATTTGAATAAAACTTGGATTTAATATTAATATATTAGAGTTATTTTTACCGTAACTCACGCGGACAAAGCTGCAGGGAATAATAAATAATAGTTTTAAAATTTATTATTGTATTATATTATATGTTAAATATCTAAAGACATTTATCTGAGGTTGGTGGTGATAAATTTTATAATATGTATCACTCAGTGAAAACTTATATGTGATTTCAACGCCCTGTTATTTAATTAATAGTGAAAAATTAATAAACATTTGTCTGAGGAATATAAATTTAAGAATCACAGATATAATATAAACAGATGACGCCCGTACCTTAATCTATTCGAATATATTTCACTACTACTCGTAAATCACGCACCGTGACCCATATAAAAGTTATTATTACCATAGTAAATCTACTCGTACTTGAATCAAATGTTTTTAATAATTCTATATATATATATATATATATATATATATATATATATGTCAAACTTTTAAAGTTTCTGATGTAAATTCCCATTTGAAATATCAATTTAATATAAAAAATAGAGTATAATTTCGAGGTGAGGAGATTTCCTAAACCTATATCTAAAATTAAAATTTCATTTTGATATTACAGTAAAATCTTTATTCTAAAAATCTCTAATCAACTAAATGTCTAAAAGTTTTAAGTCGAAGTCCCTACAAATTTAGTTCACAATGGTCCAAATAATAATTTCGTGGAAATATCAAATTAAATTATTAATTTAAGGGATAAGTTTAGATAATAGTGCACAAAAGTCGATTGCTTGGGTACCTCTGTCCCATTCGTGTTTCTACCGTGAAGCAGCTGTGTTTGCGTGGCTGTGTTTACGTTTGAAGGGTGCGTTATAGCGTGAATTTACAGGATACAGAGGAATAACACCTGAGTCCTCAGGAATGGCAACGCATGCGGGGTATCATAGGCGAAACAGTATACGAGTACACTGTTATGTCCATTGTACTGCGTATGTCTATAGGCGACGGTTACCACTTTCCATCAGCTGGGCCGTCAGCTTATTTGCCATTCTAAGTTGTATAAAAAATAAAAAATCGATCAGAATTATTTTTTTACAGCTAATTTTGAAATCAAATATTCACACGCAATTTGGATGCAGTATTCGTGATATCTATTTAAATTAATATCATTGGTAATATTATTAACGTAATTTTATTTAATACTTGTTTTTACGCGTGACTTTGTCCGAGTGACCGGTATATGTTCACTGAACGGGATTAAAAATAGCTATCAAATTTCATAGTAAGAAAAAAAAACAACCAAACTCACTTTCACATTAATAATATTAGTAAGGATAAACAATTAATATTAAGCTAAAGGATTTCTCAATAATCGTACACTAAAACTGTATTACTAAAAGGAAAAATGGGGAATAGAGATAAATAAAGCGTTCGTTCTACGAGCGTCGAAGCAACAAAGGCGTTATGGAAGAGAATTACTTACGTTATTGTAACAGATTTGCATTTTACACTTCGATAAAACTTCTTTCGTCTTAAATGTATTTCATCGCTATGATTAAACAAAACTTCGCCCCTTTATATTATTAAAGTATAATTAGTGTACTTGTTTTTATCTAATATTTGCATAAAATCCGTCTATAGGAATTATCTTGGTAGATCCACCGTCTAGCCCATGGGAACGCGGTGTCATTATGCATGATAATTCTATGCATATTCTGACATCGAATTGTTAAGAAATCTTTTCTAACATTGAAACGATCTATAATTTTTTTATGCAACTTAGAATGGCAAACAAGCTGACGGTCCACCTGATGTAAAGTGGTAACCGTCGCCTATAGACATGAGCAGTATCATAGACATAACAGAGTGTACTGTTTCATCTATGATACCCCCATGTGTTGCCATTCTTAAGGACTCAGGTGTTATTCCTCTGTACCCTGTAAATTCACTGCCATATCCCGCCTTTCAACTGAAACACAGTCACACATACACAAATAATATATATAAAATAAAAATATATATTTACACAAATATATTCACTAAATAAAACACAAAAACACGATTCAACTCATGGAAAAAGTTTAAGTACATATTCCTTTTTAAAAAATCAGCAGCACACCTGCAATGCCAAAGTGATCATGGGCGACGATAGTCACTTATCATCAGGTGAGTCGCATGCTCGTTTGGGCCCTGTGTTGTAATAAAAAAATTCCACCTTTTTGAAGTTGGTTAAATATTATAATTATCCACAAATTAGTCCAAATAAGAATATAATTTATAATATATACATATCTGTCACGTTTATCTCCCATTAGGGTAGGCAGAAACAATGGAAGGCCAACTGCTTCGATTCAAACAAATTGGAGTCTACGTAAAAAATATCAAAACTGCTCGATCCAAATAACACTCTGTTAAAAATTAAATGCTTAAAGTAAATTTTTTTTTTATTGCATTAATATATTAAACAACTGACATTATCAGCGTTCAGACATTACAATACCTACCTGTTCCTGGCATAAAAGAAATACTTGCCGCATCTTTGTTCAGAAAACAATCATCACTCCCAGGTCATTTCCTTCTGAGATACGCGTCAGGGGAGATCTGCCACTTATTTCTTTACATATATATATATAAATAAATATTTTATTTCAGTTATATAGCATCAGGGGTATCCTTCTCTAGAAAACTGGCCGATTCTAGAATAAAGGCATACGGGTATGCGACCCTGGCTTCCCGAGTCGCTGCAGTGTCTTAATTCTTTCTGCAACTGCAGTGCCCCCTTTCCTTCCCACATAAGTCTCTCATTCCTCACATTTAACAGTTCCCTTTACGCATTTCCAACGTTCCCTTCCTTTTTTCCTCCATACCTTAGGTGGCGAAAACTACCGACAAGTGCATTCCCAAAAAGGGTTGACGTATTAAAGGCGTGTGAGGTTCTTAAAAAACAGTTTATAATGTTTCTTCGGGGTTGGCAACACGCACGTGACACACCTAGTGTTGCAGGCGTTCATTGCCTACAGTGGGCGTTTACCATTTGACGGACTGCATGCTTGTTTGTCACCGCCGTGGTATAAAATACCTAAATCGTATAGCTAACTTATTCTTTTTTGCCTTTTTTTATGCAACTTAGAATGACAAAGAAGCTGACGGCCCATCTGATGGAAAGTAGTACCGTCGCCTATAGACATAAGCAGTAGCATGGACATAAACAAACCGAAACACAGCCATGTTAACACGACTGTTTCACTGTAGAAACCGGAATGAGACAGAGGTATCCAAGCAAACGACTTTTGCACAAAGTCTCCCCCTGGTAAAATATTCTTAAAATTTCCATTCAGCGTAGTCATAAATTTATATTAATTTATATGTAAAAATAAATTTATATGTATTTTTTCAAATTAACAACAGATCTGTCCACCTCAACCCAACTCATGGTTTCCGGCGTATAATTAAAAACTAATTCAACGTGTTGCAGTTAACAAAAGGTAGTTAATAATCCTGAATGTAACACGACGGTAATGCGTTTTATTGCACAAAAGCCGAGACAAAGAAAGGATAACAATAATTTTGACATGACTCGACTAATAATGTCATGGTCTAATAATTGATATAAGATTTCATTTGACGGTTTTGAGACGACTTCCAAAAAATTGAGGTTGTCTTGATAGTATCGTGTGTCACGTGATGAGGCACATTGCCAATTTTTTTTGTATGTCTTCATCGTTATGTTTAGTGCGTATTCGTGTTTCAGCCGTCAAGCAGTTGTGTTTGCATGGCTGTGTTCAGTTTGAAGGGTGGGATATGGCGTGAATGTATAGGGTACAGAGGAATAACACCTGAGTCCTCAGGAATGGCAACACATGGGGGGTATCATGGGCGACAGTATACTCTGTTATGTCCATGGTACTGCTCATGTCTATAGGCGACGGTTACCACTTTCCATCAGGTGGGTCGTCAGCTTGTTTGCCATTCTAAGTCGTATATATATATATATATATATATATATATATATATATATATATATATATATATATATATATATATATATATACTTATTGCGAAGCAAAATCTATTAACAGATATTTACTTATTTATTTTACACTTTCCTGTACATATTTATAAAAATAATTAATATAGTAAATTTAAATGTTAAATGATACAAAAGGCGGCCTTAACGCTACACAATGTCTTCCAGATAACCTTTAAAGGACATTGAGAAAAAAGACAAAGGTAGGTTATGAACTATTGGTCTCTTTTTTTTGTATTTTGGTGTAATCTTAGACTTTAGTAGATCATGTAATCCTTCATTAGTAGTTACAGTGGAACTTCAGTTATACAAATTCACGATTATCCGGATAGTTGATGGTAATTAATGGAAATATGTATTTAGGTACATTTATAAGTATATAAATATTTGTCTAATATCCTAATAAAAATTTAATTCTGTTTATAGGTTTAATTTGTTTTTTTAATTTTTTTTTAATTCAATTAGTGTATTTCAAATATTTTTTTGGTTACGAAAGTTCTTAAATATACATTTTATATTTTCTAACATATTTTGTAATTAATAGTTGACAGGCATATAATGTGTTAATTATATTATAATTTAAATAAAAAAATGCATACAATATACAAAATTATTTTGTTTAATTCCGCTCCCATTAAACAATTCTAATCGACTGACCAATAATATGAACTTGCACAGAATAATTTCTAGTAGTCCAGTAAAATAATTCTAAATGAATCAAATGTATAAATAACGTGGATACATGAAAAGTTTAATACTCCTTCTAAGCAAGTTATCTTTTTGATTAGGCTAAAGTAATCAGTAAAACAATCAATCGACGGATTTAAATCTGAGGCCACTATTTATATGCAAATCAAATCCTCTAACCCAGGATCCGGTCCATTAGCAAATATATTGGCATGTATTTTTTTCCTCTCCCAACATTTTAACTCCGAAGTGAAGTCAAGACACTTTGTTTTAGTTAAACCAGGGTTAAAAGTTTCTCAGCTATCCGCTATTAGCATAAAGTTGTGAAAACTCGGCATAAAGTATTAAAGTTTCCTTGAAATTGATAACGTACCACCAGATTTTAAGTCGGCTTTTTCATAAATTTAGAGCTCGGAGATGAATTTCTTTAGCATAGTTAGTTTGTAGAGTTGAGTAAGTTAATGAACTAACTTCCTGTTTTGTGTTGCTTCTTTTACTTAACATTATCTCAGTTTTCCTGGATCTATTTGTGTCTGAAGCTATTTTCTAAGGGACTACTTCTCATTTGAAAGGAAGTTCTCGGAAAAACCACGCAGTTCTATTTCGCTAGATATAGATGTTATATTATGAAACGTTGGCAATAAAGAAGCAAGTATGTATATAATATTTACCTGCAAAATTTTTCGTCGCGCTAAATCGCGATAGTGTATTCTATTATCATAATACATATATTTTGGTAAGTTGAAGAAATATTTTCTACCATTCTACTATAAAAAGTCGAATAAAACCAAACAAAGCAGAGGTATTTTTAAACAAATAGGACATGAAGACCTTCCGGGATCTTAACTTACAAATTCTTTAAAGGTTACCAAAGCATTGACAAATTCTCTAGTATTGCAAGTATCCATTTGCAATTGTCATATGCAATATGATAAATTTTATGCTTATATACTTCTCTTCCACATATATAAGTATGTTTAACTATCCATCTTCATAACAAGTAGCCAAAATAATTAAATACTGAGAAGTTTTACATACATAGTTTGATTTATCTGGGTTCGAAGAATCGGGATCAAAGTTACTCTAAGCATATGCTTAAAAATCAAGATATCCTGATCCTTTCATTCTTTTACGTTCAAATTGTTTTAATCTATTATCACTCTTTCATCTGTCACACTATATACCCAAACAAACATTTCTCATCTTTGTTTACATCCAAGATGTTCAAGTCCAACCTTCAAGTTCCATCAAGTACAATTAACAAAACACATTATCCAGATGATATAATTTCTCAGAGAGAATCCCTCTGATGACCTCGTTCCACTATGCGAGCTTAAACTACTAATAACACACAGAGGTCACTGTTAAAAGGGTTTGAACTTACAGTTAACTGGTCTACGCCCAACACGAGCTGTAACTAACGCCCCTCTAGGGACATGTAGTGACTTCCCGGTTCAATTCCCAGACAAGCGTATACTTCCCCGGGCCTGCAGTTAATGTGTCCCATTCCATTGGGACAAGGAGCGTGTTTCACAGTAGAGGTCGCCTATTAATATATTGATTCCTGTTTTGAATTCTAAAGAGAATAAACACGTATGGTAAACAGCTATATGTCATATTTGAATTATATAAAAATCCTGTGGTTTTAACGGAATTTAATAAAAATTCTTTTTATTATATAAAATTAACTTGATAGGTGACAGTAAGGAGCAAAACAGCAGCTATACTAACTTCTATAAACGCGTTTCTTTGAATAAATAAAATTCCCGATTTGAGTTTTATTGGAACCAATTAAAGAAACAGACTTAAGTTCGGGTTTATTCTGGGTTATGTTCTCAAATACTCTGCTTAAGGTACGTGATCCATTTATACAAATATGAATTTTTTGGTACGTTTATTCCTAACAGGAAAAATCTGTTCCAAGACACCATACTGCCAAGTCTTGAACACAAAAAGTTTGTCTAGAATTTTATATTCCCAAATATTTTCCTGTAAGTCCAATGAATGATTGCCAAATGTCAAGATGGATGACGGAACGAGTGGGTGTTGCAGTTATGAAACATATCGACTATTAAATTTCTTGAGTTTCTGATATATACACATGTCTGTAGCATATATGCCAATTGCTTACGCATAAAGAAAATATTTATTTTATTTTATTTATTTAACACTTTATTGCACCAACATAACATGATTTGTTAAATCAATTTTCAATACGTATAGTGTAGTACAAAAGGCGGTCTTATTGCTAAGCAATCTCTTCCAGACAACCTTTGGGTAGAAAGAGTTAAAGCATAAGTAGGTAGGTGGCGCGTTAAAAAAAAATAGATTTGTAAAAAATAATATCTGTGACAGCATAGTCATATACATATACATACATAAATAAACACATACAACCAAACATATACATATATATACATACACATACACATATAAATATATATACATACATATACATATATACGCATAAATACATACAGATATACCATATTAATACACATATATATAACACACATAAAACTGGAAATACGTAGGACTAAGTGATTATAAGGGTAAATACCTATTCATATTTAAGAAATCTAGTCTAAGTCTAGTTTTAACCTTCGCAAATAGAACTAACTAAAAATGTATAAAAATTTTAAATCTATAGTTGATAAATAAATAAACCTAGACAAGCAGGCTAAAAAAGCAATTGGTCGGCCACATAGCTCAAAGAGCCAAAAGTATATGGAAAAGAATTTTTTTCGAGTGGCGACTATTTACTGACAAACGCAGTGGATAATGATTGATAACAAGTATACAGAGCAAATGTGATTCGTAATCAACAATTTTCAATTCTATTAAAAAGTGTAGACGTCAATATCAAAAGTGGCAAAACTCCTAATTTTAAAACATTAAAAAAGAAATTCAAAGGAATTTGTATACGGAGTTGGTCATGGTGTCCGAGTTGGGGGCCTGGACTCCTGAGATACAGATCTCTGATCTAGTTTAAGGTCCAGTCTCCCACAAGTTTTTCAGACCATTGTATTTATACATATATTGTTGTATTTTTTTCATGTAACTGTATTTTTCTGTAAAATTTGTTGAGAAAATAAATAAATAAATAAATAAAAAAACATAGAGTTGTAAAATATATATGTATATGTAATGGTATGTAAGAAAGATAAATAGATGCTCTTTATTATATCCTCTAAAAGATTACAAAAGTAAACTTATTATAGATTTTTTATACAACTTAGAATGGTAAACAAGCTGACGGCCCACCTGATGGAAAGTAATAACCGTCGCCTATAAACATGAGCAGTACCATGGACATAACAGAGTATACTGTATCACCCATGATACCGCCCATGCGTTGCCATTCCTGAGGACTCAGGTGTTATTCCTCTGTACCCTGTAAATTCACTGCGATATCCCATCCTTCAAACCGAAACACAGCTATGCAAACACAACAGATACAAACAATGGTAAAATATGTATAATACATGGAGTTAATGAATGTAGATAACGAGACGGTAGCTCATGGTAGTCTTTGTGGGTAGCCTATCTGCGGCAGCGACAACTGACAAAAAAGGTGATGATGATCAAACTACATATGTTACACCTTACGTAAAAAATGCACAACCTTTACAATTCCATAAACACAAATATCTAATAAAACTTCTTTCTTAACAGTCGATTAAAAAAAAACACTAAAATTGGATGTCCTTTCTCGGAAATGTGCAATGCAATACAACGGTACACATATTTGGAAAATACGACCCAAGTCCTGGTACATTCAGGGCACACATTACTGGAAAATATTTATTTTCACTGCCAGCAACATGTAGTGTTTTCCATGTAATTTCTACTGTAAGACGATCAAGATTTCACTTTTTATTACAACCAGTTACAGAGTGTTTTCACCGAACATTTTTTTTAACTAAACATTCTCTCTTTCCATTTAAGAGTTTCCTCTCGTCGGTGCAACTAATTTAATAAAACTATTAAAATAGTTAGAAAAAGAGGAAAAATTGCATTTTTTATTTTTAATGAATAAACTTAAAAAAATACTTACCCGATTTTAATCAGACCTTCCTCAAGAATGTATTCCTTTTTAAATGGCCGGCAGCACACATGCAATGCCGTTGGTGTTGTGGGTGATCATGGGCGGCTGTAGTCACTTACCATCAGGTGAGCCGCATGCTCGTTTGTTTATTTTTTGAAACCCGATCATTAAATGAACTGATACATTCGTTTTACCACATTAGCATAGGCCTTAAAATGTTGCTCCACAAAAGTTTGCTCTATATCATAATATAATAACGGATTGATAGAACTGAACGCCAGCAACTGCAAAAAGAATAATCGGAATCGGTCAAGGACTACTATTGCTAGATTTCTGTTTGTAATATCAAATAGAATGAGTGCAAAACAATGAAGTATGTTTCCTCAAGGTTGGCTAGCAACTTTCAAGTTTTACAAACAGACTTAAGACGTCTAGACGTACCCTTACATAGTGTTCGGAATAGGTATACAAGCTCGCCGCGGTAACAGGATTCCCGCGGGAAAGAAATCAATACCAAACTCGAGTTGGAGTTTACTTAGACTTTATACGGACCATTGGATTATATAATTACTAGCTCTATACCGCGAATCCGCCCGTGTTATTCATTACGTAAAATCCTTTATGCTAATTTAAGATATAATGTACTCGTTTACCAAATTTCATTTAAAACCGTTTAGTAGTTTTTGCGTGAAATAGTGACAAACATTTATAAGACAAAGTGATTATAAGCACAGGCAATCAAATTTAACTAAGTTTTTAAATAAAACACAAGAAATATTTCACATCACAAAATTAAACATTTTTTCTTTAACGTTTCACCGTACCCCGTCACCAACGTATATACCGTCTGAACGTCGACTAAAAACCTAATAGAATTAACATAGAAATTGATTCAGTCCCTCTCGCAGCTCCGGCGGCCACCATTGCTTAATCCGTTTGCACTAGCCACACGTTTCGAGTTTGTTTTGTATTTAGGCCCCTTCCAGAATAACCATTAAATTTATTACCTCTAATTATTTATTTTATTCATTAGTACAAATATGTGTACATGGCGGACTTAATGCTAAAAGCATTCTCTCCCAGTCAACCATAGGGAAGTGTCAGAATACTCGAATGCGGTACTACTAATTATTGATATACATACATACTAAAATTACATATGTAAACGAATAAATATATATAAATAACAAATATACTTACATATATATGATATGTAATATATTCATATTATATATGAATTTAGGAATAATATAAAGCACTTACTGCTTACTTAATTATCGCATTAATGACAAATTAACATTTCATTATTTTTTTGTTTAGAAAAGTTTTATTTGTTTGGTCAAGGCATCCATGCGGTTGCTATTCCGCTTGCTAAGCGTGGCAACTACTGGCAAAATCCCCCAAGGCGGAGGCTTATATTCAGCAGTGGATAGTTAAAAGCTGATAAAAATGATTTTTATGTTTGTTTTATATTTAAAAGCTTTTACCTGCGACACATTCTTGTATTTATAATATTAGTAAGTATTAAGTGGGAAACAGCGTCCCTCTTCAAACATTACCAAAGCCTAACTGCGGTTGCTAACCTGCTTGACAGGAGACCTACGTTCACTGGACAGTTGATACAGGACCGTAGCTAGAGCCAAGTTAAAGGTAACAAAAAAACTTTTTGGTAGGGCAGAAGCCATAACTAAGTGACATCAAAAAAGCGAATCTGTTTAATTTTCTTGGGGCTTTTTAAGGTAGGGCATTGGGCCTTTTAAGGTAGGGCATTGTCCCTCAACGCCCCTCCCTTAGCTACGGCCATGGGCTGATATGTTGTTACTTCGTTAAATATATCCATCTCATAATCCTATTTTGTTAGCCATTTCAGGCCAACAAAATGGAATTATGTAATGATAGGCTTGATCGGAAATGGTAACTGTTGTGTACAGGCATGAACAGCGCTTGGACATCACAGAATACACTGTGACTCCCGTAGTACCCCTTACATTCTCTTAAAAGTGCAAACGAATTGAGAACCTTTCCCTTCAAAATCACTTCAAAAATTCAGTCATATCTTGTCAACAGCAATACTTTTCTGTCTCATAAAATCACAGTTAAATAAAAAAAAGTACGTAGGGTATCTTTCGAAATATTGCATTAATTTAAAGGTCTATGGTTAAGGCATACTGAAAAATCCCCGGATATTCTACATGTCCTGTACAATAATATTTTTACGATGTTAGGACTTCCCTGCTTTTGTAGCGCCTCAGAAATGTTCGCACAAGCACGGATTGATGGTTTCCATGGTTAAGAAAATCGCTATAATAGTAAAAAAAATGCAGGAGAGTGACAACACCATCCTTCAAATGATAGCTGAGGATGACCATGCACCTGTGATGGTGTATTTCGTCAGGACAATGACTAAACCACAAAATAACCATGCCCCGGCTTGTCACCGTCCTGACCGAATACCTCCCAGGTTAATAAATAATAACCCTTTTCACTGACGTAATTTCAAGTCTACTACTAATAGAACAGATCTTATTGTTTGGCAATAAATGGATTTGAATTTGAATTAAAAATTCACATAAAATTTTTTGCCGAGTGTACCCACCTTTCTGTACGTTTTCAATTAATACGGAACCAATAAAAGAGGCGCGCATAAAACAGTCCGCCAAAATAAACGCAGTAAATAGACGAGTGACCATTCCCGCACCAAATGGCCTGTGAAAAAGAAGCATAGGTTTTTGGAGATCCTCGGGCTAAGGAAACTATATATAGAACCTTTGCCCTATGATCCTGACATAGAATTGGCGACCACTCCTTTGCCCGTGGGTGTCGTAAGAGGCAGCTGAGGAATGAGGGAACTTGATGGTCGAGGGATGAGCTACAGAGTCCCACTTAAAAGATTACTAAAGCCTAACTGTGGTTGCAAACCCGCCTGCCAAGCGTGGCAACTATTAGCAAAACCTCCCTTATGGGGGCGACCTATGTTCAGCAATGCACAATTAAAGGCTGATACGACGATATAGAATCTTACTGAAATGTAGCAATGCTGGAATTATCTGTCATTTTCCAAAAACAAAAAAATTCTCATTTCTTTATTTGAAAGGGCGATTAACGAGCATTTGGCTCCCTTGATGGTCAATGATTACCGTAGCCCATGTACTAACAACACCAGGGGAGTCGACAATGCATTTTTACCATTAAAAATATACCTATTAATATTATAAACGTGGAAGTGTGTTTGTTTGTTACATCTGCACCCTGTTATGGCTTAACAAATTGATATAAAAGTTGGTATATATACAGTTTACAATTTTTCACCGCATAATTACATTTCTGTTTTGCCAAAGGTTGACTTTCCGTCTTTATATCTACACCTTAGTTTGTTAGTGTTGCCGCCGTCGATTTATAATTAATCTATCATTATTTTTTCGCTGCATGCACCAGTGTTAACGAAACTACCTATGACGCAACATCGTCGAACGGTTGGGTCATATTTCCGGTGATATCCGCCCACGCTGGGTGGAAACCGCCCTTCTTGACCGCATATGCGAAGCCGCTTCATCGTAGCTAAGCGTCTTTCGTTTTCCTATCATCTATCCACGCTGGATAGACTGTGATACACCGCTGATACAGTCCACGTCCGCTGATCTCAAGATAGAGACGATCTTTGGCGGAGAAGAAGCGCTACAAGGACCTGGACGTAAGGATTGCCCGCCAGCAGAGACCCAGATTGTGCCTACTGGTGGTTGCAGCTTACTACGTCACAGCTAAAGGTCAGCTCTCGTCCCTCTTAACTTACATCTTTGATATTCTGAATCAGATCGCAGTACATTCAATAGGAACCTAATATTGGTTCCTCACGCGTACAGTTAGTATTACACAAAAACTGGTACTGCAAATTTAATGTGATTAGAAGATTTAATTTAAAATCTGGTATAAGATTTATCTCGATATGCCATCTACAAATAGGTATCTTCTAACTTCCAAAATCCACGCGTACAAAATAGCGTTCAAAAATTAGTAAATAATAAAATAAATATGTTTACGGAACCCAAACGTGCTTAACCTAAACGACGCTTGCCTTTTTTTAGTCGCCGCCGCTCGGTGCAGTTCGGCCCGCCGCTGAAATAATTCGAGCTGGACTCATTTGTATGTAAATGCGCACCCCACCATTTATATCTGTGTTTGCGTCTATGTATTTAATTTTTAAAGTCCGCCATTAAAATGTGGAGTATTAAAAAGTTAAGTGAATTTCCACAGTGTGTACTAAATTATAATCTTTATTTATTTATTTAAACTTTAATGCACAGTAAAGTTCCATGTACATTTGGCGGACTTAACACCGGACGGTGGTGTCTACCAGTCAACCATTGGGCCAACAGAGAAATACGTAGGCGGTGCATTATTGAATAGAGGAAAAATAAAGCAATATTTGATATACTCATATAACTTTATGTATGTATTATTTTTTGGTTTTTTTATACTACTTAGAATGGCAAACAAGCTGATGGCCCACCTGATGGAAAGTGGTAATCGTCGCCTATAGACATGAGCAGTACCATGGACATAACAGAGTATACTGATTCGCCCATGATACC